>NC_091980.1:146610202-146956392 GCF_044704955.1 Pristiophorus japonicus
CCAGTCGGTCCCGCCCTCGCCCTCTACCCCAGTCGGTACCGCCCTCGCCCTCTACCCCAGTCGGTCCCGCCCTCGCCCTCTACCCCAGTCGGTCCCGCCCTCGCCCTCTACCCCAGTCGGTCCCGCCCTCGCCCTCTACCCCAGTCGGTCCCGCCCTCGCCCTCTACCCCAGTCGGTCCCGCCCTCGCCCTCTACCCCAGTCGGTCCCGCCCTCGCCCTCTACCCCAGTCGGTCCCGCCCTCGCCCTCTACCCCAGTCGGTCCCGCCCTCGCCCTCTACCCCAGTCGGCCCCGCCCTCGCCCTCTACCCCAGTCGGCCCCGCCCTCGCCCTCTACCCCAGTCGGCCCCGCCCTCGCCCTCTACCCCAGTCGGTCCCGCCCTCGCCCTCTACCCCAGTCGGTCCCGCCCTCGCCCTCTACCCCAGTCGGTCCCGCCCTCGCCCTCTACCCCAGTCGGTCCCGCCCTCGCCCTCTACCCCAGTCGGTCCCGCCCTCGCCCTCTACCCCAGTCGGTCCCGCCCTCGCCCTCTACCCCAGTCGGTCCCGCCCTCGCCCTCTACCCCAGTCGGTCCCGCCCTCGCCCTCTACCCCAGTCGGTCCCGCCCTCGCCCTCTACCCCAGTCCCGCCCTCTCCCTCTACCCCAGTCCCGCCCTCTCCCTCTCCCTCTACCCCAGTCAGTCAGTCTCCCTCTACCCCAGTCAGTCAGTCTCCCTCTACCCCAGTCAGTCAGTCTCCCTCTACCCCAGTCAGTCAGTCTCCCTCTACCCCAGTCAGTCAGTCTCCCTCTACCCCAGTCAGTCAGTCTCCCTCTACCCCAGTCAGTCAGTCTCCCTCTACCCCAGTCAGGCAGTCTCCCTCTACCCCAGTCAGGCAGTCTCCCTCTACCCCAGTCAGGCAGTCTCCCTCTACCCCAGTCAGGCAGTCTCCCTCTACCCCAGTCAGGCAGTCTCCCTCTACCCCAGTCAGGCAGTCTCCCTCTACCCCAGTCAGGCAGTCTCCCTCTACCCCAGTCAGGCAGTCTCCCTCTACCCCAGTCAGGCAGTCTCCCTCTACCCCAGTCAGGCAGTCTCCCTCTACCCCAGTCAGGCAGTCTCCCTCTACCCCAGTCAGGCAGTCTCCCTCTACCCCAGTCAGGCAGTCTCCCTCTACCCCAGTCAGGCAGTCTCCCTCTACCCCAGTCGGTCCCGCCCTCGCCCTCTACCCCAGTCGGTCCCGCCCTCGCCCTCTACCCCAGTCGGTACCGCCCTCGCCCTCTACCCCAGTCGGTCCCGCCCTCGCCCTCTACCCCAGTCGGTCCCGCCCTCGCCCTCTACCCCAGTCGGTCCCGCCCTCGCCCTCTACCCCAGTCGGTCCCGCCCTCGCCCTCTACCCCAGTCGGTCCCGCCCTCGCCCTCTACCCCAGTCGGTCCCGCCCTCGCCCTCTACCCCAGTCGGTCCCGCCCTCGCCCTCTACCCCAGTCGGTCCCGCCCTCGCCCTCTACCCCAGTCGGTCCCGCCCTCGCCCTCTACCCCAGTCGGTCCCGCCCTCGCCCTCTACCCCAGTCGGTCCCGCCCTCGCCCTCTACCCCAGTCGGTCCCGCCCTCGCCCTCTACCCCAGTCGGTCCCGCCCTCGCCCTCTACCCCAGTCGGTCCCGCCCTCGCCCTCTACCCCAGTCGGTCCCGCCCTCGCCCTCTACCCCAGTCGGTCCCGCCCTCGCCCTCTACCCCAGTCGGTCCCGCCCTCGCCCTCTACCCCAGTCGGTCCCGCCCTCGCCCTCTACCCCAGTCGGTCCCGCCCTCGCCCTCTACCCCAGTCGGTCCCGCCCTCGCCCTCTACCCCAGTCGGTCCCGCCCTCGCCCTCTACCCCAGTCGGTCCCGCCCTCGCCCTCTACCCCAGTCGGTCCCGCCCTCGCCCTCTACCCCAGTCGGTCCCGCCCTCGCCCTCTACCCCAGTCGGTCCCGCCCTCGCCCTCTACCCCAGTCGGTCCCGCCCTCGCCCTCTACCCCAGTCGGTCCCGCCCTCGCCCTCTACCCCAGTCGGTCCCGCCCTCGCCCTCTACCCCAGTCGGTCCCGCCCTCGCCCTCTACCCCAGTCGGTCCCGCCCTCGCCCTCTACCCCAGTCGGTCCCGCCCTCGCCCTCTACCCCAGTCGGTCCCGCCCTCGCCCTCTACCCCAGTCGGTCCCGCCCTCGCCCTCTACCCCAGTCGGTCCCGCCCTCGCCCTCTACCCCAGTCGGTCCCGCCCTCGCCCTCTACCCCAGTCGGTCCCGCCCTCGCCCTCTACCCCAGTCGGTCCCGCCCTCGCCCTCTACCCCAGTCGGTCCCGCCCTCGCCCTCTACCCCAGTCGGTCCCGCCCTCGCCCTCTACCCCAGTCGGTCCCGCCCTCGCCCTCTACCCCAGTCGGTCCCGCCCTCGCCCTCTACCCCAGTCGGTCCCGCCCTCGCCCTCTACCCCAGTCGGTCCCGCCCTCGCCCTCTACCCCAGTCGGTCCCGCCCTCGCCCTCTACCCCAGTCGGTCCCGCCCTCGCCCTCTACCCCAGTCTCGCCCTCTCCCTCTACCCCAGTCAGTCAGTCTCCCTCTACCTCAGTCAGTCAGTCTCCCTCTACCCCAGTCAGTCAGTCTCCCTCTACCCCAGTCAGTCAGTCTCCCTCTACCCCAGTCAGTCAGTCTCCCTCTACCCCAGTCAGTCAGTCTCCCTCTACCCCAGTCAGTCAGTCTCCCTCTACCCCAGTCAGTCAGTCTCCCTCTACCCCAGTCAGTCAGTCTCCCTCTACCCCAGTCAGTCAGTCTCCCTCTACCCCAGTCAGTCAGTCTCCCTCTACCCCAGTCAGTCAGTCTCCCTCTACCCCAGTCAGTCAGTCTCCCTCTACCCCAGTCAGTCAGTCTCCCTCTACCCCAGTCAGTCAGTCTCCCTCTACCCCAGTCAGTCAGTCTCCCTCTACCCCAGTCAGTCAGTCTCCCTCTACCCCAGTCAGTCAGTCTCCCTCTACCCCAGTCAGTCAGTCTCCCTCTACCCCAGTCAGTCAGTCTCCCTCTACCCCAGTCAGGCAGTCTCCCTCTACCCCAGTCAGGCAGTCTCTCTCTACCCCAGTCAGGCAGTCTCTCTCTACCCCAGTCAGGCAGTCTCCCTCTACCCCAGTCAGGCAGTCTCTCTCTACCCCAGTCAGGCAGTCTCTCTCTACCCCAGTCAGGCAGTCTCTCTCTACCCCAGTCAGGCAGTCTCTCTCTACCCCAGTCAGGCAGTCTCTCTCTACCCCAGTCAGGCAGTCTCTCTCTACCCCAGTCAGGCAGTCTCTCTCTACCCCAGTCAGGCAGTCTCTCTCTACCCCAGTCAGTCATTCTCTCTTTGCACCTCTCTCTCTCTCTCTCTCTCTATACCAGTCTCCTTCTCTCTACCCCAGTCTCTCTCTCTCAGAAGGCCATGAAAATGTTTGTGCAGATAATCCTAGCGATAATCTAGGCAAAAGTCGTGGAGGCCCCTTTAGTACAGGCATTAATTTTCGATAGATAACCCCAGTAGATAAATAAACCCTAGTAGATAGATAACCCAGGTGGCCCAGTAGCAGGCTGGAGCAGCAGCTCCAAGCTCGGCAACGTGGTTCAAAATCACTTCCTCATATACTGCGCATGTACGACTGGGTCGCGCGACATGCACAAAAAGGGGCAGAGTCCACAGCACGCATTCGCAGAAGGATACAAAAATGTTCGTGCGGATAATCACTCCATTTATATAGTGCCATTCACAACCCCAGGACGTCACAAAACACAGTAAAGCCAAATAAACACATTTAATGTGTAGTCACTGTTGTAATGCAAGAAACAAAGACTTTTCTGCTGTTTTATTCAGCAAGACCTGTGTAGGTTCTGCTTCAGTGAACTACTCTTGTACATAGGTTCGTTTTTATTGCAAGGGGGTTGGAGTACAAGAGTAAGGAAGCCTTGCTACAATATACAGGGCTTTGGTGAGACCACACCTGGAGTACTGTGCAGAGTTTTGGTCTCCTTACCTGAGGAGATATATACTTGCCTTGGAGGCGATGCAACGAAGGTTCACTAGATTGATTCCTGAGATGAGGGATTGTTTTGCAAGGAGAGATTAAGTAGATTGTGCCTATACTCTCTGGAATTTAGAAGAATGAGAGGTGATCCGAGGGGAATGGACAGGGTAGATGCGAAGAGGTCATTTCCCCTGGCTGGAGAGTCGACAACTAGGCGACATTGGTGAAATCTAAGGCCGGCCCATTTCTTGGTGGTCCCCGGATGGATCCTACCGTTTTGCCGCCTGCTGCCGCTGGGGCCAGCTGGGAGCGAGTTTCGCCGCGGGTGTGTCGACGGGCGGTGGCAGGCAGCGGGAGTCGGCGACAGACAGCGGGAGTCGGCGACAGACAGCGGGAGTCGGCGACAGACAGCGGGAGTCGGCGACAGACAGCGGGAGTCGGCGGGCGGGAGCAGGAGTTGGCGGACATTGGCAGGCGGGAGCAGGCAGCGGCAGCAGCAGCAGTGGGGCGGGAGCAGGCCTCTCGATTCGGAGAACTTCGGAGGCTGTGCACCGTGCATGTGCAAGACTTGGGGTATTTGTTTTGTAGTTTAATTTGCCAGCTGATGTCAGCGTTGCGCGATTGGGGCTGATGGGACATCTGCACATGCGCTTAAATGCTGATCACTCCTTTGCACCTGCCAGTTACAAAGTTATCAGCAGCCATCCATCAAGGTAATTAAAATGAGTGGACAAAAAGCTTCAAGGTTAAAACCAAGCCCAGAGCTCTCTGGTTTAATGATGTAGAACTGGAGACTCTCTCTCTCTCTCTCTATATGCGTCCGTGTGTGTGTGTCTCTGTCTGTATAGATTCTGGGGGAGGGGCTTGTATCAGAGATGGTGCGCAGGTCTAAGGACCTCACCCAGGATGGTCGTGGCAAATCTCCACCACCCCAATGCAGACGCATTTGGAGGGAAATTGGTGAGGCCATGTCCTCAATGGGCAACGCTGTGTGGGATGGAGACCAGTGTAGGAGACGTTGGAATGATGTGTTGGTGTCAGCAAGAGTGAGTAACCATTTATTGGAGCCCTCCCATACAACTGCAAAAGTTTCTGAGCCAGATGTGTCTGTGGGGCATGAGCAAAAGAGGTCAAGGCTGGCACTTTACTTTTTGCAGAAGAAAAATACTTCCAAGGCAGCAAGCCCGAGTGCCCCATGAGGATGCCCAGCAGAGCTGAAAGAGTTGAGCAGGCTGGAGGAGTGTGCCTTGGCATTGGTGGGTGGGCACCGCTGTGTAACCACAAAGGGTGATGCAGATCCCATGCTAGAGCACGGTAAGGTTATACTAATATCCACTGTGCGTAACGCTGATGGCATGAGAGCTCATGCAATGTTAAGTCAAACGGGATTTCTTGCACATTTTGTCGACCATTATTGTTGTGCCCCTTCAGCAATGGAACTCTTTGATGGCACAATGTGAGATGGCACGGCTCGCATGTCATCTTGACCAACACGCTCTCCCCCACCCACACAATGAAATGTTAACCTCTACTTGCAAATGGTGAGTCAGACAGCACCAACCAATGCACACCATCCACTTCTGGCACACAAAGGAGGAGTGTGGCCCCAGCATCTCCCACCCCAACATTGTCACCAGCCTAAGACAGCGGGCCTTCCTCTATCCGCCCCAAGATCACCCATATCCACCATGCCCCACTCCGCCACCCAGTCAGGAAGACCAGGAGGGAGAAGGGCTCAGTTGAGCTTGAGGAGCTGGAAGGAGGACGATAGCAGCCTCCTGACATGTGTGCCACCTGTCCGGAGATCCTTGGTATCGGGGTCCGAATTCCTGGGCTTCGAGCCGGAAGAACCAGGAACAAATGCTGGCAAGCGCAGAAGCCATGGTTTTAAATCAGCCAAGGTGCGTGAACTCACAACCACCCAATAACAGCCTGAGGATGCAGGACGGCTCGCAGCTATTCACGAGATGGTGCAGCTATTGAGGGTGAGCGTGGAGATAGATTGCGACCTGCTGCAAACCATGGCTGGGGTAGCTGCCACCATTGAGACCTTTTTGCTCAGTAGCATACTGACAGGATGGAGCGGCTCATTAGTGCGTCGCGGCGGTGAGACAAGCGATGGCTTCTGCCAGGTCATGCAAGCCCGAGCCCACACCCTCAACGCAGACGGATCCCAAAGAGTCGGAGATGCTGGGGACCTTCAGTCACGCCCCCTACCTTCTCACCAAGACGGACACGTATGCAGAGGTCCGGCTGCCCACCTGCACAACCAGAGGCACTGAGGGGCAGGGGCGCGGCACGCCATGTTGAAGGCGGAGTGAAGAAGAGGACCATGGGCCTCACATCAAGGTTGGGGGGGGGGGGCAGGGGAAAGAGGTGGTGGTAGAGGGTCGAGGGGTGGGTGTTGGTGGAGGATATGTTCGTTAATGTTATTATATTCGTCACTTTTGGAATGCTGCACTTTTAAATACAGTCACATTGTTCACCATCTCTTAGTCAGTGTTTCATTTTTACATAATGTGTGGTGCCTTCTGAGAAAAACACAGCTCTCCCTCAGGTGTTTTGCTGTATGAGGAATATCTTGCCCTCCACATATGATTCTACTGTTTAATGGGTCCTGGCATCAGGCCATCTCGACACAACAAGTAAGGGTCACCAATACTGGAAGGCTGCCATTCAATGCCAGTCAGTTGAACTACTTGCAGGGCACACATTAAGGCTTGCACTTCAACCCAGTTTTTCAGACACCAAACATCGCGGAGTGCGACCCGAGATGACGTGGTCATCAGTGACATTATATGTATTTTTCCGACTTCCATACTTTATGTCATGCTGTTCTCAGTATCACTTGCAGTGAGCTGCCAGAGCTTTGCATCTTCTAACACTCACTTATTTACTCTGACATAAGCTCATACCATCTGCGCAGTAACAATCTGTCACTAAATATGGTCCGCCTGACATGGGGCACCTCGTGTGAGCCTTTACCATCTATCGTTACTCATTGCCTCTTCATCTACCACACCTTCCCTTCAACGGAGTCATGTGGATTTACATATCTCCATTCTCTCTGTGCGGGTCAAGGTCCATCACATTACTATTTCTGTGCCACTGTTAATGCTGCAGCATGTGCCCGATACCCGGGATGTGGAACGCTGCAGGACTCTCAATGTTTCTCCTGCCGCCCGACTCACATCCAGCTCAGACCAGCTTTTTGCCAGCGGTCCTTCTGTCGGGTGGGAGGACGATCTTTGCCGATGTTACCTGAGGAAAATCCTGGATTTCCAGCCTCCGGCATGGGCGGGCAACAGCAAAGAGCGCCGACAGAATCTGCGTGAGGAATCTCGGCGGGCGGCACCAGAGGAATCGGCAAAAGAAAAATTATTTCCGGCGGAACCTTGCCGGCTATGGACGGAACTTTGACCAAGTTCAGGCCCATAGTCTCAGAACAAAGGGTCGGCCATTTAAGACTGAGATGAGGAGGAACTTCTTCATTCTGAGGGTGGCAAATCTCTGGAAATCTCTAACCCAAAGGGCTGTGAGTATATTGAAGGCTGAGAGAGAGAGATTTTTGGACTCTAGGAGAATCAAGGAATATGGGGATCGGGCGGGAAAGTGGAGCTGAAAATCATGAAAGAGGTTTACAGCACAGAAGGAGGCCATTTTGGGTGAAGAAATTTCCCCTCAAATCCCCTCTAAACCTTCTACCAATTACTTTAAATTTATCCCTCTGGTTGTTGACCCCTCTGCTAAGGGAAATAGGCCCTTTCTATCCACTATATCGATGCTCCTCATAATTTTAAACACCTCAATGAAGTCTCCCTCAGCCTCCTCTGTCCCAATGAGAACAAACCCAACCTATCCAATCTGTCCTCATAGCTAAGATTCTCCACTCCCGGCAATATCCTCGTAAATCTCCTCTGTACCCTCTCCAGTGCAACCACATCCTTCCTGCACACAGTACTCTAGTTGTGGCCTAACCAGTGTTTTATACAGTTCAAGCATAACCTCCCTGCTCTTGTATTCTATGCCTCGGCTAATAAAGACAAGCATTCCGTATGAGTTCTTAACCACCTTATCTACCTGTCCTGCTGCGTTCAGGGATCTGTGGACCTGCACTCCAATGTCCCTTTGTTCCTCTACACTTCTCAATGTCCTACCATGTAATGTGTATTCCCTTTCCTTGTTAGCCCTCCCCAAATGCATTACCTCACACTTCTCCGGATTTAATTCCATTTGCCACTGTTCTGCCGACCTGACCAGTTGATTGATATCTTCCTGCAATCTACAGATTTCTTCATTATCAACCACACGGCTGATTTTAGTATCATCTGTAAACTTCTTAATCGTACCCCCTAAATTCAAGTCTAGTTCATTGATGTCTATCACAAATAGCAAGTGACCTAGTACTGAGCCCTGTGGAACCCCACTGGAAACATCCTTCCAGTCACAAAAACACCCTTTGCTTCCTGCATCGGAGCCAATTTTGGATCCAACTTGCCACTTTGCCCTGGATCCCATGGGCCTCGAAGATCAGCCATGATCTTATTGAATGGTGGAGTAGGCTTGAGGGGCCATATAGCGTACTCCTGCTCCTATTTCTTATGTTCTTATGAAAGCCAACAGCGCTCATCAATATGGTGGAAGTGTGCTAAGTTTCCAAGTGCAACTTTTAAGCGAAGAAGGGTTTTGTTAAGTCATGAAATGATTGAAATCATCCCCCAAGTAGAATTAACAAGTCTTGTGATAACACTGAAGACAGAGCATGTACAATCTCCCTGCTGTTAGCAGACAGACCCAACCCTTTTCCCCACTTATGAACACAACTGCTAAAGGCCAGGCCTATGCCATAATGGCCAGACTGGCATTAGATCAGCTTTGAAGATGATGTGATGGAAAATGTACTCATTTATTGCTGGCTATGAAATTCAGCACTAAAAGATCAAAGTCAAGATGCAAGGTGGGATAAGAACTACATTTTTGTAGGCCTGTGATAAAATAATGCATTTTACTATTATTTTTATTGGCCATGTTTAATTCTTTGAACTTATTTTTGGCTGGTAATTAATTGGGCAAGAATCCATACCTAAAGACTACCTAAAAGGAAAGAAAATACTGTCCCAGTGTTTCGACAGAAAGATTTAAAAAATAAAATGAAATTGATAAGGGACCAGATTGGGAGTCTTCATTCTTGAACATTCAGCTCCCCTCTCAACCCTGTAGGAACAGACCAAATCAGTAGCCTGCTCACAGGTACAAACAGAGGAGGGTCATCTCATTGTAAGCGACATTGTGATACTTCATCCAATGTTGTACAAGCTGACCACAAAGCTCCAGTTCACTTAGATCCAGAGGTCAAGAATAAAAGAACACTCACTCCCAAGCAGTGGCAGAGAAAACGGCAGGCTCAGTGTGTGGAGAAGGCCTCATTCTGGCATTCATGCGAAGGCTTGAAGCAAGTGCCCCCAATTGCCTGGAGCTACTAAGACAGATCTATGCGACTCAAGTCTTTACATGAACGGTTCAAAACAGCAACGTTTCGTAGAGATGTGGTTACTCCATGGTAGTTTTGGAAATGCAGTCAAATAAAACCTGTTTCAACTTTGTGAAGAGTGAATCTTGTAGCCAGGGCTGTTACTTGGAAAAGACATTCCATCAGCTACCTGTGTTCAGAGATAGGCTTATCAATAATGTAAGGAACAAGACGGGGAGGGCTCTGCTCAGGTTGTTGTGAACTGCTGCATTATCTGCCCAAAAATAGTCAGAAAGAGCTTGAAATTGGGCTATAAATTAACTGTACCGCTTGAAGCTTGATTTTAGCGTGCTTGGCAGACTCTTCTGGACCACCAGCCCTCGGTCCATCAGCTGTGAACATCAGCTTCTGCCTCCCCGCCCCCGCCATTCAGGAGCCAGAGAAAGAGCTTCCTATTGCAGACATATGCCCTGAAGAGTATTTAGACCTCAAACCATCCCCTCAGATCTTGGGCTGAGGCTTATCCAACTGCAGTGACTCACGAGGAAAGCAGTCACAAAGCTGGTTGAGCTACAGGGACTCATTAACAAACCTGGGGGTTCCACAAACTGTTGTGCAACTGTTGTCTTTTGGGTAGAGATAACTCTAGGAGGATATAAAACTGCTGGCAGGATTACCCCTCGCAGGACGGGTATCCAGAAAAGAACACCGACAAAAGATTTCACTTGGCTCCAGTTGAGATTTCGTGGTGTTGATGAACCCCAAGCTGCTAGAACGTGGCGAGGCTGACTGGATTGTGATGCTGCATCAACAGGTGTGATTGTGATCAACCCGAAAGTGAAGAAAGACCAAAAGAGAACCCTGGAAAATGAACCTCTGACCTGACCAAGTGACTCCATGAAAGTAAGCATGCTTGAGATTTGCTGTGCCAGGCTGTCCCCCAAGTGAACAGCCTGATTGAACTGAAGCAACTTTGCCAACTTGAATTTTTCTTCTTTAAAAAGCCTGTTTAAGAATCTGATTCCTAAACCAGGGAGATACCTCTAAACTTTTGAGGCCCACAAAATAACACGAATATCACCTCTCCTTTCCGAATTGACAGAAGTTGCTACATCACTGCAAAAGATAGACGGGTGACTCAAAATCTACGGGAAAACTGACGTCAAAGACCGAGCCTCTTCACAAGCACTATCAGCGACCTGACCAACAAGTCCTGAGGAATGTGTCGACTTTTGCAATGAAGAGGGCGGAGTCTCCGGAGTTGTGCCCAATGGACATGGGTTGAGAAGCTCAGCGGAACGTGACAACGCCACGTTGTGCTTGGGAGCAGCATTCAAAGACACTGGCCGTGGTGATCTCGCACCTTCATTTGTTGCAGTTTTTGAATCCTGAAGAATGTCTTACCATTTTGTAATGAAATGGTAATTTCATTACCCATGAAATGAAGCAAACAGTGGACAAACTTTCAATGCAAACAGAACATGGCAGAGATGTTACCCAATAGGGGCAAAGACAAACTGGTGCTTTAATGTCAGAATATTTCCTTTTATATATTGCAAGGGGAAGGATCATGGTGCTGACATTAGAGGGACCAGTCACCCAAACCATGCAAGAACATCTTGTCCTTTTTGATCCCTCTTCTCCCCATCCCGTCCCGTTCCTAGTTTGCAGAATGTTTAATCAGCTTTGCCGATTCTCAGTGTGTGCAGGATGTCAAGAACGAAGAAAAATAATTTCTTCATCAAAAGGCACAATATGTTCTGTATGGTCCTAGGTCTGTTGTGTACTGTTTTCATTGGAGCCTCCACAGTTGGAACACGTGTTACTGATGCTTTTGAACATGTTAAAGACAACTCCATATGACCTCCACTTGCCATATAGACTCATTTCACATGGGATGGTGGTCGCATGGGATGGATGGAGTCGCCTCTCAAGCTGCAAACATGTAACCACATTTGCCTTCAATGGCAGAGAGCGCCTCAACCACACATCACCCCAAAATAGAATCACTACAGTGGTCCTTCCATCTGCTCAGAGCCAAGTTCAAGACCAGGGCACTGTGTTAGAGCATCAAACCAGGTAATAAAATGCACATATTCCCAAACAATTACATATCCTGGGGTGCAATGATTCATGAACCAACGAGTTGAAGAAACCAAAATGCAAGGCCTTTTATATATTTAAGTTACAGCACAATTTACGAGCGGCAGAGTAAAAGGTTAGAACAGTCAGGTTATCATATGGGAACAATTTTAATCAGGTTACAGTAATGAAAATGAATTCAACAGCAAGGAATGAAAAATTTGTTCTCGGCCAAAAACTGTCAAGAAATATATGCCGAACTGCATATCATTTTCTTAGACAGCTAAAAGGGAGAGAGGGAGGGTGGGTGGTGGCAGGCAGTCGGGCTGACCTGAAACTGCGAAAACTGAAGCTGCACTTTCTATGAAAGCGTATACCATTGCAACCAAGACCTATATCGGTTTCTGTCGGAATGTAATGCACTGTACAGAACAGAACTGCCGCCCATATCCTTAACAAGACTAAAATTCTTTGGTCAAAGAAAAATAGACTGTACATTAGTGTCCAAGTGTTACAGATCAAGTGCAGCTCGAGTGTGGGAAACGGTCAGAGCCGCCAGATCAGCCTGCTGCACTGGAAAAAATAAATACGTTGAAAAGCTCACTTAGTAAAGCCAGCATACTACAGACGCAGAGAGCAGGTTCGATTGTGTGGAGTTAGCTGATCCCAGCCAAGTGGGGAGGAATCAGCCAGCGTTTCCATTCCCCATCGTTACCCAATTCATTCTGCCCGGAAGTACCTGTGTGGACATTAGGAGGATTGAACTTTGTATGTGAATCCACACTGCAAAAGGCAAAGAATGGTCAATTGGGGCAGGTGAAGGGGTCACCAGTCCTTGTGGATCTGCACTCTATTGGGAGGGCGGAAAAAGTGGAAAATACAAATGTTGATTTAACACATCCCGCTGGTGGCTCTGATTTTACACAGGCTGGATGAGGACGTATCAAATGGCTCTATGAAATATGCTCAGCAAAATTTGGGGCAGTTCACCTTCAAGCAACTAAAAAATCCTTTTGTAAAATTGTTCCATCGATTTTAAATCGGTTGGCGAGAATGAGGGCAAGGCCCCTGAGGGATAGGAGTGCGAGAAGGAGCGGGAGAGCTCCAGCAAGAGAGCGCACTTTGAGAGAGGTAACTGAACTGTATTATAGCGAGGGAATCTATCCTCTTACTGCTCGGAAGAATTTCACACGCCCGTTTGCTATAGGGGTCCTTGTTCCCGAGAATAAGGTGAACACAGACGTTATTGCTGCATTGAGTTTGCCGGCCTGAGATGATGTTTGGCTTCATCTGGGCTCGAGGAACACCAATGGATGAGGGTGACCCATTTACCAAATGGCCTCTTGACTTTACCTCCCCAATTCATAAGTCGAGAAAGCTGAAGGTCAGGCCTGAAATACGCAGTAACAGCTGAATACAAGCAGCCTGGCCTTGCAGCTCCGGAACTTGGCTTCACACACTTAGCCCAGACTAATGGGATGAAGGTCTCTGTTGGCTGTAATGTGTCCAACATGAAATGAGTTTGAGTAGTTCCCAGTGACTGCCCCTCAATTGGCATTAAATTGACAGCTCCCTCAGAGGCTGCAGGATAGCTGGTGTGGGAAGTGGAGAAATGCTACTGTGGCCTCCTTTTTGGAAGTTGGGTCTAAGGTATGTTGTTGGGGCAGAGTAGGAGCTTTTACTCTAAATCTAACCATGCTCCACTGACTAGATGCCTGAACTAGTACCGAAAGTGTTTTGTTCCCTAGCCTTGATCAGCACAAAAATTACTTCACCAAAAAGAAGTCACTCAAGTAAAGATTGCTGTGAATTAAAGAACCTGTTTTCAACCCGAAAGATGGCAATTTGGCTCTTGACCTGGAGTTTTCCGTTTCAGTGATTCTGCTCTCAGGAATGCTGTGAATTCACTCATAGCAAATGCTCTGGGATATTGTAGCTCACCTCATCAGGGATACAGCTGGACATCTTCACCAAGGTATCTGACTTGCCCCAGTTTCTAGTCATCCCACTGTTATGGGTTGGTTAATTCTGGGGTTTGTGAAGGTCAAGTTACAGATAGTCATCCCCTGACACTCTACCAATGCATGGGGGTGGCCCAAATGGCTTTGATGTTTAAGGAGATCTTATAATGAGGGTACGGGGCCCAGAAGAGCCGAGAGCCCTGGGGCAGCACAGACCAGCCCGCACTGCGATATATGAGCGCACTAGGTCTGTGCAGCAGAGCAGGTCTCCAGTCATCCTGGTTAGCCCTCGCCACTGGACCAAGACCTAGCTCTGTCAGCCCGTGTGGTGGCTGATGTGCAACAGTCACCACACGCTAAAAATCCCTTTGGTGTGGAAGCAAGTCATCCACGTTCGAGGGACCGCCTATGATGATGATGATGATGATGATGCACTCCACAGCATATGTGTAACTGTAAACACAACTTCCTATTTGGCATTCTACAATGCACAAGGGTTTGTAATGAAAGACAGAAAGCTTTCCACCAAGTTCGATTGGAAACATGCTTGCAGTATCAGGACAGATGCAAACCACCTCCTAATTTCATTGGTTAAACGGACAGTATTTCAGATTGAAGCTGCGGTGTTACTGTAAAAGCTTATGACTCAATTGTAGCTGTATTGGTACAAGAAGCAACATAGATTTATTGCTCTAGACGTGCCTTCAGGGCAAACTCAATCCAATGACTACCCTGCACCATCTATCAATCTACACAATCACTCAAACTGCCACAGTGATTCAAGGTTTCTTGACTAATGTTAATCCAGCTCCCTCACTATCATTCAGTAACTCCTCCCCTAGTGCCCTGTGTTACTGACTGTATCTCTACTGATGTTAATCCAGCTCCCTCACACTGCCACTCAGTAACCCCTCTCCCCCAGCGCCCTGTGTTACTGACTGTACCTGTACTGATGTTAATCCAGCTCCCTCACTATCATTCAGTAACCCCTCCCCCAGCACCGTGTTACTAATTATCTCTACTGATGTTAATCCTGCTCTCGATCACTCAGTAACCCCTCCACCCGGTATCATCTCCCCCCCAGCTCCCTATATTACTGATTGTATGTCTACCATTGTTAATCCAGCTCCCTCAGTAATTCCTCTCAGCCAGTACAATGGATATACTCTCCCTGTTAGTTATTCCTAATGGGAATACCGTTCAATCATTAGCACATTCAATACCTTAGTTTATTTCTCTAGATATAAATTAGTAAATTGGTATTTGACTCCTCCAGTGAATACCAAACAGGTGCCACTCAATGCGACCCTAGCAAAGTTGGCAGGGAGCTGATAGGGCGTTTGTATCATTCTCAGCATAGCCAAGCACCCAATCTCAGCTGTCAATGGGTGCTGCTGAACTCAGACATGCACCCCTCGAGAACGAGCTGTCCCAGGGCACCCTTTATACATCAAACAGTGCCCAGTTACGGAGCAGCACTGGTAGAGCCGACTTGGGACAAGGGTGGGCTCGATCAGTGGACAACAAAGAGACAAAGACAGAAGGAGGGAAGGAGCAGCAAGCGAGAACGGGCTGGTTTAAAAGCAAGATGGGCAGTACCTGCTCCAGGTAGTGGCCACGTATTCCGTTATCTGGAGATGTAGGTGTACGTCCTCGACGGAGAACGCGTTTCGTTCTGGTTACTTGACGGCACGTTCAGGAAATCCCAGATTAGAATGGTATCGTCATGGGAACTACTGATGATCTGAAACTCGTCAAACTGCAGCCGAAATACCCGGCCGGAGTGTTCCTGCAATTGAAACAACAGTGGGTCAATGACAATTTTTCCTCAAATTTTTTTTTCCCCGTGTGCGGTCCCTTTAAATTTGCTGCGTTGCCGAGCATGCTTGGTATCCTCCAGCAGCAAGAGCTCGCGAGCGGCCTACACAGGACCCCCAATCGATGCGCGGCTGCGCATGCTCGGTATCCTCCAGCGGCAAGAGCTCATGAGCGGCCTGCATAGGACCCCCAATTGAAGCATAAGGGGGAACATTGGTCAGCGGCACATCAATATACAGAAAAAACTACTATTGGAAACCAGAGGTCACCCCCATTGTATCTGTGCCATCTCTTTGGAAGAGCTATCCAATTAGTCCGACTTTCCTCTTCTTTCCCCATAGTCCTATAAATGATTTCCTTTTCAAGCATGTATCCAATTCCCTTTTGAAAGTTACTATTGAATCTGAATCTGCTTCCACCACCTTTTCAGGCAGTGCATTCCAGATCATTATAACTTGCTGATTAAAAACATTTCTCATCTCCCCTCTGGCTCTTTTGTCAATGACCTTAAATCTGTGCCCTCTGGTTACCGACCCTCCGACACTGGAAACAGTTTCTCCTCATTTACTCTATCAAAACTCCTCACAAATGTAAACTTTCATGGATCGCAGGAACTTCGTATTTGGGGGGGGGGGGGTGGGGGTGGCTCAAAATGGGGACCTCTGTCTTACTTGTCCCAGTAGTGACAGCCGCTGCACCGCCAAACAAAATCAGAGAGAGCGGCGCTCGGCAGTTCGAGGTTTCTGCCTGACGCAGTTCTCCCGATGACCCAACGCGAGTCCAATGCTCTTCTCCGGCCTAACGCGCACTCCTCCGATTCGATGGCCGACTGTATCTAAACTGAGAGGACTGCGGGTGCTGATGCAGTCTCGGACAGAGTGGCACAGGAGGAGCGGTGTGTGAAACCTCAGTCACTGCTGGTGAACTGTCTCTGGATGCAGAATTTTGAGGTGCAGCCACAGTAACTCTTGTATTATAAACAGCAAGCCCCGACAGCTCTTGCGATGCTTTTCTTGACGAGTGACGGGCTTTCTACATCCCTCCAACACTGGCTTCCAGTCAGCGATCGTAATGTATTTGGACTGTTCCAAACCCTGGAGCAAGTGCTATTCTTCAACCTGTCAACATGGCTATAATGTTCCGCTAAACAGCCATCACTGCCTTCAACGTCTCTTCTGTTTTCTTTTTAAAAGCAGTTGTTGCAAATTGCGCTCCTGTTTAAAATCGTAAACTGCATCTATCCTTCTAGTTTACAGAAATTCATTTTGGCAAGGGTGGAGAGAAGGGGACAGAGGGAGGCTGGGTTTTGGGATTCGAATCAAGCTCTGATTCTCTTGGCTCTGTGCGCGGGCCCTGCATGAAATGAGTTTGGCTAATCACAGCTTGGCGAAGACTGGGTCCGTCGCTCAAAATTACCCCCAATTAACACACTCAACTGGCTCGGCGGCGACAGGATGGCTGGAAGTGAAAATACACAAGGCAGCTTAGTGGAGGAGTTGGCGCTACTCTAAGGCTGGGGCTGACGTGTGCTGCTGGGGTAGCAGGGAAGGGCTTTACGCTGCGTCTCGCCACAGGACTCTCGAACTGGAACCAGACAAATTAACATGCAAAGCTGGATGCTGCACATCATTTGCAAGACTTCCCTGGCAACTCAGTGGGTTTACACAGTGAGTGGTTGAGTCATGTAAAGTGGGAAGCTTCCAAATTCAGACCATCGTGTCTGTGCAGTCTCTGTGAAAGAGCTACCAACAAGTCCCGCTGCCCTGCTCTTTCCCCATAGCCCTGCAAATTTTTCCTTTTGCCAATTGCCTTTTGAAAGTTGCTAATGAATCTGCTTCCACCGCCCTTTCAGGCAGTGCATTCTAGATCGCAAACACTTTTTACACTACTGACTACTGACAAAAGTAGAGTTCAATCGCGCCCTCCACATGTGCTATGAGTAACTTTTCCTGCGACTGAATATTGGTAGCTTGGTGTGACCCTTCCAATAGGAGCTGTATTGCTAGGTTGGCAACGCCGAAGCATGGATACGTACCACCAAAGTGCGTAGACATAAGGTACTTGCAGGGGCACGGGGATCAAGTGCAGCTTGCAAGTCCCATACTTTGATTTTGCTGGAGGGAGAAGGAGACACAAATATACAGGTTATCCTGAGAAACACTTCATAGTTCTAAAAAACTCTAAGCAATGAAGTGCCGAACTAAACTACAGTACACTAAGGACGTCAAGATTTTAATTCTGGCAGCTATCTAGATGCATACTGTACCCCGTGTACCTATCGTTTCACACACATCACTGGATAGGTTTGATAAATTAGGGGAATGTGCCTGGGTGTCTAATATTTGTCAATATGGTAAACATAGTGTTAAGCATCAGTTGTAGCCCATCGGCAGGGCTCTCGCCTCTGAGTCAGAAGGTTGTGGGTTCAAGTCTCACTCCAGGGACTTGAGCACATAATGCAGGCTGACACTCCAGTGCTGTGCTGAGGGAGTGCTGCCCTGTTGGAGGTGCTGTCTTTCGGATCAGACATTAAAATCGTCTGCCTTCTCAGGTGGACGTAAAAGATCCCATGGCACTACTGGAAGAGGAGCAGGAGGATTCTTCCTGGTGTCCTGGCCAATATTTAACCTTCAACCAGTATCACTAAAACAGATCAGCCCATCTTTTATCTCATTGCTGTTTGTGGGATGTTACTGTACACAATCTAGCTGCTGCGTCTCTTACAACAGTGACTATACTTCAAAAGTACTTTTGGCAATGAAGTGCTTTGGGACAGCTTGAGGCCGTGAAAGATGTTAAATAAAATGAAAGTTATTTCTTTTTTATGCATTTGGTTTCGGGAAAACTCCAGGCATGTACATACAATGCAGGGGCACCGTTAAAGGTTACAGAACAAGCACGCATGAAGGAAAGGGGCATAAAGGGATATGGGAACAGGGCAGGCACATGGGGATTAGGACTACAGGTAGTACGGAGGATAAATACCAACATGGACCAGTTGGGCTGAATGGCCCATTTCAGTGAATTTTCTTTGTAATTCTGCAAGTGAAAGTTATTCTCATTCGAGAAATATAGTCTTATAAACCTCAGTCATATCTCCTCCCAGCCTAAGTTTTTGCCATCGTAATGGGTATTTGAGACAGATAGTTAACATGACTAAAATATGGTGCCAAACAGTTAGATTAGATATTAGGAAGTATATATTTTCCGACAATCAAAGCCCTCGGGAACAGATTACTGTGTGTGTGTGGTAAGTATGGATTCCATACTTTCAAAAGGGAGCTGGACAGATTTGAAAGAAGTGGACATTCCCAGATAGGGAGAGCAAGTTGAGGATGAGAAGGATTTCTCTGTGGTTCTCTGCGTCTCCATTTGATTACATGAGAGGGCTGGAGGTGCTTTCCCTGGAGTTGGGCCTGTGTTTCCCAACAGACTGCATGGCCGAGGGAGAGGGACTGAATGGCACACACATGCCTGCACCGTATCGGGCTGGACCACATCGCTCTCACTTGTCCTTCCCGTGTGCCCCACAGGTTGCCGATACCAGCAGATTTTGATATTTATCTTTGGGATTTATCCACCAGCCCTTTCTGAAGCTCCAGGCCCACGTAATTCAAGCAGGGAAAGCCAGCGAATAAAAGTGCAAATGGAAACTAACTTGCAGGGGCTTTGTGGAGCGGGTAGGCAGGACTTGCAGCCTGCATGTGTCGAATGCGATGTTTACCTACATTACAACAGGCACTACATGTCAAAAGTATCTCATTGGCTCGAAAGCGCTTTGGGATATCCGAGGTTGTGCAAGGCACTATATAATTGCAAGTCCTTTATTTCCAAACTCCCAAGTATTGTCCACGATCAAGACTACGTACCCATCGTAAGCTCCACTCACAATCCTTTTGTTGTCAAATCGAATGCATCGAACTAACTCCTCATGCCCTTCTAAGACCCGCAGACAGGCGCCGCATTCTATGTCCCATAACCTGCAACAGGAAACACCAACATTACAAGCCATTTCAACATTCTTGCATTACATCAGAGAATTAGAATGGTATTGGAGCTATATCAGTGCCTTCTTACTGGGTAGGTTTTGGGTTGGCCAGGCCCCACGCTGCTTTTCCTCATGTTTCGTGTTTGTTTTCATATAGGGTTCCTGAAATATGTTTCTCTGAATTCTGTTCTCATCAAAAGGCGAGAGGTGTCAGTGTTGCTGATTGGAACACTTTTCCATTTGGGGACGACTGTCAGTACTCACCTCCTACCCAGTCAGGTACAGGAAAGTGTACCATCCCCCGCACCGCCTCTCAACCCCGCTCCCCCGCCCCCCCACTCCTCAACCCCGCTCTCCACCCCCCCAACCCTGATCTTCCCTCCCCCCAACCCTGATCTCCCCCCCCCGCTCTCCATCCCCCCCCCTCGCTCTTCCCTCCCCCCTCCCCTCTCCCGCTCTCCCCCCCCCTCCAACCCCGCTCTCCCCACCAACCCCGCTCTCTCCCCTCAAACCCGCTCTCTCCCCCCCAACCCCGCTCTCTCTCCCCCCCAACCCCGCTCTCTCTCCCCCCCCCAACCCCGCTCTCTCTCCCCCCCCCAACCCCGCTCTCTCTCCCCCCCCCAACCCCGCTCTCTCTCCCCCCCCAACCCCGCTCTCTCTCCGCCCCCAACCCCGCTCTCTCTCCCCCCCCCAGCCCCGCTCTCTCCCCCCCCAACCCCGCTCTCTCCCCCCCCCCAACCCCGCTCTCTCCCCCCCCCCAACCCCGCTCTCTCTCCCCCCGCAACCCCGCTCTCTCTCCCCCCCCCAACCCCGCTCTCTCCCCCCCCCAACCCCGCTCTCTCTCCCCCCCCCCAACCCCGCTCTCTCTCCCCCCCCCCAACCCCGCTCTCTCTCCCCCCCCCAACCCCGCTCTCTCTCCCCCCCCCAACCCCGCTCTCTCCCCCCCCCCAACCCCGCTCTCTCTCCCCCCCCCCCCAACCCCGCTCTCTCTCCCCCCCCCCCAACCCCGCTCTCTCTCCCCCCCCCCAACCCCGCTCTCTCTCCCCCCCCCCAACCCCGCTCTCTCTCCCCCCCCCAACCCCGCTCTCTCTCCCCCCCCCCAACCCCGCTCTCTCTCCCCCCCCCCAACCCCGCTCTCTCTCCCCCCCCCCAACCCCGCTCTCTCTCCCCCCCCAACCCCGCTCTCTCTCCCCCCCCCAACCCCGCTCTCTCTTCCCCCCCCAACCCCGCTCTCTCTCCCCCCCCCCACCCCGCTCTCTCTCCCCCCCCCCACCCCGCTCTCTCTCCCCCCCCCCACCCCGCTCTCTCTCCCCCCCCCCAACCCCGCTCTCTCTCCCCCCCCCAACCCCGCTCTCTCTCCCCCCCCCAACCCCGCTCTCTCTCCCCCCCCCAACCCCGCTCTCTCTCCCCCCCCCAACCCCGCTCTCTCTCCCCCCCCCAACCCCGCTCTCTCTCCCCCCCCCAACCCCGCTCTCTCTTCCCCCCCCAAACCCCGCTCTCTCTCCCCCCCCAACCCCGCTCTCTCTCCCCCCCCCAACCCCGCTCTCTCTCCCCCCCCAACCCCGCTCTCTCTCCCCCCCCCCAACCCCGCTCTCTCTCCCCCCCCCCCCAACCCCGCTCTCTCTTCCCCCCCCCCCCCACAACCCCGCTCTCTCTTCCCCCCACAACCCCGCTCTCTCTTCCCCCCACAACCCCGCTCTCTCTTCCCCCCACAACCCCGCTCTCTCTTCCCCCCACAACCCCGCTCTCTCTTCCCCCCACAACCCTGCTCTCTCTCCCCCCCAACCCCGCTCACCCCCTTCAACCCGCTCTCTCCCACCCCGCTCTCTCCCCCCTCAACCCCGCTCCCTCTTGCCCCCCACAACCCCGCTCCCTCTTCCCCCCCCCCACAACCCCACTCCCTCTTCCCCCCCCCACAACCCCGCTCCCTCTTCCCCCCCCCACAACCCCGCTCTCTCTTCCCCCCCCACAACCCCGCTCTCTTCTCCCCCCCCAACCCCGCTCTCTTCTCCCCCCCCCCAACCCTGCTCTCTTCTCCCCCCCCAACCCCGCTCTCTTCTCCCCCCCCAACCCCGCTCTCTTCTCCCCCCCCAACCCCGCTCTCTCTTCTCCCCCCCCTCAACCCCGCTCCCCCTCTCCCCCCCCTCAACCCCGCTCCCCCTCTCCCCCCACCTCAACCCCGCTCTCCCCCCCCCCCTCTCAACCTCTCCCCCCCCCTCCTCTCAACCCCCCTCCTCTCTCCTGCTCTCCCCCCATCCCTCCTCTCCCCCTCCCCTCTTTCCTGCTCTCCCCCCCTCTCTGCCGCTCTTCCCCCCCCCCTCTCTGCCGCTCTCCCCCACCCCCCTGCCGCTCTCCCCCCCCCCCCTCTCCGTCGCTCTTCCCCCCCCTCGCTCTTCCCCCCTCCTCTCTCCCGCTCTTCCCCCCCCTCCTCTCTCCCCGCTCTTCCCCCCCCTCCTCTCTCCCGCTCTTCCCCCCCCCTCCTCTCTCCCGCTCTTCCCCCGCTCCTCCTCTCTCCCGCTCTCCCCCCCTCTTCTCTCTCACCCCCCCCCAAACCCCGCCCCCCCCTCCAACCCCACTCCGCTCTCTCTCCCCCCCCCCCAACCCCGCTCTCTCTCTCCCCCCCAACCCCGCTCTCTCTCTCCCCCCCAACCCCGCTCTCTCTCTCCCCCCTCAACCCCGCTCTCTCTCCCCCCACCCTCAACCCCTCTCTCTCTTCCCCCACCCTCAACCCCTCTCCCCCCAACCCCATTCCCCCCTACCTCCCCTCAACCCCATTCCCCCTACCCCCCGCTCCCCATTCCCCCTACCCCCCCGCTCTCCATTCCCCCTTATCCCCCGCTCTCCATTCCCCCCTACCCCCCCGCTCTCCATTCCCCCCTACCCCCCCGCTCTCCATTCCCCCCTACCCCCCCAACCCCGCCCCACCCACCCCCCCAACCCCACTCTCCGCCCCACCCACCCCCCCAACCCCACTCTCCGCCCCACCCCCCCCGACCTCCCCTCAACCCTGCCCCCTCCCCGCCCATTTGTCCCGAGACAGCCAGCTCAGGCTCTGGTTTGAAGCAGTGACCCCCCCCACCCCCACGGTTTCCTAGCGATACCGGTCAGCCGTGTCACTGAAGCAGCCTAGCTGTGACAGGAACCAGACTCAACGGTTACCACATCAGCAATAAAACTGACATTTCTACAAGGTCAAATGGCTTCCTTCCCCTCGATAGACTAGGGAATAGGACGAACAAAATGTACTCAAAAGTTAAATTTCCGCTTCCTTTCAAGTGTCCATTAGATGAGCTTTCTTTTATTTGGTGTAATGTTTTTGTGCACATTAGGAACAGGGGGGGGGTTATTGGCAAAAAAGGACCAAGGCCTATCTAGATGTCCTTCCACCACTCTGGTATTCGTGTAATCCAACACCGCCTCCAGTGTGCCGTGCAGCCTTCGGCAGCCTGAGGAAAAGTGTGTTTGAAGACCAGACCCTCAAAACTGCCAACAAGCTCATGGTCTATAGGGCTGTAGTAATACTCGCCCTCCTGTATGGCTCAGAGACATGGACCATGTACAGTAGACACCTCAAGTTGCTGGAGAAATATCACCAACGATGTCTCCGCAAGATCCTACAAATCTCCTGGGAGGACCGACACACCAACATTAGTGTCCTCGACCAGGCCAACATCCCCAGCATTGAAGCACTGACCACACTTGATCAGCTCCGCTGGTCCGATGCCAGACACGAGACTCCCAAAGCAAGTGCTCTACTCGGAACTCCTTCACGGCAAACGAGCCAAAGGTGGGCAGCGGAAATGCTACAAGGACACACTCAAAGCCTCCCTGATAAAGTGCGACATCCCTCCTGATGCCTGGGAGTCCCTGGCCCAAGACCACCCTAAGTGGAGGAAATGCATCTGGGAGGGCGCTGAGCATGCAGAAATCAAGCAGAAGGAGCGTGCGGCAAACCAGTCCCACCCAACCTTTCCCTCAACGACAGAGCCAGGCACGATGAGAGGAAACCACCAGTGGTGGAGTACTTTGGGAACCAGGGTCCGAAGACCCCTGTCCCTCCCGAGCTCGCTCCACTTACCACATGTCACGTCTCAAATTACTCATACACCGTATCCCAAAATGTGATTTTCTGAAAGAAATCTATCTAATTTATATTTGAATGAGTCGATACTAACTCTTGGGAGTTAGTTTTACAAATTGACCACTCATTCACTGAAATAATGTTTCCGCACATACGTTTTGAATTTACCCCTCTTCAAGCACAGGCCATGTCCTGTTTCTAGTCTTCTGGACAAGGTGACATGATCTAGTCCCTTTACAATCCTAAAAACAGCAATCATATCACTTCTCAATCTTCTCTTTTCCATTGAGAACATGGCCAGTTTACATAAATCGCTCCTCATAATCCAAACACTGTGGTTCCCCCTCCCCAAACCAACATCCTTCACTGTTGCTCACCATCTCTCGAGCATCACAATCACACTGGAATGACCAAGCTGAACCAGAATGACATTACTATAGGCAGCTGCCCAATGGAGGCTGCCCAGTTCCCCACAGCCAAGGTTCCTGATCATTATCCAATAATCCTAGTGTATGCATGTCAGGCAGGGGAGAGCAATAACCCTCCTTGAAATGAATAGCCGATCAGCGCTCAGGCTGTAGGCTCCCAAATAAAGAATGGTTACCTGGGCCAGGTACCAGAGGATGCCACGCCCCTTGTGGAATGTACCCCAGCATGAGATTGGGTGGAGGGAAGCGATAAAGTGCCTACAGTAAGGTTGTTAATTAGTTGTTTTAGCATGTTACAAAACTACCAGAAACACTGCACAATGGTAATCAATTTATACGGATGCGTGATCAATCTATACTGGTATTGTGGTGATTATATATGGATGCATGCTAATCTCTAAACAGTTATGTGGTCATCACTCTATACCATGTGTGATAATCAATCTATAGAGTTCTGTGTAATTATAGAATCATACAGCACAGGAAGCCATTTGGCCCATTGTGCCTATGCCGGCTCTTTGAAAGAGCTATCCAATTAGTCCCACTGCCCTGCACTCCATATGCACGTGTGCGGATCGTTTATATATGGATATGGACAATCACACATTCGACAGCCTCTACCTGATGGTGTTGTCTGAAGAGCCACTGACAACCAGTCGGTCTCGGTACTGAAGGCACGCTATTCCACGCTTGTGGCCATTCAAGGTACGTACAAATTCACAAGTGCTTGTGCTCCACACCTGCAGAATTGAACACAAAACAAATGTCACACCATGAAAACAACTTTAAAAAAAAACATGCTCTACTTTCCACCACGAGCTCGCACAGGGTCAAAACAGCTCCTGAAGTCCAAAGCCCTAAATTTCTGAAGATAAAGGCACATCAAGAAAATGAATCAATATTCCTTCAGAGAAAAGGTGAGCAAAATGGTACTGCCCAGTGTACTCCTCAGCCACACAGACCTCAAGCTCTGCTTCAATTCCCAATTTGAGGTGTTAAATTAAGCTGCCCAAGCATAAGGGTGCTACAATTGGCCACCGCTTTCCTAGGCTAAGGAGAGGGAATAATTGTGTGAGGGTATCCACACCAGATTGCAATCCAGTGACTCCTCGTGGAAAGGATCAAAGTTTGCCAGTGATGGCCTGATGGCCTGCCAACACTCACCGACAACAATCACACAATGAATGGTCACTTGGGCAGTTACCGAGGGCACCATATCCCAGAGAGAATCAGTACGTTGGGCGAGGTGAGAAAGAGCTAAAACGCAGGACTACATTGAAAGACCACAGCAGACTGGGGAGCTCATGGAACATGAAAAACCACACTAGTGAAACCAATGATCGGAACCTAGCTGGGTTGCTGCTTTACAGTTCACCCAAATGCTCCAGGAGATAAAGAAAAACTGCAAACACTGGAAATAGGAAATAGAAACAGGAGATGCTAGAAATACCCAACAGGTCAGTCAGCATCGGAAAAAAACAGGGAGAAAGGGACCCTTTACTGCAACAAATACTCCCCCCTCACATATCGTTCAGACAGTATTCTGCATGAAATAAATAAGCTAAATTTAGACAATGTCCAGGCAACCTGAGCAAACATTAAATGGGTCTCTCAGGAAGGGTGCATGTTCCAGCCTCGTGCTGCTCGGCCACTGGCCTGAGTCACATTGAGCTGGGAGGCACCAAGCACAACTCTGCAAACGGAGGGAGAACCGCGTCTGAACAGAAGAACTAGGAGGAGTAGTAGGCCATATTGCCCCTTGAGCATGCTCCGCCATGCGATGATAGGATCTTGGTTGACCTTTGACCTGAACTCCACTTCTCCACCGATTTCCATGCCCCTCGATTCCCCTAGAGTCCAAAAATCTAGCGATCTCAGCCTTCAATATACTCAACGAGAATTCCAGAGATTCACAACCTTCAGAGTGAAGAAATTCCTCCACTCAGTGTTAAATGGCCAGCCCTTAATCCTGAGACTATGCCCCCTAGTTCTAGAATCTCCAGCCAGGGGAAACATTCTCTCAGCATCTCGAGTCAATCCTCATCAGAATCATATGTTTCAATGTCTGGTCGGAGCTTGGCCCTGCTCAGCCACCGTCTACAAGGGGTACTGGCAGTGTCTGTATACACAACCTCACAGCTGGTCAGGCAAAAATTATTAGAGGGAAACTTGGGGATAAAAAAAAAATGGAATAAAGTACAAAAAGTAAAAGGATACAGGCTGTTTTTATATGGAAGACATATAGCTATTTAAAGCATGTAACATTAGTCATGTAGCTTCACACACACACAAGGACAGATGGTGACATAGCAAACATGGACTAAAGGAACATTAACTGCAGACGCTCAAAATCTGCAACATCAAAAGCAAAGTGCTGGAAACACTGGTGATCAGGTAGTTGACTTTTGGGGTGTAGACCCTTTGTCAAAGCTCGAATAAAGGACATCCATTCCACAGTAAAGCTCTGGGCTAGAAAGGATAGAGACTGAGGCGGGCACGGGAGAGGAGGGAGAGGGAGAGACCAAGGCAGGGGAAGGAGAGGGAGAGACCGAGGCAGGAGAGGGAGAGGGGGGGGGGGGGGGGGGAAAAGAGACCAAAGTG
This sequence comes from Pristiophorus japonicus, assembly GCF_044704955.1. Taxonomy (NCBI): domain Eukaryota; kingdom Metazoa; phylum Chordata; class Chondrichthyes; family Pristiophoridae; genus Pristiophorus; species Pristiophorus japonicus. The sequence continues at coordinate 146,636,613 of NC_091980.1, forward strand.
GGCACGGGAGAGGCAGGGGAGGGAGAGGGACAGAGCAAGGCAGAGGAGGGAGAGACCGAGGCGGGCACTGGAGAGGCAGGGGAGGGAGAAGGAGAGACCGAGGCAGGGGAGGGAGAGGGGCAGACATATTGGAGAGAGAGACACACACACAAGTGAAAGATAAAGAGACAGAAAAGTAGATAAATGGAAATTTAAACTCACTTTAATAGTTCGGTCACCTGACGCTGATACAATGTATTTGTCATCGAAGTCCACTACGTTGACCGCTGCCCGATGGCCAACCAGCACCCGCCGCAGAGTGATGTCAGTCGGAGAGGCCATGTCCCACACAGCTATAGATCTGTCCTTTGAGCATGTGACCATCAGTCCATTACTGAACCGAAGGTGCAATACTGCCTCATTGTGATGAATTAGTGTGTTCAAAACCTCTGCTGTATTAACATCCCAGACTCTATTGAATAAACAAAAGCCCAGTTATGGAATGTATTACCATTTCACAATGGCCACACACGGTGCAACACTGCACTGAATCATGAAAAAGTCTAAATGAACAGAATCAACACTATATTAAGATTTTTCCATTGCCTTTGTTGAAGGCACCATCTGCTGATGGCACACAGTTCCACAGGCACAGCCTGCCCTGTTGTACCTTATTTAAGCTGCCCTTCTTCAAGTGTTAGCCTACACAGCGAGTGTTCGCAGGTTGTTCTCCCATTCAGGAGGGGAAATCACAGCTCAGCCCAATTTCGTGCACTCACCCTACTTCTTGCTAATTCAGCAAGCTCAGGAACTGAACCATGTGAACCATGTTACACACTCCATCAATGGTCAGCTTAGCCTAGTTGGTAGCACTCTTGCCGAGGTTCAAGCCCCACTCCAGGACATGAGCACATAGTATAGAGGAACGCCTTAGTGTCGTACTGAAGGAGTGCTGCGCTGTCGTGTATTCCGTCACTTGCACGAGATACCAATTGCAGTAGTTGGGATGGACAGTAAAGCCCTTTTAGAAGGGGGGAGCTCTCCTGGCACACTGGCCAACACTGCTCCTTGGGCTGAGCCGTGCTCCTTCAACCTTCAGTAACACATCAACTGGTTACTCTCATTTGCTGTTTGAGGAACCTTGCTGAGCACAAAATGGCCGCAGATACACAACAGCTAGTACTTTTCAAATAATTTGTTGCATGTGAAGCACTTTGGGACATTTTGAGATGCGAGAAGGCACCGCATAAATGCAAGTTATTTGTCTTTCTTAGCCCGCTGATCTCCTGGGAAAGAGCGGAAAATCTATTTGTAAAAGAGGTGGCAGTCAAGCTGTACTTCAGCAGGGTGAGAGGGCTGAGGTGAGACGTTTACCACATTAATGAATTGTTTTGGCTCAGTGGGAACACTTTTCGCTCCCGTCAGAAGGTCGTGCACTGAAAGCCCACTCCAGACACCCGAGGATATTAAATAGGGTGACATTTTTGAGCAATACTGAGGGAGTGCTGCATGGACGGATGTGCCATCTTTTAGATGAGACGTTAACCTGAGGCCCTGTCTGCCCCCTCAGGTGCATGTGGAAGGTCCCATGGCACTGATCGAAGAAGAGCAGCGGAGTTCTCCTGGGGTTCTGTCCAATATTTAATCTTCACCCAATATCATAAAAATAAATTATTTGAATATTTTTCTCACTCAACACGGACTACATTTCAAAAAGTACTTCATTAGCCATGAAGTATGAGAGGTGATCTTATCGAAACATATAAGATTATGAGGGGGCTTGACAAGGTGGATTCAGAGAGGATGTTTCCACTGATGGGGGAGACTAGAACTAGAGGGCGTGATCTTAGAATAAGGGGCCGCCCATTTAAAACAGAGATGAGGAGAAATTTCTTCTCTGAGGGTTGTAAATCTGTGGAATTCACTGCCTCAGACAGCTGTGGAAGCTGGGACATTGAATAAATTTAAGACAGAAATAGACAGTTTCTTAAATGATAAGGGAATAAGGGGTTATGGAGAGTGGGCAGGGAAGTGGAGCAGAGTCCATGATCGGATCAGCCATGATCTTATTGAAGGGCGGAGCAGGCTTGAGGGGCTGTATGGCCTACTCCTGTTCCTATTTCTTACGTTCTTATGCAATACTTTGGGATGCCCTGAAGTTGTGAACGGTCCTACATAAATTCTAATTCTTTCCTTCTTTCTTCCATCAGATATGCTGCTGGGGTATGGGGAGAAGGAGAAGGGGAAATTAAAAGGAGGTCATCAGAGTCCCGGTGGTTGGTGTATACCATGGCAGATGCCCGGGAGTAGATAGCTGCTCTGCGGAGTCAGTAAATGGCCAAACATTTAGTTGCTGGGATGGTGCCTCTCTAATACGCCACTGGGTTCCTGCATCTTACCTTACTGTAGAGTCTGAAGACCCAGTAACAATGACACGCTCATCGTACTGCAGACACAGCACAGAGCCTGTGTGACCCGTTAGTATTTTCAAACACTCCAGCGACTGTTTGTCCCAAATCTGCAGCAGCCAAACAAAACCATAAACAAAATTAAAATTAAGCCTAGTGCCGAATTATCCTCTTTACTGCGAAGGTTTCTTGCCTTAAGCAGAACAGAAGCTCTTGTGGTTATTGAGCTTATTTTTCCACCAATACATTAGGGGAAAAGAAAAAAAAAAATCTCACAAATCAATACGTTTTAACAATATATTTCGTCTGGTACTCTTAACTCATCATCTCAAATTGCTTTCATCTGTGACAGACTGCTCACCACATCCTGGAGTAAATCACCATTAAGATGCTCTCCTCCAGACACAACCCCAATGGCTCAGCGAACTTATCCATAAGATGGTTCTAAATGTATTGCTGAGTTCACTGATCACAGCCAGGATGGCGGGCAGAAGCAGAAATTTACGCAGATGGCATTACAAATGGCCTCAGCATTCCCAGGTTAGGGGAAGATCGACTAAGGGTGGTGTTCCTGATTGCTGACCCCAAAGGATAGTTTAGGGTTCCTCCCGGATTGTCCTAGAATCTCCTGCAATGAAAGGTTCATCTCCCACACACTCCTCCAAGCAATCCCCATCCTAGAGATTCTGTGCCTTTGGGTAAATTTTTATAGCCAATTGGACAACCACTAGAGCTTAGTCCTGCTATCTGTACACGCCAGGCAACTAAGCAACTCAAGTGAGTCAAAGGCCACAGTGAAGGCAGCATACGACAAAGTGTTCATATACAAGACTTATAGGGACATTTTGAGGAGGGAAAATAAGAAAACATATAGCATTTTATTAATATTTATATACAAATTATGTTTAAGAAACTCCAGGTTTTGCACACTGGTTTTGTTTGCAGGCGTCATCATTTTGAGATACTATTTAGGACTGAGATGAGGAGAAATTTCTTCTCAAAGAGCTGTGAATCTTTGGAATTCTCTACCCCAGAGGGCAGTGGATGCTCAGTCGATGAATATATTTAAGATAAAGAGCGACAGATTTCTGGATACTAAGGGAATCGAGGGATATGCAGATACTGCAGGAACATGGAGTTCAGGCAGGTCAGCCGTGATCTCACTGAATAGCGGAGCAGGCTTGAAGGCCGAATGGGCTAGTCCTGCTCCTATGTTCTTATAGTCGAGAAAATGAAAGGTCGAGAGAGGCATTTTCACTACTCACTTTGATGGAGTTATCTCTCAGACCGCTGATTATTTTCTCGTCGTCGTACTGCAGACAGTAAACTCCTTTGCTGTTTTCCGACCGACACTGGATTCTCTGAAGATTGTGCCGCCCGCACCTCCAATTGGATTCTATGGTCTGGAGAGAGAGAGAGAGAGAGAGAGAGAGAGAGAGAGAGAGAGAGAGAGAGAGAACAAAATCAGGATAAAAGTGACAACGATCTATGTTGGAAAAGCACTGGCTGTTGTGACAAAATGGGGGATTGCTGTGGTTTGCATAACTTTCAACAGGTAGTGAAAATCCGATTTATGAATGGCCTTCAGTCAGGTACGTGTCTGGGTGAATCCATTGTTTGTGTGTCAATGATAGCCTTGTGTACAACTGGCTGCATAACTACAGTAGCAATGGAAGCTGTATGCCTGGTCAGGTATTCTTTAATTATGTCAATGCTGCTTCAGAAATTAGCTGTTTAAAGACTGGGAGCGAGTGCTTAAAATGTCAATGTATGCTGGTTAATAGATTGGGGAATAAGTTAATTTAATTACTCTGACTGTTTACCCATTAAAATGAAATATTGGCAGGAAAAAGGCAGCGCCAAGGCATTAACACCCTATTTCACAAGGTGAAGGTTTCAAAGGTGTGGTTTTAACACGAAAGGAATCCCATGGCATGTCATAAATCTTGTTATTCTACTTTAGTTCTATTTGGAGATCTGAGGCCCAAAATTTAGTAGCGCAGGAAAGCTGTCGCACCATGATGCGGTTGGATGATCGATTTTCAGGACTTTGAAATTTTTTCAAAGACCGAAATGAAATGGGTCATAGTGGGGGAGGGAGATAGACAGGAAAGCAGGCTGAGGGGCTGAATTTGGGTCGGGACCGGGACTCCGCCGCTATCAATCAGCGGTAGAGTGGTGGTGACATCACAGCGTGTGTGCATCACCAAGCTCTTCCCCTCCGTTAAAGAGGAGAGAATCTGTTTTCATCTTCGGTAACTGGGCCACCAGGGAGGGTTTCGGCCGGGCCAGCAGCCTGGCACCCAAGAGGGGGTGTGAGGCTGCCCATTGACAGCCCGGCTGAACCCAGTGACAGTATCTTGCCGGCCGATCGGGAAGTCGGTTGGCAATAATAAATAGATGGCAGCCGTGGCAGTGCGCCCTCCCCTTGAAGGGCCGCCACGCTGCTGGGCTGCACTCACTGGGGATAAAGAAGATGCACCGACAGAAAAGGCTGTTGGGTACACTGCGCGGCTGGGGTGGGGGGAGTTGATTTTTCTACCCAAATTTTGCTGGGTGGGTTTTTAAGGTGAGGGAAAGTGGCGCTTGCGGCGGTCACCAGCATCGGGCGGTATCGGATCCAGGCCGAAAAATCACGACCTGAATTTGGGTTGGGGCGGCCAGTTGACCATAAAGCAGTGACCACAGGATTGTGACGCATGGCCACCGCAAACAGACTGTAACGAGTCTTTCTGAGACCCTGAATTTCGGTCCCCTGAAGTTTGAAGTGAAACTTGCACCACCACCTATAACTTCACATTATGGAGGTCTGCAAAAGACTTTCCTGTAAAAGTGCAGTCAAACTTGTGTAAGAAATGTGTTATCAAGAGAGGCATTTTAACCCTTTGTGTATTCCTTCCTTTAAGTGTTGTATTTTCAGTATCTTCCTGTGTCTTACTCTACGAGTAAAGAGATCTATTTGCTTTAGCCTGAACACTTTGGTTCAATAGTGCGACATGTACTTCCTTTCAGAGCAGACAAGGGAATCTGGTGGGCATCCTACATGATGTTCATTATACCATATGCCACAGCTAGTTGGTAATTGTCACTCCCCTGCCACGTGATCCTAAGTACCAAGAGTGCCGGTTCCTGCTCATGGGAGAACCAGCTTTATAGTGAACATTTTTTTTCTTCTTTCTGCCATGAACACACAACAAAAACGATTGGGAGAAGTTCTGAACTTTAATAGCTGGGGTCCAGTGCTGCCACTGGATGCAGTTAGCCTATTGTTGCCGATAGGTGGTAGATCAGTCACCTCAAATCACTCAAACCATGGAGGGCAGGCCTGTACCCTGGAACTTCAGCTCAAAAGTACACAGCGTTTTTGGAAGGACAGATTCTATAATTGTATGGTTAGGTATTTTCCACAGGATGGAAATTCTACACCCCCACTAGTAAAATACACCGAAGCCATAGTATGTTTCATCAAAATGTTACCGACAATATTTCACAAAGCAACATCAGCACACTGGTAAGTAAGTTGGCCATCATGGTTTTATCAGCACCAGCTGGGGCCAGGCTCAACAGCTGAAGATCCTGTTGACATGCTTGGTTTACTGGCTCCAGGAGGCAGAATGCTCAGAGTTGCACCCATCAAACAAATCACAATCCTACAATATGACCATTGCAAGGGCTGCACAGATGAAGTCTGCTGACATTTATAGAACAATTTGGTATTAATTCATTTGTGCCTTGAAGCTTAAAATGGCCCAGCTACCCAACATTGGGCATGCCAGGAATCACAAAACCCAACCTTGGCTTTAATTTTCTTTTTAATTCTGCACCTATTCCTGTACGAGCGAAGCCAGCTGGATACAAATTATACGGACAGGGTGAAACCACGGGTATCAGGTGATGGCACGATGGCCAACTATGCTGCTCTTGTTTTTGTTGAAAGAAAAATAAAATTCTACCCTTTTTTGGCCAACTAGGATGATTCCTCCCTGCTGCCTCCTTCTTTGGGACAGGGAGTGCATGCCTGGTGTGTGTGTGTGTGTGTGTGTGTGTGTGTGTGTGTGTGTGTGTGTGTGTGTATCCTACCATTGCCTCTGTACACTGGGACAGGCAGTGCATGCCTGGTGTGTGGGTCAGTATCCCACCACACTATGCCTCTGTACACTGGGGCAGGCGGTGCATGCCTGGTGTGTGGGTCAGTATCCCACTATTGCCTCTGTACAGTGGGGACAGGGAGTGCATGCCTGGTGTGTGTGGGTCAGTATCCCACCATTGCCTCTGTACACTGGGACAGGGAGTGAGGAAATCTTGCGTTTCCCAACAGTTTTAAAGTGATGTGCAGAGCACAGCGCAGAATGACTAAAAAAACAATCTTCCTCCGTTCCCCAACCCCCATTATCCCCCACGTAGCCAGCCCCCTCCCAGCAGCCAAAAGTGCCAGGTTGCATATTTCGCCAATGCTATTCATGATCATATACACCCCCTCCCCCTTCCAGGCCATGCTGTGGTATAAATGGGGGAGTCCCTTCCAGAGGGAGGTCTATGGACAGAAGATTTGTATCAAGAAGAAAGGACATTCAGCCCACTCCTGTTCATCTATCTAGAAATAACCTACAGTCCCACACACATAGCACCCAGAGTTGAATTTACTTCTACCCACGAGTCCACTGCATCATTTGAAGAACTTAACTCACCTTACTCTAACTTGCGCCAGTGTCTTTGTCCTCAAGTCAGCTTGAAGTAGTGCCGAGGACCTAGCTTCTCGGTGATGAATTATTTTGTATGCCTTGGAATTGCTCCAGTATTGCCCAAACTATCCCGCAACATAAATAGAGCGGGTTTTGCACAACAGGACCTGGGGTACATTACTGTCCTGTAATATCGAAGTGATACTCAATGACCCACTGTTTCTAAGCAAGTGCTTGCAACACCAGGCCAGCAGATTTCTTAGTTAAATGCAAATCAATCTCGGAGCCCAAGCATATAACATGTAGTATCATACATTTGGCTGTCAAACATTGGAGAGAGAAAGGAAATGTAATATTTTAAAAGTGTGATAACAGACATGCACCCTCCCCCTTACACTATAAACTAATCAGTTAATTAAAAGTGCAAGGAGCAAGGCCAACGGTTGTATTTTAGGTCCCCTGGATGCTGACCAGCCCCTCCGAGGTACTGAATTTTGTGCACTATTCAGAATTTCATCAATTAATGATGCGTGTGCATGCCTACTGTTTTGCCAAACTGAGGGCGGGTTGGATTACTGAAGGACGAGACTGAAGAAGATCAGAGGGTGTAACATTTGAAATCCTCCAGTCCTCTGGCACCATCTCCATATCCAAGCAGGATTGGAAGATTATGGTCAGAGCTTCCACAATTTCCACCCTTACTTCCCTCAGTAACCCAGGATGCATCCCATCCAGACCAGGTGACTTTTCTACTTTGAGGACTGCCAATCTTAAGGCCATACTCTTTATTTATTTTTATCCTATCTATTGCTAATGCCTCCTCCTTTACAGTTACATTGGCAGCATCATTTTCTCTAGTGAAGACAGATGCAAAGCTCTCATTAGTACCTCAGCCATGCCCTCTGCCTCCACAAGAATATCTCCTTTATGGTCCCTAATTGGCCCCACCCTTCCTTTCACTTTTACTATTTGTGAGATATAATAAAGATTTTTGGGTCCCTTTCATGTTTCCCGCTAATCTATTCTCGTACTCTTTCTTTGCCCCTCTTTTTCAGATCTCCTTTGTACATTCTATATTTAGCTTGGTTCTCTATGGATTATGATTATAATGGTCAAAATGCCTCCTTTTTACCTCTATATCTTTAGCCATCCAGGGACCTCTAGTTTTGGATGCCCTTCCTTGCTCCCTAATAGGAATGTGTTTTCTTTGTACAAGAATAACCTCCGTTTAGAAAGTCTCCCAATGTTCAATTACTGTTTTTTGATTCCAATCTACCTGCAGCAGATTTCTCTTCAACTCACGGATGTTAAGCATTTTTACGCTTGATTGTACCATGTCCTTTTCCGTAACTATTCTAAACCTTATGATATGATCACTGTTCCCCAAATGCTCTCCCACTGAAACATGCTCCACTTCATTCCCCAGAACTAGATCACGCACTGCTTCCTTCCTCGTTGGGCTACAAACGTACTCTTTACATTGTTACTATCCCAGTCTATATTGGGATAATTGAAGTCCCTCGTTATCACTACTTACACATCTTTCTGTAATTTGCCTGCAAATCTGCTCCTCTATCCTCTGGATGTGTAAGAAGCAGAATTGATGGGAGCACAGAGGGTTATTAGGCTGGAGGAGGTTACAGAGGTGGGGAGGAGCGAGGCCACAAAGGGGTTTGAGCACAAGGATGAGAACATTTAAAAATCAAGGCACTGCCAGTCTGGGAGCCAATGTAGATCAATGACCATGGGTGATAGGTGAACGGGACTTGGTGCGAGTTAGGATAAGGGCAGCAAAGTTTGAGATGAGATGCTGTTTATGGAGGGTGAACAGTGGTCAGGTTCAGACTATGGGCACAGGCGTTGGGGGAAGGTGGTGCCACCTCCAAAAAGGAATAGCAATTATTTGTGCAGTACAACATCTCTAAGGATTCGGACCTCAGTATACAACTGACTATGCTGCACGGAGTGCAAAACACCATCATTCCCAACAGATACACAATCGTGGTTAATGCAATAATGCAGTTACGTCAACATGAAAACAATCAAACACAATCGGCTATAAAGCTGCTCAGCACTTAAGATGAAACGATAACCCACCAGACCTGGAAGCTAGAAACATCACAGAATCAACTAGGAAATCTCTGGGAACAGATAGAGTGTTGGGTCAGCAGCTGAGAGAGAGGTCAATATTTCAGGTGTAGAACTTCTGACCCAAAACATTAACTTGTCTTTTCTCCCTCCGATGACGACTGATGCAGTGTGCTTTGCAGCTTTTTTGTTTTGGATCCAGTGGCTGCCTTGACATTAACCTGGCAGAGGTAGCCCAGAATTTTTCAGGGAGGTATGAAAGTGCTTGCTGTTAAGCTGGCCTCTGATGTTAAAAAACACTTGCTTGAAGAATTGGCTTGAGAAATTACCTCAGGGTAGTAAATAATTGTAATTCATCAGTTCTAATTCGGATATTTAATAGGAGCAAAATGCGACTTATCCATAACGAACACCCAAACAGCAGTGGGCCAGGAGCAAATCAGGCCTGTGTTGGGAATCCAATTTGGTTTTAGGCCCATAGTTGAGCAATGGCACGGGACCCAAGACTAAAGCTCTGCTCACAGAACCAAAACATTTTCGTTTCTTTCGCTTTCATTGACTCGTGAGACTTGGGGTAAAAGGAACGTTTTCCTACATTTCCCACTTGGTGCTAGGATCAGTTAGATAAGTGTAAGTCTCTCTGACCCAACGCTGTGCAGTAACTGTGACTTTACGTGGGATACCCCACCCACTGTATTCTGTGCAGCTCTCACTTCTCATGCCAGCCTTGGTGTGTGCTTGGTGTGACACTGGCGATGTGGTGCAGTCAGTTGTGTGGCACTGACTCGGCTTCACTAGGGAATGGGCTACAGCTGGCCAACGGCATTCTTTTGCAGTCTTACATTAGGACAAGCAGAACCGTCAATGTGGGCTTGAATTAAGCTCCTTAGGCTATTTAAATCACCACTGACTGTATAATTTGGGATTGCAAAGAGACACAGTGTGACCTGGAACGCACTAAGGATAGTAGATCAATGAGTGAGGTTCAGAGTTCTCGGCAACCAGCGATGCAACCAGTTCCCAATGGCCAATAGGAGCGAAGCAGTCAATCATAAAAGATCTGAATGTCTCAGAGTTGATTCCCAATCTCGATAATCTCAGCCAGGACAGCGGTCGATGTACATAATATATATATATATATATATACATAAATGATTTGGATGAGGGAACCAAATGTAATATTTCCAAGGTTGCTGATGACACAAAACTAGATGGGATTGTGAGTTGTGAGGAGGATGCAAAGACGCTGCAAGGCGATTTAGATAGGTTGAGTGAGTGGGCAAACACATGGCCGTTGCAGTATAACATGGATAAATGTGAAGTTATCCACTTTGGTAGGAAAAACATAAGGCTAAAGTATTATTTAAATGGTGATGGCTTGGGAAGTGTTGATGTAGAGGGACCTGGGTGTCCTTGTACACCAGTCATTGAAAGCAAACATGCAGGTGCAGCAAGCAGTTAGGAAGGCAAATGAAATGTTGGCCTTCATTGCAAGAGGATTTGAGTACAGTTATACAGAGTCTTGGTGAGACCGCACCTGGAGTATTGCGTGCAGTTTTGGTCTCCTTACCGAAGAAAGGATATACTTGCCATAGAGGGAGTGCAGCAAAGGTTCACCAGACTAATTCCTGGAATGGCAGGACTGTCGTATGAGAAGAGATTGGGTCGACTAGGCATGTATTCACTAGAGGTTAGAAGAATGAGAGGAGATCTCATTGAAACGTATAAAATTCTGACTGGGTTGGATAGACTGGATTCGGGAAGGATGTTTCCCCTGGCTGGGAAGTCTAGAACAAGGGGTCACAGTCTCAGGATACAGGGTAGGAAATTTAGGTCCGAGATGAGGAGAAATATTTTCACTCAGAGGGTGGTGAATCTGTGGAATTCTCTACCACAGAAGGCTGTGGAGGCCAAGTCATTGAATATATTTAAGAGGGAGATAGATAGATTTCTAGACACAAAAGACATAAGAAAAAGGGGCAGCAGTAGGCCATTCAGCCCCTCGAGCCTGCTCAGTCATTTTATACGATCTTGGCTGATCCGATCATAGACTCAGGTCCACTTCCCTGCCCGCTCCCCATAACCCCTTATTGGGTTATGAGGGAAAAGCAGGAATATGAGGATCAGCCATGATCATATCAAATGGCGGTGCAGACTTGAAGGGTCGAATGGTCCAGTACTGCTCCTATTTTTCTATGTTTCTATGTACTACAATATAGTCTCAGTATCGGAGTGTGGGAGAGGAGGGAAGGGAAGAGGAAAAACCAATGTGGGCCACTGTGTCTGGTTGTTCTCCAGTGCACACATTGGACAAGAGGAGCGAGCTTGGTTGTCCTCGATTCCCCTTCCGGCATGGTCACACAGCTGGTCAACATTCACCATCTATTCACTTAGGCAAGGTTCCAGAGGGTTGCAACATTCATACTCCAGTAAAAGTCCAAACCTTCAGGTCGAAGGGAGGGAGCATTGGAAAGTAGAAAAAAGTGTTACTAAAGCTAAAAGGAGTGAAAAAAACGAGAATCTAAAATGGAAATGTAGAATGATTTATGTGTCATCGTCACAACGAGGATAGACAGACTCTGCAGTGAGAAGCAGGCACATCCACCTCACGGATATCTGGAAATAAATACCGCTTTTCTTAAAATACTATTTACATGCATCATTTTCATATGAGCATTACAGAGTTTTATAATTTAGATGGGGTCGGGGGGGGGCGGTTTCTGTGATTATTAATCCATTTGAAAAGGGGCCCTTTAATCAAAAATATTCGAGAACCACTAGGTTATTAGACACGATGCTACATCTTTTATTACTTATCGATGGTGCAATGAAATAGTGGTGAGCGTGAAGAATGGTTGCTCGTGGCCATTTCATTTTAGGTACTGCCCTCCTGTATGGCTCAGAAACATGGACCATGTACAGTAGACACCTCAAGTCGCTGCAGAAATACCACTAACGATGTCTCCGCAAGATCCTGCAAATCCCCTGGGAGGATAGACACACCAACGTTAGCGTCCTCGACCAGGCCAACTTCTCCAGCATTGAAGCTTTGACCACACTCAACCAGCTCCATTGGGCGGACCACATTGTCCGCATGCCTGACACAAGACTCCCAAAGCAAGTGCTCTACTCGGAACTCCTACACAGCAAACGAGACCCAGATGGGCCGAGGAAACGTTACAGGGACACCCTCAAAGCCTCCCTGATTAAGTGCAACATCCCCACCGACACCTGGGAGTCCCTGGCCAAAGACCACCCTAAGTGGAGGAAGAGCATCCGGGAGGGCGCTGAGCACCTCGAGTCTCATCGCCGAGAGCATGCAGAAACCAAGCGTAGGCAGCGGAAGGAGCGCGCGGCAAAACCAGACTCCTTCAACGACTGTCTGTCTCACCTGTGACAGAGTCTGTAATTCCCGTATTGGACTGTTCAGTCACCTGAGAACTCACTTTTAGAGTGGAAGATCTCGAGGGACTGCCTATGATGATGGTACAACACCATTTTGTTTACTGAAGTACTCGCATTAAGTGACATGCTGGTGATGTGAAGCTAAGGAAGATTACATCGACACGTGGAAGGGTGTCCTATCCTGGGATATTTCTAGAAGGAGATACCAAGAATTTGTGAAGCAGAATTGTTCAAGAACCTCTAATCAATGACCCTCAAGATAACAGAGGAGCAAAGTATTGTTGTATCTTCAGTACAACTCACAAACACACACAAGCCTTAAGATGGCAGAGCATTGCAGAACTCTAGTCAGGTACACAGCACTGGCTGCAGTGCCACAGTAGTCCACAGGTGGAGCTATATATATTACACTTATCAAATGTGATTGGTGCCATTGCCTTCGTCACTGGTAAGGTGAATAGGTTCATTATTCATTTATTTTATATATTCCATCGTAAATCTTTACGTTTATCGGCTTACAACTCTCAATATAACACAGTAATGTTTCACTGGCTGCATTTACCTGCAGAGATGTCTGGCGAAAAAAAAATCAGTGAGTCGAAAAGCACCAGCTGATGGGAGACGATCCTCACTGTTGCCCATCACTCACACAAACCGGGACCCAGATATGAAAAGGACAGCGTGGGAACTTCAACAAAACCGGCTTCAATTCCAGAACAATTCTACTTCATCTGAACCCTACTCAAAACCTTTCATCAGCACCTTTATATGCTGAGCCCTGAAACGATAATAAAGACAGACCTACACTACATGAACAGGTGCTTCCTGTGACCACTCCCCAGTTGTGATATGGTTCAGCGCCAATGTAAAAAATCCAACACCACGTCACACTGCTCAGTTCCACTCGACATCTAGTTCAGAAATTCTGAAGGGCAGCCCATGACTGCATGGGTCAAAAACTAGCAAGGTGTATTTAGAAGAGTGCACATTTTCACTGAAGTGTGTGGGGATCAACTCGAGTATATTCAGTGTTATCGATAGGGCTGTACAGTGATTAAAACAGTTTTTGATGCTGATTTTTCAATGAATAGGTTTTTGTACCATTTTTCCCTTGCATTGAAAACAAACTCAGGCAAATACTACTGACTGGCTTTAGACCTACCCACACACACCTCCTTTAAAAGCACTGGACGATAACAGCTTACTGAATGAATAACAATTCTAGAATACAGCAGCCGATTTAACATGAAACAGGGAGACGCAGGTGCACATTTCAATCTCATGACTGGATGTAATTCTATTTAACCATCATTTGGTTTCAAGCATTGTAGGAAATTTCATGAAGTTTTTCGTAACCAAAAAAATTCCACTGCACTGTAAATTAACACAGCAATGGGAAGAGAGCCTTCGCTTCACAAAAGAGAGGTGTTTTTTTTCTGTCAAGCTGAATTTGGATTGGCAAAGGAGAGAAAACAGATGTTAGAACAAAGAAATAACATTAGCTTAGGTTAAAGAAATGAATTCTGGGTGGGCAGAATAGAAAGGGATGGATCCCAACCTTCCTAACCTCAGACATCTTTCAGGATTCCTTTTGCTGCAATAGGTTTATCGTGTACCCGAAGGCTTCAAGGTACAAAGCATACCTTGCACTCTTCGATTAGGGCATTATTCACGTTGAGGATACAAAGACGCAGCTTTTATTTTATACACCATAGGAGAGCAGAGTCTGAAAACACTCACCATAACCACCCAGATTATAGCTGGCTGCTGGCAATCACTTCTTTTGAACACAAACTTCCAGCCAAAAGAAAATATTGATGACACACTCGCCTTTACACGACTAGGGGAACCCTACTACACTAATCGGGAGAGAAGCTTCACCAGAGAAACTACTGCCCACTTTCACATGCAGAACCTGGCTACAATATCAAAATTCTATGCCCGTTACTCTTCTGACAGGGCACAACCACTCTGCAGGAAAGCCAAGGCCACGGGCTATCAATACGGATTTGGGTTAAGTCAACAAGCTGTGGGATTATACAGTCTCCACGTCAATGTGTCGGGAGATCAGGCAAGGAAAGGGACGTGTCCGACTGATGTTCCACGTAGTCGAACAGCCTGCCAATATTTACCACCTACGCTTACGCACCAGTTGGTCACAGTACTGGAGGGCTCAGGCGCCCATGGAACCACAATCCAGCAACAGTCGGCATTGTGAGCACATGGGAAGGGACAGAAATTGAGGAGCTTTCATTCATTGTCACTTCTGCCACCTCACAGAAAAGATTCCAGTAGAATTTTTTTTAAAAACGTGTATGAAACAGCTCATCATGACTCGCAAATATGTCAAATCACTTCATGTACACTGAGCTAGCCTGCAGTGCATACTCAGTGTTATATAGGTAAATGTAAAACACAGCAAACGTCCACAAATCATCATCATAGGCAGTCCCTCGGAATCGAGAAAGACTTGCTTCCACTCTGAGCATAAGACCTTAGGTGGCTGAACAGTCCAATACGAGAACCACAGTCCCTGTCACAGGTGGGACAGACAGTCATTGAGGGAAAGGGTGGGTGGGACAGGTTTGCCGCACGCTCCTTCCGCTGCCTGCGCTTGATTTCTGCATGCTCTCGGCGATGAGACTAGAGGTGCTCAGCGCCCTCCCGGATGCACTTCCTCCACTTAGGGCAGTCTTTGGCCAGGGACTCCCAGGTGTCGGTGGGGATGTTGCACTTTATCAGGGAGGCTTTGAGGGTGTCCCTGTAATGTTTCTTCTGCCCACCTTTGGCTCATTTGCCATGATGGAGTTCCAAGTAGAGCGCTTTGGGAGTCTCGTGTCTGGCATGCGAACTATGTGGCCTGCTCAGCGGAGCTGATCAAGTGTGGTCAGTAAATACGGTGATTACGACTTGGAGTTCAGCCTCTGTATGTACGCAGGTATCGTTCGCGTATGGAGCTCGACGACAGAGGTCTTGGACCTGGCCTGGAGACGACGAAGGTTGAACAGGTTCCCACTGGTTCTGTAGTTTAGTTCCACTCCAGCGGGGAGCTTGTTGTCTGTGAGGTGGAGCATGGCAGCAAGAAAGATTGAGAAGAGGGTTGGGGCGATGATGCAGCCCTGTTTGACCCGGTCCGGATGTGGATTGGATCTGTAATTGGGTCGGTAAGGATCACGACCTGCATGTCGTCGTGGAGCAGGCGGAAGATGGTGACGAACTTTTGGGGGCATCCGAAACGGAGCAGGATGCTCCGTAGTCCCTCGCGGTTGACAGTGTCAAAGGCCTTTGTAAGCCCTGTCTCAAATAGCACTGAGCTGAACTACAATTTGATGTACAGATGTTTGGTGCTGGTTGAAGATAATTCTTCAAAGAGTGCCATGGGATCTTTAACATGCCACCTGAAAGACAGCCCAATGCTGAAGTGTCAGCCAGCAATGAGATAAATGACCAGATAGTGATGGTGGCCAGGACACTGGGAGAACTTCCGTGATCTTCTTGGAATAGTGCAGAAAGATCTTTTATGTCCACCTGAGGGGACAGACGGAGCCTTGGTTTAACATCTCATCCGAAAGACGGCACCTCCAGCAGTGCAGCGCTCCCTGAGTACTGCACTGGAGTGTCAGCCGAGATTTTGTGCTCAAATCTCTATCATGGGACTTGAACACACTATCTGTGATTCAGAGACAAAAGTGCTAAGCTGGTAATTACAGTATTGCAAGTCACAGACCGCAGAATGTTCCACGATGTAAGTTTCTGTGTGAAGATGTGTAGAAACAGAATTGTGGCTGTGCAAGCTGCAAGAAGTTTAATTGAATAAAGAATAGATTTTAGTCCTGGTAATGTTACCCCAGCACACACAGACACACCCACAGCTGAGCTTCAAAAACATCTAAAGCAGCTGGAAAAATTGTATAATTTGCCTTTGAAAAGAAAAACATAGCTCTTTACGTAATACATTTTTCTTCTGAACGGATGGAATGTCTGCGCAGCAGCCAAAGAGACCTTGGTTAATATTTCTGAACCACATCAAGAGTTTATAGGTCTATCCACATCATAAAAGATATATTTTTTTACAAGGTATTCTTTATGGATAAAATGTGTTCGCTTGTAGTTGAAGTGCGTGGAGAAGCCAACTCGCTCTGACAGAACAATAACTTCCACATAGCATCTCAGACAACAGCTGAGTTTTTAGAATTAAAAAAAAGTTAGATTGAGCTGATGACAAATGGAGATGGAGAGCTTTATGGGATGCCTGTTATCAGCCTTTTATTGACTGGAACCAACTCTTGCACTGACTGGAATCTCTCTCCAAGGTTGTTTTGCGGATGGAGGAAGAGCTGGAGGAGGTACCATTCAGCTTCCATAACATGTGGACAGGCTAAACAATACTTACCTGGGCTTCTGACGACAAAACGCAAATCAGGCACGGACAACCATCCCTTGCTGGCCCAGTTGTTTGATGGTGACATTGATGGTATCCCAGAGATCAGTGGCAGGGGGATGTACTGAGTGTCCCGGGGATCGGGGGATGTACTGAGTGTCCCGGGGATCGGGGGATGTACTGAGTGTCCCGGGGATCGGGACTGGGGGATGTACTGAGTGTCCCGGGGATCGGGACTGGGGGATGTACTGAGTGTTCCGGGGATCGGGGGATGTGCCGAGTGTCCTGGGGATCGGGACTGGGGGATGTACTGAGTTGTCCCGGGGATTGGGACTGGGGGATGTACTGAGTTGTCCCGGGGATTGGGACTGGGGGATGGACTGAAGGTCCCGGGGATCGGGGGATGGACTGAGGGTCCCGGGGATCGGGCTGGGAGATGTACTGGGTGGGGTGTCCCAGAGAGCTGAGGAATGGCTTAGATTCAGAAGCTCAATGCAAGGTGGTCAAATTTGCTGATAATTGTAAAGTTGAGCCGGTTACTGAAAAACTGAGGAGTTACAGAAGTAGCTAGACAATATTAGCAAGTGGGCAGAACTGTGGCAAATAAAATGCATAAAGATTAAGTGCAAGGTCTTATAGATTGGAAGAAAACGGGGGGGGGGGGGGGGGGGAAAGAGTGAGGCATATTTATGTAATGAATGGTTAAAACATAGAAACATAGAAAATAGATGCAGAAGTAGGCCATTCGACCCTTCGAGCCTGCACCACCATTCAATAAGATCATGACTGATCATTCACCTTTGTACACCTTTCCTGCTTTCTTTCCATACCCCTTGATCCCTTTAGTCGTAAGGGCCATATCTAACTCCCTCTTGAAGATATCCAATGAACTGGCATCAACAACACTCTGCAGTAGAGAATTCCACATGTTAACAACTCTGAGTGAAGAAGTTTCTCCTCATCTCAGTCCTAAATGGCTTACCCCTTATCCTTAGACTGTGTTCATTGGTTCTGGACTTCCCCAACATCGGGAACATTCTTCCCGCATGTAACCTGTCCAGTCCCGTCAGAATTTTGTATGTTTCTATGAGATCCCCTCTCATCATCTAAACTCCAGTGAATACAGGCCCAGTCGATCCAGTCTCTCCTCGTATGTCAGTCCTGCCATACCAGGAATCAGTCTGGTGAACCTTCGCTGCACTCCCTCAATAGTAAGAACATTTTTCCTCAGATTAGGAGACAAAAACTGAACACAATATTGCAGGTGAGGCCTCACCAAGGCCCTGTACAACTGCAGTAAGACCTCCCTGCTCCTATACACAAATCCCCTGGCTGTGAAGGCCAACATACCATTTGCCTTCTTCACCGCCTGCTTTACCTGCATGCCAACTTTCAATGACTGATGTACCATGACACCCAGGTCTTGTTGCACCTCTCCTTTTCCTAATCTACCGCCATTCAGATAATATTCTGCCTTCCTGTTTTTGCCACCAAAATGGATAACCTCACATTTATCCACATTATACTGCATCTGCCATGCATTTGCCCGCTCACCTAACCTGTCCAAGTCACCCTGCAGCCTCTTAGCATCCTACTCACAGCTCACACCGTCACCCAGCTTAGTGTCATCTGCAAACTTGGAGATATTACATTCAATTCCTTCATCTAAACCATTGATGTATATTGTAAATAGCTGTGATCCCAGCACTGAGCCCTGCTAGTCACTGCCTGCCATTCTAAAAAGGACCCAGTTATCCCAACTCTCTGCTTCTTGTCTGCCAACCAGTTCTCTATCCACGTCAGTATATTACTCCCAATACCATGTGCTTCGATTTTGCACACCAATCTCTTGTGTGGGACATTGTCAAAAGTCTTTTGAAAGTACAAATACACCACATCCACTGGTTCCCCCTTGTCCACTTGACTAGTTACATCCTCAAAAAATTCTAGAAGATTTGTCAAGCATGATTTCCCTTTCATAAATCCATGCTGACTTGGACCGATCCTGTCACTGCTTTCCAAATGCTCTGCTATTTCATCTTTAATAATTGATTCCAACATTTTCCCCACTACCGAAGTCAGGCTAACCGGTCTATAATTACCCGTTTTCTCTCTCCCTCCTTTTTTAAAAAGTGGCGTTACATTAGCTATCCTCCAGTCCATAGGAACTTATCCAGAGTCGATAGACTGTAGGAAAATGATCACCAATGCATCCAATATTTCTAGGGCCACTTCCTTAAGTACTCTGGGATGCAGACGATCAGGCCCCGGGAATTTATCAGCATTCAATCCCATCAATTTCCCGACTAATAAGGATTTCCTTCAGTTCCTCCTTTTCACTAGACCCTCGGTCACCTAGTATTTCCGGAAGGTTATTTGTGTCTTCGTTCGTGAAGACAGAACCAAAGTATTTGTTCAACTGGTCTGCCATTTCTTTGTTCCCCATTATAAATTCACCTGATTCTGACTGCAAGGGACCCAAGTTTGTCTTCACTAATCTTTTTCTCTTCACATATCTGTAGATACTTTTGCAGTCAGTCATGTTCTCAGCAAGCTTCCCCTCATACTCTATTTTGCCCCTCCTAATTAAACTCTTTGTCCTCCTCTGCTGAATTCTAAATTTCTCCCAGTCCTCAGGTTTGCTGCTTTTTCTGGCCAAGTTATATGCCTCTTCCTTGGATTTAACACTATCTTTAATTTCCCTCGTTAGCCACGGTTGAGCCACCTTCCCCATTTTATTTTTACTCCAGACAGGGATGTACAATTGTTGAAGTTCATCCATGTGATCTTTAAATGTCTGCCATTGCCTATCCACCGTCAACCCTTTAATTATCATTCGTCAGTCTATTCTAGCCAATTCACGTCTCATACTATCGAAGTTACCTCTCCTTAAGTTCAGGACCCTCGTCTCTGAATTAACTGTGTCACTCTCCATCTTAATGAAGAATTCTACCATATTATGGTCACTCTTCCCCAAGGGACCTCGCACAACAAGATTGTTAATTAGTCCTTTCTCATTACACATCACCCAGTCTAGGATGGCCAGCCCTCTAGTTGGTTCCTCGACATATTGGTCTAGAAAACCATCCCTAATACACTCCAGGAAATCCTCCTCCACTGTATTGCTACAAGTTTGGTTAGCGCAATCGCGATGTAGAATAAAGTCGCCCATGATAACTGCTGTACCTTTATTGCACGCATCCCTAATTTCTTGTTTGATGCTGCCCCAACCTCACTACTACTGTTTGGTGGTCTGTACACAACACCCACTAGCGTTTTCTGCCCTTTGGTATTCCGCAGCTCCACCCATGCAGATTCCGCATCATCCAAGCTAATGTCCTTCCTTACTATTGCGTTAATTTCCTCTTTAACCAGCAACGCTACCCCACTTCCTTTTCCTTTCTGTCTATCCTTCCTGAATGTTGAATACCCCTGGATGTTGAGTTCCCGGCCTTGGTCACCTTGGAGCCATGTCTCCGCGATGCCAATTATATCATATTCGTTAATTGCTGCCTGCGCAGTTAATTCGTCCACCTTATTATGAATACTCCTAGCATTGAGGCACAGAGCCTTCAGGCTTGTCTTTATAACACACTCTGCCCCCTACTTTTACTTTTTCTTCTATCTTTTGATTCTGCCCCCATTCTACTTCCCTCTGTCTCCCTGCATAGGTTCCAATCCCCCTGCCATATTAGTTTAACCCCTCCCCAACAGCACTAGCAAACATTCCCCCTAGGACATTGGCTCCGGTCCTGCCCAGGTGCAGAGTGTCCGGTTTGTAGTGGTCCCACCTCCCCCAGAACCGGTTCCAATATCCCAGGAATTTGAATCCCTCCCTTCTGCACCACTCCTCAAGCCACATTTTCATCTTGGCTATCCTGCAATTCCTACTCTTTGACTAGCATCTAGGGAGAGATCGAGAGAGATCTGGGAGTGAACATAGACTTCACACTGATGATGTCCAGTCACTGAAGAGCAGCAATGAATTAGATCGCTGAGCAATACTACCCGGTCAGTCCAAGACCACGGCACTGAAGCTGTATAATGCTCTGATCAGGTTGAAGATTGCGTCCAGTTCTGGTCACGTAGGCACAGGAGAACCATCCAAACAGAGTAGGGAGGTGAGGTTGGTCTCTAGTGCTGAGGACGAGGTTATGAGGAACAGTTAGTAGATACCCCAGACCACAGTTAGAATAGTGTGTCTAGTTTCAGGTGTCCTACTTTAGGAAGAATGACAAGGCCATGGAAAGTCAGCCAAAAATGAAACCTTTGGGAACTTTGTTGAGAACAGATCTGAAAATGCTTTACGAAGATTACATTACATCGTGAAAGGATTTCCTTTTTTTCCCCCAGAGAGCTTTCTAGCAAGTTTTTGTAAAAGGAAAATATATAAACAGAAGGTGTCACATTTTAATCAAAAATATTTTTCATTTCTGGCTTGTAAAATCCAAGTATTTTACCACATGGTGAAAGGTGTTTGTGACTTAATGCAACATTAGCTTTAACCAGTCATCGAGGGGCACTGCACACTGGAAGCTTGGGGCCAAAACAGAGTCAACTCTTGAAAAGGAAGGTGCCTTTTTTGAACAAAATGAAAGCAAAATTGTTAAATTGCTCCTTGGAATCATTTAAGCCACAAGTACAGTCAAATGTCCTTTATCCGACATGATTTATACAATCTGACTGGCTGATCAAACCACCTGGACTTCTGCGTAGAATTAATCATACATCATCACTTTCTTCTCTCACCCTATTCGCCGCCACCCCCTTTAGATGAGACATTAAGCCAAGCCCCCAGCTGACTGTTCCTGTGGTGTAAGTGGAATCACTGCACTCAAATAGTTTACGTGACGTGCTTTGGGGTATTTTAAGAGGCCCGATAAAGGCGCTATATCAATGTGAGCTCTTTTCCCTCTTGAACGGTTGATTCCTAAGATGAAGGGGTTGTTGGGGAGGATTTAAACTAATATGGCAGGGGGATGGGAACCAATGCAGGGAGATAGAGGGAAACAAAAAGGAGGCAAAAGCAAAAGACAGAAAGGAGATGAGGAAAAGTGGAGGGCAAAGAAACCCAAGGCAAAGAACAAAAAGGGCCACTGTACAGCAAAATTCTAAAAGGACAAAGGGTGTTAAAAAAACAAGCCTGAAGGCTTTGTGTCTTAATGCAAGGAGTATCCGCAATAAGGTGGATGAATTAACTATGCAAATAGATGTTAACAAATATGATTTGATTGGGATTACGGAGACGTGGCTCCAGGATGATCAGGGCTGGGAACTCAACATCCAGGGGTATTCAACATTCAGGAAAGATAGAATAAAAGGAAAAGGAGGTGGAGTAGCATTGCTGGTTGAGGAGCAAATTAAGGCAATAGTTCGGAAGGACATTAGCTTGGATGATGTGGAATCTATCTGGGTAGAGCTGCAGAATACCAAAGGGCAAAAAACGTTAGTGGGAGTTGTGTACAGACCTCCAAACAGTAGTAGTGATGTTGGGGAGGGCATCAAACATGAAATTAGGGGTGCGTGCAATAAAGGTGCAGCAGTTATAATGGGTGACTTTAATATGCACATAGATTGGGTTAACCAAACTGGAAGCAATACGGTGGAGGAGGATTTCCTGGAGTGCATAAGGGATGGTTTTTTTAGACCAATATGTCGAGGAACCAACTAGGGGGGAGGCCATCTTAGACTGGGTGTTGTGTAATGAGAGAGGATTAATTAGCAATCTCGTTGTGCGAGGCCCCTTGGGGAAGAGTGACCATAATATGGTGGAATTCTGCATTAGGATGGAGAATGAAACAGTTAATTCAGAGACCATGGTCCAGAACTTAAAGAAGGGTAACTTTGAAGGTATGAGGCGTGAATTGGCTAGGATAGATTGGCGAATGATACTGAAGGGGTTGACTGTGGATGGGCAGTGGCAGACATTTAGAGACCGCATGGATGAACTACAACAATTGTACATTCCTGTCTGGCGTAAAAATCAAAAAGGGAAGGTGGCTCAACCGTGGCTATCAAGGGAAATCAGGGATAGCATTAAAGCCAAGGAAGTGGCATACAAATTGGCCAGAAATAGCAGCGAACCCAGGGACTGGGAGAAATATAGAACTCAGCAGAGGAGGACAAAGGGTTTGATTAGGGCAGGGAAAATGGAGTACGAGAAGAAGCTTGCAGGGAACATTAAGACGGATTGCAAAAGTTTCTATAGATATGTAAAGAGAAAAAGGTTAGTAAAGACAAACGTAGGTCCCCTGCAGTCAGAATCAGGGGAAGTCATAACGGGGAACAAAGAAATGGCGGACCAATTGAACAAGTACTTTGGTTCGGTATTCACTGAGGAGGACACAAACAACCTTCCGGATATAAAAGGGGTCGGTGGGTCTAGTAAGGAGGAGGAACTGAGGGAAATCCTTATTAGTCGGGAAATTGTGTTGGGGAAATTGATGGGATTGAAGGCCGACAAATCCCCAGGGCCTGATGGACTGCATCCCAGAGTACTTAAGGAGGTGGCCTTGGAAATAGTGGATGCATTGACAGTCATTTTCCAACATTCCATTGACTCTGGATCAGTTCCTATGGAGTGGAGGGTAGCCAATGTAACCCCACTTTTTAAAAAAGGAGGGAGAGAGAAAACAGGAAATTATAGACCGGTCAGCCTGACATCGGTAGTGGGTAAAATGATGGAATCAATTATTAAGGATGTCATAGCAGTGCATTTGGAAAGAGGTAATATGATAGGTCCAAGTCAGCATGGATTTGTGAAAGGGAAATCATGCTTGACAAATCTTCTGGAATTTTTTGAGGATGTTTCCAGTAGAGTGGACAAGGGAGAACCAGTTGATGTGGTATAGTTTGACTTTCAGAAGGCTTTCGACAAGGTCCCACACAAGAGATTAATGTGCAAAGTTAATGCACATGGGATTGGGGGTAGTGTGCTGACATGGATTGAGAACTGGTTGTCAGACAGGAAGCAAAGAGTAGGAGTAAATGGGGACTTTTCAGAATGGCAGGCAGTGACTAGTGGGGTACCGCAAGGTTCTGTGCTGGGGCCCCAGCTGTTTACACTGTACATTAATGATTTAGACGAGGGGATTAAATGTAGTATCTCCAAATTTGCGGATGACACTAAGTTGGGTGGCAGTGTGAGCTGCGAGGAGGATGCTATGAGGCTGCAGAGCGACTTGGATAGGTTAAGTGAGTGGGCAAATGCATGGCAGATGAAGTATAATGTGGATAAATGTGAGGTTATCCACTTTGGTGGTAAAAACAGAGAGACAGATTATTATCTGAATGGTGACAGATTAGGAAAAGGGGAGGTGCAAAGAGACCTGGGTGTCATGGTACATCAGTCATTGAAGGTTGGCATGCAGGTACAGCAGGCGGTTAAGAAAGCAAATGGCATGTTGGCCTTCATAGCGAGGGGATTTGAGTACAGGGGCAGGGAGGTGTTGCTACAATTGTACAGGGCCTTGGTGAGGCCACACCTGGAGTATTGTGTACAGTTTTGGTCTCCTAATCTGAGGAAGGACATTCTTGCTATTGAGGGAGTGCAGCGAAGGTTCACCAGACTGATTCCCGGGATGGCGGGACTGACCTATCAAGAAAGACTGGATCAACTGGGCTTGTATTCACTGGAGTTCAGAAGAATGAGAGGGGACCTCATAGAAACGTTTAAAATTCTGACGGAATTAGACAGGTTAGATGCAGGAAGAATGTTCCCAATGTTGGGGAAGTCCAGAACCAGGGGACACAGTCTAAGGATAAGGGGGAAGCCATTTAGGACTGAGATGAGGAGGAATTTCTTCACCCAGAGAGTGGTGAACCTGTGGAATTCTCTACCACAGAAAGTTGTTGAGGTCAATTCACTAAATATATTCAAAAAGGAGTTAGATGAAGTCCTTACTACTAGGGGAATCAAGGGGTATGGTGAGAAAGCAGGAATGGGGTACTGAAGTTGCATGTTCAGCCATGAACTCATTGAATGGCGGTGCAGGCTAGAAGGGCCGAATGGCCTACTCCTGCACCTAATTTCTATGTTTCTATGTTTTATGAAGAAAGGATGAGCAACTTGGGCTATATTCATTAGAGTTTAGAAGAATGAGAGGTGATCTTATTGAAAGATATATGATTCTGAGGGGGCTTGACAGGGTAGATGCAGAGAGGGGGAATCTAGAACTAGGGGCATAGTTTCAGAATAAGGGGTCGACCATTTAAAACGGAGATGAGGAGGAATTTCTTCCCTCAGAGGGTCGTCAATCTTTAGAATTCTCTACCACAGAGAGCTGTGGCGGCTGGAGATAGACAGATTATTGAACTACAGGGGAGTCTAGGTTTATGGGGAGCGGGCAGGGAAGTGGAGTTGAGGCCAAGATCAGATCAGCTATGATCTTATTGAATGGCGCAGCAGGCTCGAGGGGCCAAATGGCCTAGTCCTGTTCCTATTTCTTATGTTGTAAACATGCCGATTCATACTGAAATACAACATATCTGACGAAGTGACTCAGAGCCTCCACTACTTAAAGCAAGTACTCATTCTTCATGTATGATCAGGCTACTCAGTCACAAAGGAATGTCAGTCACAGCAGAGCCAATCCCGTTCCCACCCAACATGCACTCGCCAACAGGATGGCAATCAGGGCACGATGCTGGTCGATTTTCCTCTACCTCACCTAAAGGGTGGCTGAGGCCAACCGTAGGACCTTGATTGCTGCTCCAGATGAGACTGAACATGACAACGACAAGTCCAGATGGAGGGTCTACACCCGAAATGTTAACCTGTCCTTTCTCGCTCAAGATGCTGACTGACCTGCGGACCAGAGGTTGACCACTACTTGACCTAGTATTTTACACCGTTTTATCTCAAAACGATACTTGCATCTTTAAATGTTAAACTATTTACTTGCATCGGGTAATTAGCTCTGGGGTTCACGGAAAGCAGTACCTCAATCCGATGCTTAATTATCAGTTAATAGCTCGGTTATTTTAATACTTTATAGCCAAACACAGAATGTTATTCAGAAAGTGGTGTCCCAGAAACTGCACTGGGCTGTACCAGCAAACTGTAATATTACACACATACACAGGAGTGCCAGGCGATGGTGTTTCGACGATGTGAACAGGAACACCCAGGGATACATTAGTAACAATACAAAGGGGGGCTATAAACCAAAATTAAGCATCCATCACAAGTTCAATCAGTTAATAACTGAGGACATTTCAACTGTTTTTATGTGACCCTGAGTTTAGTTAAACCGTACCTCTATATCCTGGATAATCTTTGGGTATAATCCTCTGTAAAATGAATTTGGCGGACCATCAGCAGGCCTATTTTTAAACAGGTACTGTTCCCTAAGGAGGAAGGACACAGACATGTATAAATAATGGCAAAAGCACATTTAACGACAACGCGAGCCAACATCTACATTTGTCTTGTTATAGACCATTTGGCTGGTTAATAGCAAAAGGAGGAATTTGAAGTCTTGTAGTGGAGTAGGTAATTGCATCGATCATACTGGCAATATAGCTCTCAAGCTTTTGTGACATGCAGGGGTGCGTGCCTTCCCCACAGCTGGAGTCACGCATACCCTACTCACAGCATTACCAGAGGAAGTGAAATGACATGTTGATGTCACCGGAGAGCTGGCGGTACCTTTAAGTAGTTTAAGCTACTTGGAAACACTTACTAATATCATTCAGTGTCACTTCACTGCATCACGGGCTCAACCCTGGTTACTAATTACTGGAGTGAATTGTTTTCTGCTGGCATGTTGAACTGAATTAACAGCTGAGGGAGCCAGGCAAAAACCTCAAAAATGGAAGGGAAGTCTACTTTTTATTTGAAGTATTCGCCAATCATTATATGCAGCAATACAAACGTATGATTGTAGCTTTTTAAATAGCTTTTTCATTGGGCGGTGTGGACAATGTGGTGCTCATCACATAGCTAGCAAGCACCAATGAAATCAGACCAATTATAACGCGCAAAGAACACAAAAGGCTGGCATTACGGTTCCACATTAAAAACTGAGAACTTAAGCAAGTGAAAATAATTTAACTATTTAAATTCTGTAACTGAAAGTTGAAGGTTTGGGTTGAACTCATGCCAACCCAGAACTCAATTTAGGAGCAAGCCCATACAAAGGTGTCAGCTGATGGGACGTTTAAATCAAAAACTGCTTTAAAAAAAAATGATGAGCATTGCAAAAGGAATAAACTATTTACAAAAATACTGAACTGCTTATTCAAATCTTTCAGCTCCATGGAGTCTGATCTGTGCCAATGCCGCTCGGCATCACTGATGGAGAGGCAAGCAGGAATTGCTTCTAACTCTACACTCCTATGTAATGTGCTTCCCTCCCAATCAACATCTCATCTTTACTCTCACACAACTTCAGCTGCATTCCTACAAAGGAAATTTGTTCTTCTGGCAGCACGAGACAAGTGCCCTCTTAAACATTGCCGTCTCTGTAAAGGGAACAAGCATATTACATTTCCTGAACCAACATTGGTTCGATCCATGAACCATGCCTAGTCCCCAGAATCTGTGTTGGGTTAGTTACTCTCAGCTGGAATGATCATGGGGCAACTAGATTGACATCAGTGCCCACGGGTTAATTTGGGGGTTGGGGTGTGGAGGGGAGAAAAGAGTTGTGATGGGGGCAATGAGAGAAGAATTAATAACCTGTGACCCAGTTTCGAACCTGGGCCTAGGAGATAGAGTGCACATACCGAGAACCATAGATCTGTCACCTGGGATATGGATTATGGGTGACTTAAAAGCAGAAGGCTAATTCAAAAGGTTCAGAGGCAATGCAGCTTGCATTTATATAGCGCCTTTGACATAGAAAAACATCCCAAAGTGCATCACAGAGGCATAATCAAAAAATGGATGATGAGCCAAAGGAGGAGTTTGTAGGAGGGGTGATCAAAAGCTCGGTCAGAGGTGGGCTTGAAGGAGTCTTCAGAGGAGAGGGAGGTGGAGAGGCTAAGAGAGGGAATTCCAGAGCTTACAAAAGTAGAGAGTCAGCTGTACCCAGAGTTTAGATTACTGCCTGAAATTCTCTGACTCATATCTAGGACAACTGCATGGAGTTTCTCTTTATAGAAAGAGTAGCGCTCCTTCTGTGACTTAGGAGTGGGTTAATTTGACACTGCGAAACACTTCACCGTGCACTATATGTAACTCACCACCCCCTCCTTTCTGCAAGCCCCCTCCACAGCGGGTCAGTGCGCACCATCCGCTCAATCAGCTTTTTCCACAGCATGCCCTCGCCGATCACCCGCTGCCATTCTTTACACACCACCTCAGCGGCACACAGCGACTTGGCATCCAGGTATGACAGGATGTTCTCTGCTATGTGGTCCAATCCTTGGGCTGTGAAATCAGAAAAGCGTGAGAGAAAAGCACATCAATTAATACAGTCCAGTAATACATGCCACTAGTCAGGGCATTACATAGCAACCCCACTATGAAACATAGACACTGGATTCCTTTTAAGATCATTGCTGCTCTCCATCACTGCCCACTGATGGTTTTGTGGGTAAATGTGGCCTGTTGCGTGATACCGAGCCACACTGACATGAAGGGTCCCAGTTTCAATCCCTGGTCCCCATTGGTTTCACTGATCTCAGCAAGGGGCACTACAATTCACCTCGATGTCCCTGAGCTCAGTTGGTGGGAGGGGAGAAAAGTCAGCCACAGCGCTCGCTCGCTGCCTGGTGGGCCCTGCTGGAGTGAGTGTGTAGATCTCGATGTCGGGATCAGGCTTGACTGAATCCACCCTCTTCGCACCATAGCCGAATACCCTGCTGCCTCTCACTGTCCAGGTCCACACACTGATGGCAGCTATTTGGGCAAGAGCTGCTGCCAAATGTTCCAGCAAGAAAGCTGATGGGAAAAAGAGACACCAACTATTTTGAACTTAATTTATCAGCAAGCACCACCATCACTGGGGAAGGGGGATGCTGGGGAGACAGGCACCATTTTCAATTTGAACAAATACTTTGCCTCTTGACTGTACATTAGCCTGTAAAACACTCGCACTGCAGGGAATAAAATAAAAGCTGTGACCCACAATACAAGCTCGGAACCAAACCAACTTCAATTATTTTGCTAATAAGCAGTTTGCAGGTCGTTAAGCCTCTTCTCTGAGGAGTTCTTTCCCCCCGCTCCCACCTCCACCCATTATTTTTCCCCACAACCCGACTAAACTACTTGCCAATCCTTCGGTTTCCAGACCAGAAACATCAATCTGTCTTCTACCTTTTACAGCTGCTGAGGGATTTGCTGTTTTAGTTTCAGATTTACGGCTCTCCCCCCCCATCTAAACCAGGCCATTTTATATTTAATCAATCGCCAAATTCTCATTCCCATCAACTGGCCCTCTATTTGAATGCATATTCTCCCCATGCATGGCATCATCTGGCTTACACCTTCAGTCGGTTCCTGCATGATTTCACTGTGGGGCTTCCCGACACAGCTGGAAGGCAATAACAGATAAATCTCCCGCCTCATTTAAAAATAAAATGCGACTGCTCTGTGCTCCTGGCGATTTCGTGGTGCGTGCTCAGTGGGTCTCACTGGCATTCAAGAATTTCTTTATCGCCAGGCACTATAACAAATACAGAACAAAAGGTTTCAAAACATTACAAATATTACATAACACAAGGTGAATTGGAAAATCCGACTGGTCCATCCTGCCTGCCCCACCCAGACACTATGCAGCCGACATACCTCAACAACTCACCCCACCCAAATTAGACCGTATTCTCGTTGCATCCATTCCCAAGCCTTGTGCAGGGCAAGTATTGTATTTCGAGCTTTATGCTCAGCTGCCCTCGCGATAATGCCCAACATTCACTTCCTTACAGCCTCGTGAAACTAGCCACAGACAATATTTCATAAGCTATAATCGATATACACATGTAGTGGTCTCACCCTCCCGAGGCTGAGATAGGAGAAATTATAATGGGGAATAAGGAAGTGGCAGAGACTTTGAACAAATATTTTGTGGTAAAAGGCACAAAACGCATACCAAAAATAGTGGAGCTGATGAGAGTGAGGAAATTAAAGTAATTAATATCAGTAGAGAAAAAGTACTTCAGAAACGAAGATCTTCCAAAATTGGCTAGATTGTAGAATGGTCCAGCGGACTAGAAGGTAGCAGATGTAACCCTGCTATTCAAGGAAGGGAGAGAGAAAAAAGCAGGGAACTACAGACCAATTAGCATATCAACAGTCATCAAGAAAATGCTGAAATCCATTACTAAGGAATTGGTAACAGGGCATAGAAAATCATAACATGATTAAGCAGAGTCAACATGGCTTTATGAAAGGTAAATAGTGTTCGACAAATTTAGACTTTTTTGAGGAAGGAGTTAGTACTGTAGATAAAGGGGAACCAGTGGATACAATATATTTGGATTTCCAAAAGACATTTGATAAGGTTCCACATAAAAGATTGTTACGCAAGACAACGGCTCATGGGGTTGGGGTAATATATTAGCATGGATAGAGGATTAGATAATGGACAGAAAAGAGAGCAAGGATAAACGGGTCATTTTCAGGTTGACAAGCAGTTACTAGTGGGGTGCCGCAAGGATCAGTGCTTGGCCTCAGCTATTTACAAACAATATTAATGACTTAGATGAAGGGACCGAGTGTAATGTATCCAACTTTGCTGACGATACGAAGTTAGGTGAGCTAGGCTGGTATTTTTTCTCTCTAGAAAAGACCCGAGGGGGCAACCTGATAATCTTTAAAATTATGAAAGGGTTTGATAATGTAGAGACGATGTTTCCACTTTCGGGCGAGACCAGGACTAGGGGCCATAAATACAAGATAGTCACTAATAAATCCAACAGGGAATTCAGGAGAAACTTCTTTACTCAAGAGAAGGGTGAGAATATGGAACTTGTTCCACAAGGAATAAATGCATTTAAGGGGAAACTAGATAACCTCATGAGGGAGAAAGGAATAAAATAATATGTTGATGGGGTTAGATAATGCAGGATGTGGAGCATAGACCAGTTGGGCTGAATGGCTTGTTTCTGTGCTGTACATTCTGTAATAGAATCAGGTTTAGGTGTGAGTTACCCCTGCAATATAAATCATTTCAGCAGCAGCTCATTCCATGGATGGAGTTTTCAAACAAGTGCCTAATTTTTGCCCAGTCGAACAGTTTTTTGCAATATAAGAATGCGCCCAGTGTCCCAGATGCAATAAGACAGCATGCATTAACAACTGCTTTGGGTGCCAGCCATGGCTCAGTGGTAGCACTTTTGCCATAGATTTAGAAGGTCACGGGTTCAAGCCCACGTTAGAGACTTGAGCACGGACACTCCATCGCAGTACTGAGGGAGTGCTGCACTGTCAGAGGTGCCGTCTTGCGGTCAGATATTAAACTGGGACTTCGTCGGCCCTCAGATGGACGTAAAAGATCCCATAGCACTCTTTGAAGAACAGTAGGGGAGTTCTCCCAGTGTCCTGGGCAAAATCCATACCACAACCAACATTATTAAAAACACAGATAATCTGGTCATTATCTCATTGCTGTTTGTGGGACCTTGATGTGAGCAAGTTGGCTGCCACGTTTCCTACATTACAACAGAGACTACACTTCAAAAGTACTTTATTGGCTGTAAAATGCTTTTGGACATTCTATGGTTGTGAAAGGTGCAATATAAATGCAAGTTCTTTCCTTTCTTTTGTGTTGCCCTGCCAGCACTAACAAACTTCCCGCATTATTAATCTGGTTTGTATTCCCTTTAAAGCTCTCCAGTGATCTGTCAGGATTCTCTCACTGTATATCATAGGCTGAACAGGCAGCTTAATGAGCTGAATATTTTAGAGATTTTGATCTAATTAGCTCCAATTTCAGTGTTGTCACCAGTCTATTGGAAGTATAAAATAATTTGCACTTAAACCAAAACACTTCAATTATTTAAAATACGCTTAATTCAACACTTGAATTATTCCCAGTACTCCTACCCAGCTCAAATTACTCTCCAGACACAAGTTTCCAAACACTGCCAGATGTTTTTCCACAGGTCCTATGATGAATAAGCCAACTACACACCATTACACTTCACTGAAATCCCAGTGACATTGAACTGACACAAGTCTACAGCCAACCATGTTCAAGATAATCACAGGATCTCGAGCAACATTTGAACAGATTAATCTTCACACCAAGTGTACTACACTGACAAGCACCCCGGTCTCAGCCCAACGAGGTTATTGCAGAGACATTTCTTCACTCTTTATTCACTGGAGTTTAGAAGGATGAGAGGGGATCTCATAGAAACATATAAGATTCTGACGGGACTGGACAGGTTAGATGCGGGAAGAATGTTCCCGATGTTGGGGAAGTCCAGAACCAGGGGACATAGTCTTAGGATAAGGGGTAGGTTATTTAGGACTGAGATGAGGAGAAATTTCTTCACTCAAGAGAGTTATTAACCTATGGAATTCCCTGCTGCAGAGAGTCGTTGATACTAGTTCAATGGATATATTCAAGAGGGAATTAAATATGGCCCTTACGGCTAAGGGGATCAAGGGGTATGGAGAGAAAGCAGGAAAGGGGTATTGAGGTGAATGATCAGCCATGATCTTATTGAATGGCGGTGCAGGCTCAAAGGGCCAAATGGCCTACTCCTGCACCTATTTTCTATGTTTTCCTATGTAAAGGGTTGTGAATGTTTGGAATTCTCTTCCCCCAGAGAGTTGTCGGTGTTCAGTGATCGATTATATTCAAGTCAGAGGTCGATAAATTTTGGGGAGCAAAAAGAATTAAGGGATTATGGGGATACTGCGGGAAAGTGGAGTTGAGATAGATGATCGTCCTGTTTAGTGGCGGAGCAGGCTCGATGGGCCAAATGGCCTAATCCTGTTCCTATTGCTTATGTTCTTAGTGCGGTTCATTTCAGCACCATTTTACAATGTACCTTTACCGCACGGACTGCAGCGGCAACCCACCACACCATCTCAAGGACCATTGGGGATGGGCAATAAATGCCAGCCTTGCCAGCGAAGCCCATCTCCCAGGAAATATAAAACTGGCTCAGCAGGTGGAAATGCACTGCTGTCCTGTGTGGTCGGAGCCGCACACAAACACCCACATGGTCCCCAAGTTTGATCCCCAATCTGCTCGGGGACATTTTGTCATCGAGCTCCAGAGACAAAACGGCACACTGCAGGCAAAGGTGGGCAGACATACCGTGGGAGGCTCCACTTCCTCGGGCTGCAAGAGGGCCCACCAATGAAACTTTGTTATTCCCGGTCTGCGTGGCCACCTCCCAGTCAGGGGAGTATCGTGGCCAGAATGACAAGAGCCCAAACGCAGCTTTGCATCGAACGCACAGGCACATATCTCACCGCCGCTGGCTGAACTGTAAACCCACCCAAGTGAACAGGGCGGATTTGGAACCCAAAGTGCATCAAATTGAGGAACTCGATCCACATACAGGGACAACTCTTGCTATGATACGGCAGAGTCGCGATTGCATCTACCTCCAGCAGCAATGCCGATTAAGAAAAAGATTTATTACTGCTTCAGTGGAAAAGCATCCTCCACTGAACACAACCACCGGCAGAACAGACTCACCAGAGGTGGCGGCACAGTGGTCTACACTCGGGAGGAGTAGCCTCGGGAGTCCTCAACATCAACTCTAGACCCCATGAAGTCTAATGCCATCAGTTCCAAAGGAATAAGGAAACCTCCTGCTGATTACCACCTACCGCCCTCCCTCAGCTGATGAATCAGTACTCCTCCATACTGAACACCACTAGGAAGAAGCACAGAGGGTAGCAAAAGCACAGCATGTACACTGGGTGGGGGACTTCAACATCCATCACCAAGAGTGGCTCGGTAGCACCACCATTGACTGAGCTGGCCTGAAGGATACAGCAGTCAGACTAGGCTTGCAGGTTGGATCCTGGCTGTCATTGGTACAGGAGTGGAATTCCAGAGGCCAGGCGACATCAAGGCAGCATTTGACCAGGTGTGGCACCAAGGAACCCTAGTAAAACTGAAGTCAATGGAGATCAGGCAGGGGGGGGGGGGGGGGGAACTCTCCACTGGCTGGAGTCATACCTAGCACAAGGAAGATGGTTGTAGTTGTTGGAGACAAATTATCTCAGCCCCAGGACGTCGCTGCCGGAGTTCCTCAGGCCAGTGTCCTCGGCCCAACCATCTTCAGCTGCTTCAGCTATGACCTTCCCTCCATCATAAGGTCAGAAGTGGGGATGTTCGCTGTTGACAGCACAGTATTCAGTTCCATTCACAACTCCTCAGATAATGAAGCAGTCCATGCCCGCATGCAGCAGGATCTGGACAACATCAAGGCTTGAGCTGATAAGTGGCAAGTAACATTCATGCCACACGAGTGCCAGGTAGTGGCCATCTATGTTTTACTACGTTAAAGGTGCTATATAAATAAAAGTTATTATCTCTAACAAGAAAGAGACTAATCATCACCCCTTGACATTCAATGGCAACCATCATAAATGTCCCCAACATTTTGGGGGTGGGGGGGGCACACTGAGCAGGTCAGAGGCTAGGTATTCTGAAGCAAGTGACTCAACTCCTTCCCACCATCAACAAAGCACAAATCAGGTGTGTTAAGGAATACTGTCCACTTACCTGAATGAGTCCAGCTCCAACAACACTCAAGAAGCCAGACACCATCCAGGACACAGCAGTTCGCTTGCTCAGCACCCTAGCCACCATCTTAAACATTCACTCGCTCCACCACCGGCACATCATGGCTGCAAGGTGTACCATTTACACAGGGGTTCTCAACCTTTTTGCTTCTGAGGCCCTCTCCTATATTATAAAAATTCCACAGACCCGCTGTAGCACAATACAAATATCTTTTCTGTATAAAAATTCTCGCAGCGCTGCTCCCACTCACCATGTTACCGCTGCTCCTGCTATCCCGGCATTGCACTGGTGCTCATGTCCATCCCTCTCGCTCTTACTCTCCACGCAAGCCCTAATCACCTGATCCGCAGAATAAGTTACGGGGGCAGTTGGACGTACTGGGTCGCGAGTTGAGATGTTGAATCGGTTGGACATGTAGGTGGTTCCAGCAGCGCTCTGACGAATATACTGCAAGCGTTTGGCCAGCAAGCCAGTCTGTCCATAGATACAGCGGGGCCTGGTGAGAGGCAAGCGGAGGACAGAGAGCTCGAGCCACGGCATCTGCGTTCAGTGACCAGTGGCCGCAGTCTCTCCCTTCTCAGCGAGCGGGGGCCTGGGCTCAGAGGCAGGCGCGGCCATCGTCACAGAGACGTACTGCAGGGGAAACAGAGGTCTGTGTCGGGGCCGGAGTCGCCAGTTTGTTCAGCTCGATCCCACCGTTACGCAACGGTGCATCTGTCTTTTCTTCTTTTTAAATCCCAGAGGTTATTTATAGCGGGCCCCCTGAAATCCTCCCATGGACCCCTAGTGGGCCACAGGCCCCCTGTTGACCTACAAGAAGACCTGCAGTAACTTGGAAAGGGTTCTTCAACTGCACCTCTCAAATCCGCGACCTCTACCGTCTGCAAGGACAAGCGCAGGGGAACACCACCTC
Organism: Pristiophorus japonicus; assembly: GCF_044704955.1. Lineage (NCBI taxonomy): Eukaryota > Metazoa > Chordata > Chondrichthyes > Pristiophoridae > Pristiophorus > Pristiophorus japonicus. Next base: position 146,672,132 of record NC_091980.1, read on the forward strand.
CATTTCTCTCCAATGCACACACCATCCCAACTTGGAAATATACTCACTAGAACTCTCTAGCTAATACTGTGGGAGTACATTCACCACATGGACTGCAGCGGTTCAAGAAGAAATCTCACCACCCCTTCGCAAGGGAAACGAGGGAGGGGCAATAAATGCCAGCCTTGCCATATCCCATGAATAAATAAATAGAAAATAAAGGGCAACATTTTTTTTTCTTTTAAGTTGCCCAGTGTAATGGAAAAACAGCCACTCATTAAATGAGCCCACTGCCCTCCAGAGGGAGTGCTGCATTGTCAGAAATGCCATCATTGTCAGAGGTGGCACATTGCGAAATTGAAGTCGGGTGCTGGCTGCCTCTTCAGGTCGATGTCAAAGATCCCACGGCACTATTCAAAAAGGGGCAGCGAGATCTTCTGAAGTCCTGGTCCAGATCCCTCCCTTAACCAACACCATCAGAAACAGAATTATTGGTTATTCATCTCATTGCCGTTTGTGTGAGCCTGCTGTTCAGAGTGGCTTCAAATTAATGTGATGGGAGTGTTACAGAAATGCAGCTCTAGTTGGTTGCAAGAGCTCCCAGTGAGCCTTCTCAGAGATGCAGCCGACTCATGCAATAGCAAACATGATGGTTACCCTAACCTACCAATATGGTACACCCACACATCAACGAGTGAACTTCTACCACACTGGCAATGGATTGAGGAATGGCCCTATGATTAGTCACCACATCCCACACCTTAACTAACCTTGAAGTACCAATGACAGTCAAAGTGGACTGAAATGACTGACACTCTCAATTTGTAATAGTTTGTCCCAGAATATTTAGAGTGGAGTGGGAGGGCTCAATGAAGAAAAATGTTGCCACAGTTAACTGGGAGTGTGTATCGGGGCTTTATTACGCTCCTACAGGCATCTGCAGCAGGGATATTGACCACAGGTAAATCAAACTTACATTTTCAAAGTTTAACAGCACTTAAAATTATGCTCGGTGAGCCATTTTTATTCAAATTACTCCCTCACTGCACATAGAAAAATGCACAGACCGACTTTGTTTAAAATGTCAAATATGTCTTGGTCGGATGCCCTTGAAGGTGAGTCAGTCTGTAATTTCTCTGGTGTGTACATTGCTAACCCAGCGTGCAACATACCTTCCCACGGTCTGGAAGATCTGGATCCGCACACAGCTCCATATAAAGCCAACCCACCCCAGGAAACCACAGTACCGGCTGCGTAAATTGATGTCACCAACGGGAAGCCAGGAGTTCTGGAAGTAAATATTTCATCCAACTGGAACTTGCTATCCTAAAAGACTGTAGAGGTGGGTAGATGGAGTTAAGATACAGACCAGCCATTATCAAATTGAATGGTGGAATAGGCTTGAGGGGTTGGCGGTTCTACACTTTGAAAAGGTAGTAGTGAGAACATAACATAAGAATTAGGAGCGGGAGTAGACCATTTGCCCCTCGAGCCTGCTCCGCCATTCAATAAGATCATGGACTCAGCTCCACTTCCCTGCCCGCTCCCCATAATCCTTTACTCCCTTATTGCTCAAAAATCTGTCTATCTCCACCTTAAATATATTCAATGACCCAGCCTCCACAGCTCCCTGGGGCAGAGAATTCCACAGCATACAACCCTCAAAGAAATTCCTCCTCATCTCATAGGCGGCCCCTTATTCTGAGACGATGTCCCTTAGTTGAAGTTTCCCCTACGAGTGGAAATATCCTCTCTGCATCCACCTTGTGGAGCCCCCTCATTATCTTATATATTTCGATAAGATTACCTCTCATTCTTCTGAACTCCAATGTGTATAGGCCCAACCTACTCAACCTTTCTTCGTAAGTCAATCCCTTCATCTCCGGAATCAACCTAGTGAACCTTCTCTGAACAGCCTCCAATGCAAGTATATCCTTCCTTAAATACGGAGACCAAAACTGTACGCAGTACTCTAGGTGTGGCCTCATCAATACCCTGTACAGTTGCAGCAGGACGTCTCTGCTTTTATACTCTATCCCCTTTGCAATAAATGCCAACATTCCATTTGCTTCCTGATTACTTGCTGTACCTGCATACTAACGTTTTGTGTTTCATGCACAAGGACCCCCAGGTCCCTCTGTACTGCAACATTTGGCAACTTTTCTCCACTTAAATTCTAATTTGCTTTTCTATTATTTCTGCCAAAGTGGATAACCTCACATTTTCCCACATTATACTCCATCTGCCAAATTTTTGCCCACTCACTTAGCCTGTCTATATCCCTTTGCAAATTTTGTGTGTCCTCGTCACAATTTGCTTTTCCACCCAACTTTGTATCATCAGCAAACTTGACTACATTACCCTTTATCCGAGTCAGTAATATAGATTGTAAATCGTTGGGGTCCCAGCACCGATCCCTGCGGCACCCCACTAGTTACTGTTTGCCAACTGGAAAATGACCCATTTATCCCGACTCTCTGTTTTCTGTTAGTTAGCCAATCCTCTATCCATACTAATATATTACCCCCAACCCTGTGAACTTTTATCTTGTGCAGTAACCTTTTATGTGGCGCCTTATCGAATGCCTTCTGGAAGTCCAAATACACCACATCCACTGGTTCCCCCTTATCCACCTTGCTTATTACATCCTCAAAAAACTCCAGCAAATTTGTCAAACATGATTTCCCTTTCATAAAACTATGCTGACCTGCTTGATTGAATTATGTTTTTCCAAATGTCCCGCTACTGCTTCTTTAATAATGGTCTCCAGCATTTTTCTAACGACAGATGTTAGGCTAACTGGTCCATAGTTCCCTGCTTTTTGTCTGCCTCCTTTTTTAAAATAGGGGTGTTACATTTGAGGTTTTCCAATCCGCTGAGACCTCCCCAGAATCCAGGGAATTTTGGTAGATTACAACCAATGCAGCCACTTCTTTTAAGACTCTAGGATGTAAGCCATCAGGTCCAGGGGACTTGTCTGCCTTTCGTCGGCAAGGCAGGACTGCTCTATTTTCAGTAGCTGATTTATCTTTCATTTATTTTTGAAGATGTTGTGCTGATGCTGTGAAGGTGTTTAGTGCTTTAGAATCCTCGAACACACCTCTCCTGCCCGCACCCCTCCACCCCCAATCTCTGGTTACCTATGCTGATTTCTTAAATGTAGGTAAGGTATTTCTGTGCCTACAAAAGTGGCCACATACACTGGCCTAAGCTAGTTTGGAGTAACTTTTAGCTGGCCAAATTTGCTTCGATGGCCAAAACAGGCCTAAGTGGCTGGTCACGCTCGCTTTTGGAGAAAAAACAACTAAAAAAAAAACCTAACTAACTGACTTACACTGGAGCAAGTTAAATGGGGGAAATTTGCGATTTTTAAGTTACTCCAAAAAAAGCAGGGCAACAACCTGGGGAAATTTGAGCCCTTTAATCTATTTTCTCAGTCCACTTTCGCCAACTCTGCCCTCATACCTTTGTAGTCTCCTTTATTTAAGCTTCAGACACAGGTTTGAGAACCAACTTCTCACCCTCCAACTGAATTTGAAATTCAACCATATTATGGTCACTCATTCCTAGAGGATCCTTCACCAGGAGATCATTTATTAATCCTGCCTCAATACACAGTACCAGATCTAAGATAGCCTGCTCCCTGGTTGGTTCCGCAATGTACTGTTCAAGGAAACTATCCCGGATACACTCTATGAATTCTTCCTCGAGGCTACCCTGGCCAATTTACTTTATCCAATCAATATCAAGGTTAAAATCACCCATGATTATTGCCATTCATTTATTACAAGCCTCCATTATTTCTTGATTTATACTCCGTCCAACAGTGTAGCTACTGTTAGGGGGCCTATAGACTACACCCCACCAGCGACTTTTTCCCCTCAGCAAGGTTTCTTCTTGAACTGACGCAACCCCTGTGATGAAGGTACTCCCACAGTGCTGTTAGGTAGGGAGTGACAATATAATGAGTGACATATATACTATATTTTGAATAAAAATGCCCTTCCCATGGACCTCCTCGTTCCCGCGAGATGATACTTAGATTTGTAGTACTATTCTGAGGCATTTCCATCTTTTGTGCTGACCTCCCTCGCCATTAACACTGGGACACAAGTACAGAACAGAGCACTATGAAACCCCAAAGTGACTTGAAACCACATCTCTTCATTCAGGGCTCTACCTGCAGTGGTGAGCTACTTACAAAAGCTAGAATGACAAAATCTCAGCTGGCCCAAGGTGGTGGGGGGAGGGAAGAGAAAGGGAAAAAAAATCAATGACTTCAGTAGAGGCGAGATGGATCAATAGCGTCCTCAGCAGCTGTTAGAATCAGAGAACATTGTACTGTCTGGCACCTCGAGTCCGGGGGCTTAATAACCCTCTGCAGCTGGCAATGGCTCTCTGTACCTCGCCCATCGTCCTCAGACTGTACTTTAACCATTTACTTCACACTTTAACCTGCAATTTACTCAAAATGACCGTTTTCTCAGTAAACACTGATGAGGTTACTGAAAGAGAATGACAAATATTTGAGATGCAGACACTGGGGTAAAAAGAGCATAAACTACAAAGCACATCTATCAGCATCCAAACACATACCAGAAATACATCGATCAGCATCTGGAAGTGAAAACAGACGAGGACATGGTCGGGAAGATGGGATGCTCAGATACTCCCAGTGTCAACAGGCTCCCTAACTGGGAATCTGAACAACAACCAGACCGGCATCAGCACAGGACCACAACAACAGCTTGCATTGATAGCACCTTTAATGTAGTAAAATGTCTCTAGGTGCTTCACTGGAGTGACACAGTGTGGCCCCCGACCTACGAGGGAACACCATCGCCACAGGACGACGAGCTGGAGCCAGCCCCTACAGGGAGCAGCGCGAGCTAATCCAGGAGTGTAACGGCTTCGAGGAGGGCGACTACATTGACATCACCACAATCCAGGTCGCCGATTGGAGCGTGGGCAGGACCATCAGAGCGGCGAGGTCGGGGCGGAGGAGCGGTGAGGTCGGGGCGGGGGAGCAGCGAGAGATCCGAGCGGAGGTGAGGTGCGAGTCTGGGGCCCAGGGGCAGCACGGACCAACCTACACTGTGCGCACTAGGTCCGTGCAGCAGAGCTGGTCTCCAGTTGTCTTGGTTAACCCTTGCCACTGGACCAAGACCTAGCTCTGTCAAGCCCGTGTGGTGGCTGGTGTGCAACGGTCACCCCACGTTAAAAAAATCCACGCACAGACATCTTCCACTCTTCAGGGAATATCAGGTCCTTCATTGAAACACCTGTGAACTCATCCCTTTTTGGTTTGGAAGTGGGTCATCCTCGCTTCGAGGGACTGCCTAATACTACTATACTAAACAAAATTTGACAGAGCCACAATGAGAGGTAATAGGGCAGATGCAAAGCAGTAGGTTTTAAGGAGTGTCTTCAAGGGGGAAAGACAGGTAGAGAGACGGAGAGATTTAGGGAAACAGCTCCAGAACTTAGGGCCTTGGCAGTTGAAGGCATGGTCACCAATGGTGGAGCGATTAAAATCGGGGATGAGGTCGGAATTGGAGCGCAGGAGGAAAATTGGTGCGAGATTACAGAGATAGGGAGGGAAGAGGCCATGGAGGGATTTAAAATCAAGGATGAGAATTTTAAAATCAAGGCATTGCTTAACTGGGGTCCAATATAGGTAAGCAAGCACAGGGGTGATGGGTGATTAAACCCCCACACGAGTATCAGAATAGGACTACACCTCCATACGAGTATCAGAACCAAACTAGCACTCCACACGAGTATCAGAACTGAGTTAGAAAGTGCATCCGGGAGGGCGTTGAGCTCTTCGAGTCTCAACGCAAAGAGCATGAAGAGGCAGCGGAAGGAGCGCGCAGCAAACCAGCCCCACCAACCCCTTCCCTCGACAAATGTCTGTTCCACAGGGTCTGTGGCTCTCGTATCGGACTGTTCAGCCATCAAAGAACTCACTTTGGGAGTGGAAGCAAGTCTTCCTCGAATCCGAGGGACTGCCTATGATGAGGAGACCCCAATACCAGTATCAGAACAGAGCTAGGTCCCAATACCAGCATCCGAAGATGAGGAGACTGCTCAGACTGGCATCAGAACAATATTAAGCCCCATAACCATGGTACATTAAGCACCGACTTATATTACCTGTAGCCAATTAACATGTATTTAACCAGTTTAACAATCTGGGAAACTGGAGCAATATTTTTCATATCTCTACATTTAAATGCTATAGTCTGTAAATGGCACAAGTTTTAATGCAATGCAAATCAAACATGTCTTGGCCACCAAGGAATAAATAAATATCGCCATCCGTAGCGCACTTGACAGCTGTGCACCTCACAGCACTTTGAGAGCTACATGCCTATAGGATCTCATTTAAGGTGTATACTGCTCTACTGCAGAGGATGTGCAATAATCTTTTAACAGAACTATATCACAAAGGGAGTTGGGGCACATTGAGGGTTGCCATTCTTGTATCAGGCCCACAGGGAAGGTTTTTATTTTAAATATATGGGTAAATATAATGTTCCATTATATTCCTTTCTCCTTTTCTCTTCCATCCAGATCTATTGACTAACTTTTTCCATGAGGGTACGACGGAGAGTTTCTGCACGTTATTTCTCTATACAGGAACACTGTAGACATGCAAGTTAATAATAATCTAACTCTGTTGAGTTTAGTTAGTCCCTGACCTCAGCGTTCCCCATCCCCCAAGCTTTGGAATGTGGCAAAAGGTTTGTGGCTATTTAGAAAAGCAGACATTTTCCAGGCAAATTTTGGAATTACAGTGGGAATCTATTTAGAAAAATTCACTGAATAGAAAACTTGTGAACTTCGACAGTGCCTCCATTTTGGTCGTTGTGTTGGATCGTGGATCATTGGTCAATCATCCTGAAGCTATGCTTGAAGGGACAGTATAATCGGCCAGTGATTCAACCAGTAACTGGTGAAACTGGCTACCAAAAGGAGGTGCCGCTCATTTATAACATCTCTGTGCACAGGTTACAATACCATAACACACCACAATAACCCCATCTGCTGGCTGCACAAATCGAGTTTTACACAAAGCCGGCACTATTACTGCACCTTTATTCACTTAACCAATGCTTGAAATCAGACTTTGGCTCTCATGTCCAAACTGATCGCTAGGATTTCCCTGTACTGCTGAACTTGCTGACTCTTTCTGCAGTACAAGTCACCCAAGCGGTCACTCTTGGTCAGTGGCCTGGAAAGGTCTGCATCAGTATTTAACTACAGAGGGCATCACAGCCAGTCCGATCCTGTCCTCGGATAAACTTCACACACAGGCACTTGGTAATGGCAATCACTGCTTTGCAACAAAGAGTAGAAAAGCTCCCGATCGCCCTCTTTCCACCCGACTTTGAACAGAGACCACATTCTAGCAGCTTACCGGCCACCCCAGCTGATTTAGTAATAAGTGAGGGATTGAACCTCGGACTTTCCTGGTCAGTATGGCTCACCTGAATGTTCTGAAGCGTACATGAACACAGTTCAACAGGCATCAGTAGCCCTTATGTTACCATATCCAAGGGGCCAATCTTCATTTCAGCCTCGCCAGGAACAGGTGGGGGTACCACAACATGCCCGACAGTATCCCATACCACATCCACAAATAACTCTGAACGTGGGCTGATTTCTCCCCTCCTTAGCCCAGGGGTACAGAGGCCAATTGAAGCCCAAACTGCGACCCAGGTCGACATCAGTGAACTCATCAGAGACCATAGATTGAATCTGGGATCCTGCCGGTCTAACACCACACACGCCAGATAAATACATTGCCTCAACGTTTCGGTGATAAAATTCTGCCTCACCATGGACAGTTAGAATCGTACACCATCCATACAAACACTACTTCCCTTTGACAAGGAGAGGTGCACAGCTTCTCAGAGAAGTCCCATCTTGAACTCTGGTCAAGAACTGGAGGAGTCTTTAAATGTGAATACAAAATGTACATCTGGTTCAAGTTACATTGTATTCACATGGCACTTCATACACTGGTACCATCCATGCTGCATGTATTTGGGAAGCATCATGCAAGGATTGATTGATTTAAAGTCATTGATAGAAGGTTTGGAGGGGATTTGAAGGTAAATTCCTTCACCCAGAGGGTGGTGGGGGTCTGGAACTCACTGCCTGAAAGGGTGGTAGAGGCAGAAACCCTCACCACATTTAAAAAGTACTTGGATATGTACCTGAAGTGCCACAACCTACAGGGCTACGGACCGAGAGCTGGAAAGTGGGATTAGGCTGGGTAGCTCTTGATCGGCCAGTGCGGACACGATGGGCCGAAATGGCCTCCTTCCGTGCTGTAAATTTCTATGATTCTAAGGAGATGTGCGAGTCATTCATTAGCTAAGGCTCTGTGGGAAGGCACAGCGGCCTGGGTCACCTTAAATATGGGCTTCCAAGGTGGGATGCTGCTCATTTCTGCCGCTCAAGCGGATTTGATCGCTTGTCTTTTCAGGGCTGCTCACACCAATCGAGTCTGCCGCAATGTGTCTGGGTTGCTTGCTATTTCCAAGGAGGCTAAAAGATGCACCAAAACCTCAACACAACTTCCCGCCATCTCACAAACAGGTCTTGGCTCCTTTGGTATTGGGTACCTGGATAAACACATTATTCTGGTGCCATGCAGGATAATCACGGTGAGCAGCTCTGCGCTCTACAGCAAACCACTGAAGTGGTTTTAAATCCTGCACAGGTCAGAGCTAACAGGCCTGAGCTGCACTATAATATTGTAACCAAGTACCAAAACAAATCTCTTACAGGTAACACAGAGGAACTGCATCAACATGAACAGACGTACCCCACAGAAACAATGTTGTTTCAACCACACTGAAGTACCTGGATGTTTTGTGAATGTTGTGTTAAGCCTTTCGCTTATGTTTCACTGCCTTAAACCTGGGATGTCCAAGGCCTTGTTTTCATGGGCCACATGAATGGGCATGATCCCAAGTTTAAATGCATTTCCATTCACCTGTAGATATGACACCAGCAGAGCTTGGTGTTTGGATTTAGCATGTATACACCAATGAGTCACCATCACTCAGTGCAGCACTTTCCAAAACCCACGATCCATTACATTCAAACAGAACAAAATAAGAATTCTAAATTGGACCAAGTGGCCTGGGTCATGGGGCTGCATGTCTGAAGCTACTCACATTAGCTGGTGGAGTTGCAGTGAGATGGTCACTTTATCCCAGCATTACATCCTTCGATGTACGAAACCAATAATTACCAAAGACAGGGCAGCAAGAGATGTGAAAAAGAACGCTCACTCCTATCTGGTGCTCACTGTAAAGTGCCTGGCTACGTTTGTGAAGAAAATAAAACAGTGGTGTACGACCACAAGTCGAGAAGCATCACTGCAGAAAACGGAACAATTTTCTGTTTCAGGTGCCTGGTGTCTGCTTCAAGCACTCCCAACTTGGATAGAGTGAATGCAGAGTAAAACTCCCTTAACTCTGCCCTATTCAATGTAATGCCAATTTTTGGAAGTTTCAGATTGATCTATGCCCACTTGAACCCAACACATTTCAGAAAACATGCTTGCAAAGGGTTCTCACTCCAGTCTCGCCTCTATGATCCAACATCCCCCAGGCAAAGTGACTCCCTGCAACAGTCATCCACTGTCACACACATGTTGCTTAAAATCTCAAGTCAGGTGCTGAGAGTACTTTGAATAAAGCGTTATATGGCTATCCTACAGCTTGATCTAGATGGAACGTGCACATGTAATAAAAAATATTTCTAGGAACTGGAAAAAGCGATTAGACACAAACGTTGCCTTTTTTCCAATAGATCAATCCCATTTTTTACTTCTTTCAGGAAATGCATCTAATGGTCTCTTTTCCCCCCATTCATCCACACTCAGGATGTGGGCATTGCTGGCAAGGCTGATATTTATTGCCGTCCCTATTTGCCCAAGTTTGATGTGCTGCGACACTTCAGAGGCCAGTTAAGAACCAACCATGTTGGTATGCGACTAGACGAAGGACTGGGACAGGAGAGATTTCCTTCCCTAAATAACATGAGTGAACCAGTTGGGTTTTTATGATAATCAGACCATTTCATGGTCACTTTCACTGATAGCAGCTTTTTAGTTCCAGAATTGTTTTTTTTTAAATATATAAACTGAATTCAAATCCTCAATATGTCTGAGGGATTTGAATTTGAATTCTCTGGGTTATTCGCCTAGGCCTCTGGTTACTGGTAACAGAACCACTACACTACAATACCATTTTATGCTGTCCACTTCACTAACTGTCCCTCAATTACCTGTGGGCTAAAAAGGCTCCGTCAAACTGCCCTGCTTACTCCTAACTTCCCAATTTTTGATTGATGTAATAGAAAGATTTTTTTTTAAATATAAAAATGTGCCGGCTGAAGAAAAGCCCTGTGGACACAGCAGTACCATGTCTTCCCCCGACCCAAGAAAACAGTTAGCAATATTTCAGTTTATATATACAGGAAATATAGCAATTTAAGAAATGTTCTATGGTTCTAAATATTTCTGTAGTCCCACTCTTAATATTCAACATCAGAAACGTTTCCATTGATATAAAATATTTCAATTGCGGATGCTTATTCTGGCTGGTCACCCGTTTTCCTGCTAGAATATTTGCTTAATGTTAATGCTCCAACACATTGAAATAAATGTTCCACAAGCCCAAAGACAAATCAGGCTGGCCGGTGTGCGTGCGCCGCCATTTGGGGACATAAGCAACCTGCTCAGCACCGGAGACCCTGTCCCAACGCCTGTGCAGCTAAACACTTGGCCATAACCGTACCCACCCAGCCAGCGCGGGGTTAATGGGAAAGAGAGCAGGCACCCTGTGAGGACGCAAGGCTAAATCCGGCCTTCTTGCTAGGCGAGCAAGACAAAGTCATCATCGGGCACTAGATCAGTCCAAGCCATGCTTTGCCACTGATCAGTTAAGGCAAAGTGCCTCAAGTTTAAGTTTTATCTAGGTAAACATTTTGGGGGAAGGAGATGAGAGAGGGGAGGGAAAAAAAAGATAAAGCGAAGGATTCCACCACATATAAAGCAATTTTTACTATTAGAATTAGTGACTGGTTGCTTTTAATACTGTAAACAGCACCCTCTACAGGCTGACTGCCTAAGTGCAGGTGCTTTTAAATTTGGTGGAGCATTAGCTGCTTGCTTCATACATTCTGAAAGATTTAATTTGTTTTCTTTTGGGTGGGGAGGGATAAAGAAGGCAGTTAAATCCAGATGTGGGTGTGCTATCAGCTCAAATGTAGCATTCATCTGTTATTGCAGCCCCGTCAATTAATCTGTTATTGCAGCCCCGTCCAGTCAAAGCACTAACCAGCCCTGCATTCACTGTCCTGGACAAAGCTACCTCAGCAGACAGCTCAATTGCATGAGACAGGAATCCCATGCACTGTGGTGAAGATTAAACTGGAGGGTTTAGGAGATTCCATCTTGCATACCAGCTCACGCTCGAGCCCTGCCATATCATTACAGTTTCCATGGCACGAGATGAATGGGGATTTTTAAAAACCGCTTTAGGGAGATGCGTCAGCTAATGCTGCCATCTGCTGGATCTCTGGCAGAATGCATCCACAAGCTCCCTGCTCATGTCCACAGTCTCAGTCAGTGTCGTTACTGGGACTCCAGTGAACTAAAACAACAAGTGAGAGATTTTCACACGATGTTCATTTGGACGGCGAGAAAGCACCCCGCAGTACAATTAACCATTCCGTTGTTCTGAACTAGAATTGTGTCTGGAGGGAGCACTGTGAACTGTACAACTCCAGCCAAGGACAGGTTGTTACTGGTCTGAGACTGGAAGGGATTTGAGGGAATAAATTATACCTTGTATAATAAGCATATCACAACATTAAAGCATTTTAGATGAAGTGGAATTTTTCCCATTGTGTATTGGAACCAATACTGTAAATAAACTGTGACAACACAGACTTACATATACAACAGGACATTGGCTGAGTGTTTCATCAGAAAAATAATCAGATTTTTAGGAAGTGAAAGACTATTTCAGGACAGTGACCTTGCATTGACACCAGCCACGTCACCATAACCACACCCAATCTCAAATCGTCAACAGAAAAACTAAACCTTGGGAACTGGGTGGTGCTGTGGGTTAGATGGCTGCCTTTCATCTCCGGGAGCTAAGCTCAATTCAAACCCAGACTGATGAGAGGGATCTCTCACTCTTGTTGGCTGTAAGAGTTGCATGAGAAACAAGTTTGGTCAGAATCAGTCCAATTCCTGGTAGGCATGGGCTGACAGCACAAACGCTCCCTGATCCAGATAGGCCTGTGGGGGTAGGAATTGCCATAGTGATAGGCGTCTTGTGCTGAGGTTGGGTCTGAGGAGCCTTTAACCTGTGCTGTACCCGACCAACGATGTCTGCGCAAGATCCTGCAAATCCCCTGGGAGAACAGACGCACCAACATTAGCGTCCTCGACCAGGCCAACATTCCCAGCATTGAAGCACTGACCACACTTGATCAGCTCTGCTGGGCAGGCCACGTTGTTCGCATGCTAGACATGAGACTCCCACAAAGCAAGTGCTCTACTCGGAACTCCTTCACAGAAAACAAACCAAAGGTGGGCAGAGGAAACGTTACAGGGACACCCTCAAAGCCTCCCTGATAAGGTGCAACATCCCCACTTGGGAGTCCCTGACCAAAGACCGCCCTAAGTGGAGGAAGTACATCCGGGAGGACGCTGAGCACCTCGAGTCTCATCGCCAAGAGCATGCAGAAACCAAGCGCAGGCAGCGGAAGGAGCGTTCGGCAAACCTGTCCCACCCACCCCTTCCCTCAACGACTATCTGTCTCACCTGTGACATAGAAACATCGAAAATAGGTGCTGGAGTAGGCCATTCGGCCCTTCGAGCCTACACCACCATTCAATATGATCATGGCTGATCATGCAACTTCAGTACCCCAATTCCTGTTTTTTCTCCATACCCCTTGATCCCTTGATCCCTTTAGCCGTAAGGGCCACATCTAACTCCCTCTTGAATATATCTAACGAACTGGCCTCAACAACTTTCTGTGGTAGAGAATTCCACAGGTTCACAATTCTCTGAGTGAAGAAGTTTCTCCTCATCTCAGTCTTACCCCTTGTCCTTAGACTGTGATCCCTGGTTCTGGACTTCCCCAACATCGAAAACATTCTTCCTGCATCTAACCTGTCCAGTCCCTTCAGAATGTTATATGTTTCTATGCGATCCCCTCTCATTCTTCTAAATTCCAGTGAATATAAGCCTAGTCGATCCAGTCTTTCTTCATATGTCAGTCCTGCCATCCCAGGAGTCAGTCTGGTGAACCTTCGCTGCACTCCCTCAATAGCAAGAATGTCCTTCCTCAGATTAGGAGACCAAAACTGAACACAATACTCACCAAGGCCCTGTACAACTGCAGTAAGACCTCCCTGCTCCTATACTCAAATCCCCTAGCTATGAAGGCCAACATGCCATTTGCCGCCTTCACCGCCTGCTGTACCTGCATGCCAACTTTCAATGACTGATGTACCATGACACCCAGGTCTCGTTGCACCTCCCCTTTTCCTAATCTGTCACCATTCAGATAATATTCTGCCTTCTTGTTTTTGCCACTAAAGTGGATAACCTCATATTTATCCACATTATACAGCATCTACCACACATTTGCCCACTCACCTAACCTGTCCAAGTCACCCTGCAGCCTCTTAGCATCCTCCTCACAGCTCACACCGTCACCCAGCTTAGTGTCATCTGCAAACTTGGAGATATCAATTCCTTCGTCTAAATCATTAATGTATATTGTAAATAGCTGGAGTCCCAGCATTGAACCTTGCGGTACCCCATTTAGTCACTGCCTGCCATTCTGAAAAGGACCAGTTTATTCCTACTCTTTGCTTCCTGTCTGCCAATCAGTTCTCGATCCACGCCAATACATTACCCCCAATACCATGTGCTTTAATTTTGCACACTAATCTCTTGTGAGACCTTGTCAAAAACCTTTTGAAAGTCCAAATACATCACATCCACTGGTTCTCCCTTGTCCACTCTACAGAGTCTGTGGTTCTCGTATTGAACTGTTCAGCCACCTAAGAACTCATTTTAAGAGTGGAAGCAAGTCTTCCTCAATCCCAAGAGACTGCCTATGATGACCCGACCTGGCACTGCTTGGGGCCGACAATGGAACTGAAATGGAAAAAGTGTTCCTCCACACTGACAACACTCAGCTTGATGAGCTTTAATTAAAAAAGTAATGTTTGAAACACTTTTATATTGGTGTTGTTGTCCAGATTGGTGGGCCTAGCTGCATTTAGTAGCACTGTACAACCACTTAAAGTAGAATTGCAAAATCGAAGTTACAAGATGCCAAAATAAACATGTAGATTGCTGGATATTTCAGTAGTGATTCTGGAAATACAAAATGCCACAAACTCTGTTCCGAGACTAAACATCTTCCTCAGATAACTCAAGTGCAAAAACCAAATCAGACCCATAATTTCAGGATATTACTGTAAGGTTAAAGTGATCTCAAACCACTGTAATTAACCATAAATATCCGTAAGAATATTATTAGTGGGAGAAGTAAGATGATGTTTCTCCCCCCCCCCGAGGATTCCCAGATGTTTTTCCACAAGTGACTCTTGAGGCAGAGACTAGAACATAAATTTAAGAGAACTAGTCAAATATTTGAAAGGGGATATAAAAAGAGACAGCAAAGGGCAGTGAAATGGTTTTAAAGTAGGTAGCTCCAATTGAAGAGCTAGCATCAGCAGACACGATGGGCTGAGTGGCCTTCTGCGCTGTAATTTTATGAAATGCAAGATATTCTCTCCGTCTTAGTGTTCAGGCTTTTAAAACCCAAGCTTAGCTTCAACTAACCATTACTTCATTTATCGCAACTTCTCTCCCACTCTCTGCAACCTTGCAGGTGGCTTGTACAACTTGCCTTGGCCTTTTGTGTGTTACCTGTCAATTTGAAACAATGGCTGTACTAAAAGCCACGGCAATCGGGGCGAACAGAGATGGTGAGGTTCAGTAAGCTTGTGTCTACCACAATCTTATAATTGATGGAGGCCCACAAATACTGTTAAAAGCACCCAAGATCAATTCATCAAAAGTGACAGACAAGAACTTACTGTACATTACCATTTGTGTCATCCCAGTCCCAGCAGTAGTGCATCTGATTACTTTTAAGTAATTGGGCAATACATAACCTTAATGTTATCCTCCTCACAGCCACCTTGCCACTCCTTGCTCTTTTACCATATATTGCCTTTCTGATCTCCCCCCGAAAAATAGAAAATTCTCCCTTTGTGTCATTTCTTCCAAACACTCCCCCCAACCTGCTCTGCATCCTTTGTGCACACTCACTGCATTCTGTTTCTCAAATTCATTCTTTTCCCAGGCCCTCAAAACAGCAGGAACTACTTACCTCCCTCAGTCTTCCCTTCCTCCGGTGATCCTCACCCTTGTAAAGCCCAACCGTGACGCTGTGTGGTCACCATGAATTAACAGATCTTCCTGACTCTTTGCGACTCTGACCGTGCATTACACAATGGACTTTTGCCATTCAACTTGGTTTCTCTAATTTCTATTTATTGATTTAATAAGAGATCCACCAATAAGCCAGCGCCAAGGAAACCTCACGCACTAGTCACATTTGCTCTTGCCCACATATACACACACATGCGTGCGTTGTCACTTCCTACCTGGCAAAGCAGTGATGAAGTCCCGTTGCAACATGGGCTTCAGGTACGAGTTAATATGTCCATGCTGGTAATGGCACATCCGGGAGATTAGGTGCTCCACAAATTCGACCTGATCAGATTCAGACCACTGGTCAAAATATTTAATGCACAAATCCTTCTCTTTCTGGTAATTGCCTGAAGGTCGCTTTCTGGAGACGATCATAGACGGGGGTCCATTAGTGATCTGGGTTCATTAATCGGAAAAGGAAAGAGAAATAGAAACACAAACATTATGGACACTTAAATTCACGTTCCAGACCAAATCAATACAGATTGCTCAATGCTAAACGTTTTAAAGACTGCAGCAAAGACTTTCTGCACTAAGCTGGGGGGGGGGGGGGGAGGGGGCGCAGGGGAGAAAGAGAGAGAAAAAGGAGCAAGAAATTAGCATTCAGATCTGTCAAAACATGCTGGCTTTTAGCAAATATTTAGACATCTCAGGGACTTCGGAGCCCAATACATCAGCAAAGCTTTTTTGCAAAGCATTCACTTGATCGAAAACATGTACATCACAAGAGGCAACGCATATGAAGTAGGTGCGATATATTTAAAGCCAATATGCATAAACTCTATTTATATCAGCTCTGTAATCTTGGCCTATATAAGCTTTAAGCAAAAATTAAAAAAATAAATCTCTACCTACATCTAGATTTGGTGCATTCGGTGTCTGTGGCTGTTAACTTAAAAAAAAATCATCACAGCAGCAGACCATCAAAGGGATCGTCCTAAGTGAAGCAGAGAGACCATCATGGTATTGATCTGGTCCTGTACATCCTCCAAAGTGTTGTACCGGGAAACTAGGTCAAGCAGCAGGAGCAGCAGGAGAGCAGCGCACAGAAAATGAGATTGAAATATCAGGATCACGGAGTTCGCCGATCTCAGTCAGGTCAACAGTTAGGACACGGTAACTGCCCCAACCACTTTTGAGCTAGAGAAAGCCTTCAGGAGGTCCCAAAAGCACTTCACAGCCATTGAAGTATTTTTGGAGCGTCAGCACAGTTGCAATGCAGGGAAGTGCGGTAGCCAACTTACGCACAGCACAGTCCCACAAACAACAGAAGAACATAAGAAAATAAGAGCAGGAGTAGGCCACCTGGCCCTTCGAGTCTGCACCACCATTCAATATGATCATGGTTGATCCTTTATCTCAACACCATATTCCCGCTTTCTCCCCATACCCCTTGATGCCTTTTATTTCTAGAAATCTATTGATCTCCCTCTTAAATATATTCAGTGACGTGGCCTCCACAGCCTTCTGTGGTAGAGAATTCCACAGGTTCACCACCCTCAGTGAAAACATTTCTCCTCATCTCGGTCCTAAATTTCGTACCCCGTATCCTGCGACTGTGACCCCTTGTTCTAGACCTCCCAGCCAGGGGAAACATTCTCCCAGCATCCAGTCTATCCAACCCAGTCAGAATTTTATACGTTTCAATGAGGTCCCCTCTCATTCTTCTAAACTCTAGTGAATGCAGGCCTAGTCGACCCAATCTCTCCTCATACGAGTCCTTCCATCCCAGGAATCAGTCTAGTGAACCTTCACTGCACTCCCTCTAGGCCAAGTAAGGAGACCAAAACTACACACAATAGTCCAGGTGTGGTCTTATCGAGGCCCTGCATAACTGTAGTAAGACATCCTTACTCCTGTACTCAAATCCTCTTGCAATGAAGGCCAACATACCATTTGCCTTCCTAACTGTTTGCTGCACCTGCATGTTTGCTTTCAATGACTGGTGTACAAGGACGCAAGGGGCCGTATGGTCTA
The DNA here is from genome assembly GCF_044704955.1 of Pristiophorus japonicus. Classification (NCBI taxonomy): domain Eukaryota; kingdom Metazoa; phylum Chordata; class Chondrichthyes; family Pristiophoridae; genus Pristiophorus; species Pristiophorus japonicus. The sequence continues at coordinate 146,689,654 of NC_091980.1, forward strand.
CCGCTGCTCCTAATTCTTAGGTAATGACCCAGCCTCCACAGCTCTCTGGGGCAGAGTTACCATAGATTTACAACCCTCAGAATAAATTCCTCGTCTCAGTTTTAAATGGGCGGCCCCTTATTCTGAGACTATGCCCCTAGTTTTATTTTCCCCGATGAGTGGAAATATCCTCTCTGCATCCACCTTGTCAAGAACATAAGAAATAGGAGCAGGAGTAGGCCATACAGCCCCTTCAGCCTACTCTGCCATTTAATATGATCATGGCCGATCCGATCATGGACTCAGGTCCACTTCTCTGCCCGTTCCCCATAACCTCTTATCGTTTAAGAAACTGTCCATCTCTGTCTTAAATTTATTCAATGTCCCAGCTTCCACAGATCTCTGAGGCAGCGAATTCCACAGATTTACAACCCTCAGAGAAGAAATTCCTCTTCATCTCAGTTTTAAATGGTGGCCCCTTATTCTAAGATTTCACTCTGCATCCACTTTGTCAAGATTCCTCATAATCTTACATGTTTCGATAAGATAACCTCTCATTCTTCTGAATTCCAATGAGTAGAGGCCCAACCTACTCAACCTTTCCTCATAAGTCAACCCCCTCATCTTCGGAATCAACCTAGTGAACCTTCTCTGAACTGCCTCCAATGCAAGTATATCCTTCCTTAAATACTGAGACTAAGACTGAACACAGTACTCTCGGTGTGGCCTCACTAATACCCTGAACAGTTGTAGCAGGACTTCCCTGCTTTTATATTCCATCACCTTTGCAATAAAGGCCAACATTCCATTTGCCTTCCTGATTACGTGCTGTACCTGATATTAACTTTTTGCGTTTCATGCACAAGGCCTCCCAGGTCCCTTTGTACTGCAGCACTTTACAATTTTTCTCAATTTAAATTATAATTTGCTTTTCTATTTTTTCTGCCAAAGTGGATAACCTCGCATTTTCCCGCATTTTACTCCATCTGCCAAATTTTTGCCCACTCACTTAGCCTGTCTATATACCTTTGTAGATTTTTTTTGTCCTCCTCACAATTTGCTTTTCCACCCATCTTTGCATCATCAGTAAACTTGGCTACATTACACTTCATCCAAATCATTAATATAGATTGTAAATAGTTGAGGCCCCAGCACTGATCCCTGCGGCACCCCACTAGTTACTGTTTGCCAACTGGAAAATGACCCATTTATCCCAACTCTCTGTTTTCTGTTAGTTAGCCAATTCCTCTAATATATTACCACCAGCCCCATGAACTTTTATCTTGTGCAGTAACCTTTTACGTGACACCTTATCGAATGTCTTTTGGAAATCCAAACACACCACATCCACTGGTTCCCCCTTATCCACCCTGCTCATTACATCCTCAAAGAACTCAAGAAAACTGATTAAACATTCATAAAACCATGCTGACTCTGCTTGATTGAATTATGCTATTCCAAATTTCCCGCTACTACTTCCTTAATAATGGACTCCAGCATTTTCCCAATGACAGATGTTAAGCTAACTGGTCTATAGTTTCCTGCTTTTTGTCTGCCTCCTTTTTTTTAAAGAGGCGTTACATTTGCGGTTTTCTAATCCGCTGCGAGACCAATGAGACAATAATCTGTTTTAGTTGAATGGTAAATGCTAGCCAGGACACTGGGGAGAAATCACCCATCTCTTCTTCCATTAGTGCCATGGGATTTTTTTACATCTACACAAGAGGCCCCTCCCCCAAAACTGTAGGGCAAATTGCCAATTCCACGCAAAAGGTGAATAAATGAGGGAGGCTGCCATTTAGCCAAGACTGTTCAGGTCTCAATCTGAAGCTAGCATGAACTGAAGATTGAGTGCTACCTTATAGCCAGACCTAGCACCACCAGGCTGTTCTCTCACACAAACAACTCCTGGCAGCAAGTGTCGAGTGGCACTGACCAAAGGCTCAAGACAGACCGACCGGTCTGTAGTTGTTGCCTAGGCTGGGCGTTCAAGGCAAAATCCAAAGGACAAAAGTACAAAGAGGCGGAAAAAAGTGGTGCACTTAGCTCAATCATAATGTACAACTTGGCTTAGTAACAAACACAAGAAAAGTCAAGGCCGAGAGAGGCCATTAGATTCAGTGAAGCTCACCCCTCTAGTATGCCTAACTGCAATTAAGCCAGTCAGTTTGGCAGCCGCTCATGTTTCTGCCTTTGATACTTTGCCTTCTTTTTAAAAATCATTCTTGGAATGTGGGCGTTGCTGGCAAGACCAGCATTTATTGCCCATCCGTGGTTGCCCTTGAGAAGGTGGTGGTGAACCGCCTTCCTGAACCGCTGCAGTCCATGTGGTGATGGTAATCCCATAATGTTGTTAGGTAGGGAGTTCCGGGATTTTGACCCAGCGAAGGGTCAACAATGAAGGAACGCCGTTATATTTCCAAGTCTGGATGGTGTGTGACTTGGAGAGGAACTTACAGGTGATGGGTGTTCCCATGCACCTGCTGCCCTTGTCCACTTAGGTGGCAGAGATCGTGGGTTGGGGGGGCTGTCGAAGCCACACATCACCATCACCACGCATGCTGGAGCGAGGGAGGGAAGAGGCCATGAGTGATGAGTGTAGCTCCCATTTACTGAGCTGAGTGATGTGGGAGTGTTTGATGGGACAGTGTAGAGGGAGCCTTACTCTGTATCTAACCCAGTGCTGTACCTGCCCTGGGAGTGTTTGATGGAACAGTGTAGAGGGAAGCTTTCCTCTGTATCCAACCCAGCCTTTACCCTGTTCAGGTAATTCCAGTCCTGTTGCATATTTCCAGGACTTAGTTTTAATTTCAGATTTCCAGCACTAGTTTTGTTTTAGTCACCAACATTCCTTACCTGGAACAAAAATATATATTTTTTTTAAATACAGAAAATATTATTTTGAAATTTTCAAACTGGCAGATGTGAATTGAGTTACATTTTATTTACATCCAGCTTTTTAAGGACTGAATTGCTTTAGAATGGACCTGTGGATAATGCGGACTGCGCGTATGTTTGCGGCCATTTACTAATTAACATTTAAATGAGCAAACCCTGCAGTGGTTTGACCAATTACATTATTGAACTGAAGCATCATCATAGGCAGTCCCTCGGAATCGAGGAAGACTTGCTTCCACTCTAAAAGTGAGTTCTCAGGTGACTGAACAGTCTAATACGAGAATTACAGTCCATCACAGGTGGGTCGTTGAGGGAAAGGGTGGGTGGGGAGTCTGGTTTGCCGCACGCACCTTCCGCTGCCTGCGCTTGTTTTCTGCATGCTCTCGGCGATGAGACTCGAGGTGCTCAGCGCTCTCCCAGATGCACTTCCTCCACTTAGGGTAGTCTTTGGCCAGGGACTTCCAGGTTTCAGTGGGAATGTAACACTTTATCAGGGAGGCTTTGCAGGTGTCATTGAAACGTTTCCTCTGCCCACCTGGGACTCGCTTGCCGTGAAGGAGTTCCGAGTAGAGCGCTTGCTTTGGGAGCCTCGTGCCGGGCATGTGAACAATGCGGCCCGCCCTACAGAGCTGGTCGAGTGTGGTCAGTGCTTCGATGCTGGGGATGTTGGCCTGAACAAGAACACCAACGTTGGTGCGTCTGTCCTCCCAGTGGATTTTCAGGATCTTGCGGAGGCATCGTTGGTAGTACTTCTCCAGCACTGTGTACTGTATATACCACGTCTCTGAGCCATACAGGAGGACGGGTATCACACTGCCCTGTAGATCATGAGCTTGGTGCCAGATTTGAGGCCTGGTCTTCAAACACTCTTTTCCTCAGGCGACCGAAGGCTGCACTGGCACACTGGAGGCGGTGTTGGACCTCGTCGTCGATGTATGCCCTTGCTGATAGTAGACTCCAGAGGTATGGAAAGTGGTCCACGTTGTCCAGGGCCGTGCTGTGGATTTTGATGACTGGGGGGCAGTGCTATGTGGCGGGGTCAGGTTGGTGGAGGACCTTTGTCTTACGGATGATTAGTGTAAGGGGCCCATGCTTTTGTACGCCTCGGTGAAAATGTTGACGATGGCTTGGAGTTCGGCCTCTGAATGTGCGCAGACACAGGCATCGTCCGCGTACTGTAGCTCGATGACACCGTGCTTCAGCCTATTGGCATAACTGTGCTTAAGTGAGTGAGACCAAACCGCTGACATAAAATACTGAATACATAACACAAACAAAAGGGAACTGCTTCCAGGTAGTACTAGTGATCTTTATTCAAACTCCAGGCAAAAGTGTTGGCTTCACTCAATTAGGAGTGAACTAAAGTTAAAAGCACCCAGTCAATTAATATTTTATACCCATCTGCAGCTACTATTGTGAAGATCCATTTTTCAACACATCCTACAGCTCGTAAGTCCTCGAGCAAAATCTAACCCGGTAAAGTACTTCTCAGCGCCGGCAATGGGCTTAGTGTGCTGCTGCCAATACAGCACTGGCCCTGCACCCTGAACCCCAAGCTCCAGCTACATGCCAGGTCCTCACCTGGATTAGAAACCAGCTAGCTAAACTGTGGACCATCCTTCAGTACCACCAGGCCTCAGGCTTTCCTCGAGCTCAATCAGGCCCTGAACGCTCAAATTTATACTCTTCATATACAATCAGACCCCAGGTTCTCTCCCCGTCAATAGGCTTTGGCCTAATGCTGGGAGAGAAGGGACAGCCTTGGTGGTGGCTGAAGAGAGTCTAAAGCTGGTTTCAGATTTTTTCCAGCAGGTTTTTGGCCTTGTTCAGTACCCATGAGACACTCTGGCACTTCTCACTCCACCATCGATGTTCTTGGACCCGTTTCAATCCTATTTCTCAATCCTACTGCTGCCCTAACCACCATGGTGGTGCTGTGGTCATCAGCAGGTCCCTTCCAGCACCACAGCTTTGACCAACCCTTCCAAGTCCTTCTCATCTGCCCCCTTCCCACATCCCCTAGCAACTTAGCTGAAATCTTCTCCCTCATCTCCTTACTCAGCCTTTGCATCAAGTCACAGATAAAGCCAGGTGATTTCAACCATTGGTTCAATTCTTCAACCTCTTTTCCTCCAATTTACTTGTACTCTTGCCTCATTCTCCAAGTAAACTCTCCAATCCATGGTCATGCGTTTGAGCTAATCATTGCGAGAGCCCACTTTATCGGTGGTTTCCATCTTGGATAAAGCCATCTCTTAATACTTCCTACTTTTCATCATCATCCACATTGCCCTGCCTGCTTCAAGTTCTTTTACAATCACCCTGTGTGTCCCTGGAGCAAATTTCTCTCTTAACCCGCTCACATCCACAACGTCCTCTCCTCCAACACTCCTACTACCTATCGTGCTATACTTCAGTTGTTGAATAGTTTCCTGGCTTCTGTCAACAACAACAACTTGCATTTATGTAACGCCTTTAACGTAGTGAAACGTCCCAAGGCGCTTCACAGGAGTATTCGGAGATAAAAAAATTTGAGACAAAGCCACACATGGAGAAATTAGGGCAAGTGACCAAAAGCTTGGTCAAAGATGTAGGTTTTAAGGAGTGTCTTGAAAGTAGAAAAAGAGGTAGAGAGGCGGAGAGGTTTAGGCAGGTAGTTCCAGAGTTTGGGGCCTAGGCAGTAGAAGGCATGACCACGAATGGTTGAGCCATTATAATCAGGGATGCTGGGGGATTGTGGGGCTGGAGGTGATTACAGAGATAGGGAGGGGCAAGGCCATGGAGGGATTCGAAAACAAGCATGAGAATTTTGAAATTGAAGCGTTGCTTAATTGGGAGCCAATGTAGGTCAGTGAGCACAAGGTGATGGGTGAGTGGGACTTGGTGCAAGCTAGGACATGGACAGCCGAGTTTTGGATCACATCCAGTGGGGTAGAATGTGGGAGGCCAGTCAGGAGTGCATTGGAATAGTCAAGTCTGGAGGTAACAAAGACATAGATGAGGGCTTCAACAGCGGATGAGCTGAGGCAAGGGCAAGGATGGGCGATGTTACAGAGGTAGAAATAGGCAGTCTTAGTTACACTGCGGATATGTGGTCGAAAGCTCATTTCAGGGTCAAATATAACACCAAGGTTGCGAACAGGCTGCTTCAGTTGCAGATAGAAGTTGGGAAGAGGGATAGAGTCACTGGCTAGGGAATGGAGTTTGTGACAGGGACAATGGCTTCGGTCTTCCCAATATTTAATTGCAGAAAATTTCTGCTCATCCAGTATTGGATGTCTGACAAGCAGTCTGAAAATTTAGACACCGTGGAGGGGTCGAGAGAAGTGGTGGAGAGGTAGAGCTGGGTGTCATCAGCATACATGTGGAAACACGCTGTGTTTTCAGATGAAGTCACCAAGGGGCAGCATATAGATGATAAATAGGAGGGGGAGCAAGGATAGATCCTTGGGGGACACCAGAGATAATGATGCGGAGGTGAGATGAGAAGCCATTACAGGTGATTCTCTGGCTACCATTAGATAAATGAGTTGGACGAAGTGTTGGAGAAGAATAAAGTAGTCAACTGTGCCAAAGGCTGCAGACAAGTCAAGAAGGAGGAGGAGGAAAAGTTTACCTTTGTCACAGTCACAAAGGTTGTCATTTGTGACTTTGATGAAAGCCGTTTCAGTACTGTGGCGGGGCGGAAACCTATCCTCTATACCCTCAGCGGCTCCCTTGCCCACCATTTCCTTCGGCAAATATCTCAACTACAGCCCTCAAATCTAAGGGCCACAAGCTGGCGAGCAGCTGGTCCAACAGACAATCATCTAATGCAAATCATGCAATTTACTGTCCTGCGAGTACAGTAGTGTATTGGTTAGGTTACTTGACTGCTAATCCAGAACATTTGAGAATTTGAATTCAGTTTAAAAAATCTGGAATAAAAAGCTGGTATCAGTAAAAGTGACCATGAAGCTGTTGATCGTTATAAAAACCCAAATGGTTCACTAATATCTTTTGCAGTCGTTATCTAGTTACATGGATGCAACAGATGAAGCACTCATCTATGCCTTTGTTACCACTAGACTTCCAACACAGTCCTGGCTGGCCTCCCACATTCTACCTCACTGACACCTGGGAGTCCCTGGCCAAAGATCGCCCTAAGTGGAGGAAGCACATCTGGGAGGGCGCTGAGCACTTCGAGTCTCATCGCCAAGAGCATGCAGAAATCAAACGCAGGCAGCGGAAAGAGTGTGCGGCAAACCAGTCCCACCCTCCCTTATCCTCAACGACTATCTGACCCACCTATGAGAGAGACTGTAATTCCTGTATTGGACTGTTCAGTCACCTAAGAACTCATTTTGAGAGTGGAAGCAAGTCTTCCTCAATTTTGAGGGACTGCCTATGATGATGGTGACATGGATGACTTAACTGCTGTCCGAGTGGCCACACCTCAGGGCAACTAGGGATGGTTAATAAATGCCAGCAATGCCCACAGAGAATTAATTTTAAAATAAATTCCTTCGCAGGGCAAGAAAATGGCAGTAGCTAGCTCCTGTTTAACACCCGCCCCACCGTGCTGTAACGTCTTTTCAAAGATACCCCTTCCTCGGATTCCCCCTATTTTGACCGATCAACACAAAAAGAGCTTATTAATTTCTGCATCTCAACGGTCTAGCCGATCTACTCAGCAGCCTCCATCGCTCACACCTCTGCTTTCCCGAGCTTCCCTCAACCTCCCCCATTTTGCACATCACTCAGACCTTCACCAAATGATCATCGTCATGAGACTCACCTCCCGCACCCTTGACCTCCGACTAATGCTCCTTCCCAAACAATTCCTCCTTGGCCCAATGCTTGCTGACAAATATGGTTCCCCCCCCAATCCAGCTTTGTTCTCTTACCTTTCAACACTACATTTACACGATTGATCCCTGCTCTCTTCATCGTCACCGTGTCTCCAAACCCCTTTTACTCATGCTGCCAGCCTGGTATGCTCTCTCTCCTGTCACTCCCACGTAACAATTTCAGAATTCTTGTCCAGCTAAAAGTCCCTCCATGGCCATGGGCTTACACCCTCCCACCGTTCTTTCACCTCTGGTCCACCTTCAGTAGGAAAGCCTTCCCCTTGGCCCCACACTGTGCGATACTCTCCCCAAATTCCCCTCCTTCAAAAGCCTCCTCAAAACCTCTTCCTTTGACCATGCCTTCGGTTACCATTAAGAACATAAGAAATAGAAGCAGGAGTAGGCCATACGGCCCCTCGAGCCTGCTCCGCCATTCAATAAGATCATGGCTGATCTGATCATGGACTCAGCTCCACTTCCTTGCCCGCTCTCCATAACCCCTTATCGTTTCAGAAACTATCTATTTCTGTCTTAAATTTATTCAATGTCCCAGCTTCCACAGCTCTCTGAGGCAGCGAATTCCACAGGTTTACAACCCTGTGAGAAAAGAAATTCCTCCTCATCTCAGTTTTAAATGAGCGGCCCCTTATTCTAAGATTATGCCCCCTAGTTCTAGTCTCCCCCATCAGTGGAAACATCCTCTCTGCATCCACCTTATCAAGTCTCCTCATAATCTTATATGTTTCGATAAGATCACCTCTCATTCTTCTGAATTCCAATGAGTAGAGGCCCAACCTACTCAACCTTTCCTCATAAGTCAGCCCCCTCATCTCCAGAATCAACCTAGTGAACCTTCTCTGAACTACCTCCAAAGCAAGTATATCCTTCCTTTAATACGGAGACCAAAACTTTATGAAGTACTCCAGGTGTGGCCTCACCAATACCCTGCACAGTTGTAGCAGGACTTCCCTGCTTTTATACTCTATCCCCATTTCAAAAGGCCAACATTCCATTTTCTTTCCTGATTATTTGCTTTACCTGCATACTAACTTTGTGTTTGATGCACAAGGACCCCCAGGTCCCTCTGCACTGCAGCACTTTGCAATTTTTTTCCTTTTAAATTATAATTTGCTTTTCCATTTTTTTCTGCCAAAGTGCTCACATTTTCCCACATTATACTCCATCTGCCAAATGTTTGCACACTCACTTAGCCTGTCGATATCCCTTTGCAGATATTTTGGGTCTTCCTCACAATTTGCTTTCCCACCCATCTTCGCTACATTACACTCGGTCCCTTCATTCAAGTCATTAATATAGGTTGTAAATAGTTGGGGTCCCAGCACTGATCCCTGCGGCACACTACTAGTTACTGATTGCCAACCAGAGAATTAACCATTCATTCCCAACTCTCTGTTTTCTGTTAGTTAGCCAATCCTCTATCCATGCTAATATATTACCCCCAACCCCGTGAACTTTTATCTTGTGCAGTAACCTTTTATGTGGCACCTTGTCAAATGCCTTCTGGAAGTCCAAATACACCACATCCACTGGTTCGCCTTTATCCACCCTGTTCGTTACATCCTCAAAGAACTCCAGCAAATTTGTCAAACATGACTTCCCCCTTCATAAATCCATGCTGAATCTGCCTGACCGAATTTTGCTTTTCCAAATGTCCTGCTACTGCTTCTTTAATAATGGACTCCAACATTTTCCCAACCACAGATGTTAGGCTAACTGGTCTATAGATTCCTGCTTTTTGTCTGCCTCCTTTTTTTAAAATAGGGGCGTTACATTTGCAGTTTTCCAATCTGCTGGGACCTCCCCAGAATCCAGGGAATTTTGGTAAATTACAACCAATGCATCAACAATCTCTGCCGCTACTTCTCTTAAGACCCGAGGACGCAAGCCATCAGGTCCAGGGGATTTATCGGCTTTTTGTCCCATTATCTTACTGAGTACCACTACTTAATGATTGTGTTAAGTTCCTCCCCCCCCCTATAGCCCCTTGACTATCCACTGTTGGAATATTGTTAGTCTTCTCCCACCATTGCGCTGTGCCCAGGTTATTTTGGAGCATTCTGGGATGGTTATCATCACATTCAAGGTGCTTTACAAATGCAAGTTGTTGCTGGTAAAATTGTGCTTAAGCCAGTAGGCTTTAATGCTGGGCAGCTCTTAATTTACCACATCACATTACTCCCAATACTGCCGCTACCAGCAGTATCTCACCCCATCAGCAGGCCGGGGCCATTGGAGGGAGCAGCGTGCGGCGGCATGCCACTGTAGGGAGCAGCGCGTGCTGCTCCAGGAGAGCGATGGCTGCGAAGTCAGGTCGCTGATTGCAGTGCGGGCAGGCACAGCAGGAGGGGCGAAGGAGAGGCCTGAGTCTGGGGCCAGAAGAGGCGAGAATCCAGGGGCAGCACGGGCCAGCCCACAGGGTCCGTGCAGCAGAGCTGGTCTCCAGTTAGTCTTGGGTAATCCTTGCCACTGGACCAAGACCTGGCTCTGTCAAGCCCGTGTGGTGGCTGGTGTGCAATGGCCACCACATGTTAAAACAATCCATGCACAGGCATCTTCCACCTTTCAAGATGTAGTTCGTGATCTGGAATATTAGTTCGGGATCTGGAACATGGAAACACCTGTGAACTCATCCCTTGTTGGCGTGGAAGCAAGTCATCCTCGCTTCAAGGGACTGCCTATGGTGATGCTACAGCTCCAAATACAGCCCAATTTTGGAAGGACAGAATTTCTATCAACTTGCAGATGCTGCTAGGATTTCAGAGTTGATGGCTGCAGGAAATGTTGACAGACCCAACAGTACAATTATAGATTCTGTCCTTGTGTTTGGAGAAACACAAGGACAGAATCTATAATCGGGTGAAGTACTGGTGGGCACAGGTCTATCCTGGCAGTGGGAGCAATTTTGAGATCAATTAAGAGCACGATGCCAGAACCCTTTACTCCAACTTTTCCTACAGTGTACTGGCTTTCTGTCCACTAAACGAGCCTGATGGTGGCACTGATCTGTATACAGAGAGCAATGTTGGTTTTCACCACCACACTAAGGAGAAAGGTGCAGATGTTATTCACATCCATAGCGTTCAGGGTTTTATGCACACAACCCTTACCTGCCATACTGTATTCTTCTTTGGGGACTCGTCCTCATTCTGATCTTCCATACCCGATGTATTCTACAATGGAAGAAACAGAACATGTAAATAATGGAGAATTGCTTGGGGAAATAACATTTTAAAATGCACCAGAGGCATTTCACAAATGCAGACAACCCATCTGACCAAACCTTATTCCACGTTAATAAGCCTGATGGATGTGATGATATTTTGTGCAGAAAAAGAATCCTGGTAATGTATGATGTGAAGCTTGCTAATGGGAAGTTAGTAGTGACTTAGTAATAGACATGAAAGAGCCACAAGATTACAGAGAAGACTGCAGAAAACTGGCTCAATGGGGAGAAACCTGTGGCCCTGTCATTACCCACACTACAAAATGGGGAATTAGGGCAAAGAGGTCTCTTCCTTCCAATCAACTCCATTATACAACCAACTTCAATCAGCGTATCTGCACTATGCTATAGCTAGCAATACAGGTAATAACAGGAATCATACAGTAGCAAAACCCAACAATGTCAACCCATATAAACAAAATCTCAAGTGGTTTCCAAGCATCCTCTAGAACCAGAGCGCTAGTTAGTTAAACTTTTGAACACAGCCCTGGTTATCTTGCAAAATATTTCAAGGGTTCGTTCCTTCCCCTCTTGCGTTGTGTTTTGAAGTTTAGTAGAATGATGCACAGACAAGACATTCGACAGAATAGCCCCAAACCAGAACACCGTAGGACATTTTCAGAGCTTGGTTTCAGGCTATGGACATCAGAGAGAGTGTCTTCAATACGAGACAGCTCATTCAAAGAGCTTTTAGGTGGACACTCGCTGCTAGCCTCCAATCCCTTCTCAAAAGCCTCCATTTCCAGAAAGCAGTTCAACAGCCCAAGCAAGAACTTAACTCATCACAACTATGACAGTCCTACTCCAAGATACAAACCAAACAAAACTCATCCCCACATGTGGCTGATGATTTCCAGGTTATTAACGCTGAGGCAACTTTGAGACTTTAGTGTAGGAAGTATTGATTCACGCAAATGTTAATGAGAAAGATTTCTGTCACAACATATTTTGGGATACACGATAGGAGTAATCGGAGACAGGAAGTGACAAGTGCAGTATGTTTGAGAGCAGGTGACTTTGGACCTATGGATCCCAAAGCTTTTTGGCACTGGCAGGTTTTCCTCACTGCTTGTCCGAGTCTATTGCAGACTAATGGATTGAAATTGGTGGTTACGATTAGCTGTTATTGTTGTATCGTGTGACTGGTAAAAGGCAAACTAGATGGACTTTGGTCTTTCTTCATCCAGCAATTCTATGTTCCTAAGGAGGTGCTTTACTGCGACAACAGCAGCAATTTAGATCAGTCTTGTTATTCACGTGAACAACTCTGGATCCTTGGTCTGCAGGGCGAGTATATGCCTTGTATGCTCAAACCATTCAATATTGGTAAAGTGAGACAGCAGAAGGTTCAGTGCAAAGGCTTACTGGGTCCATAGGTGTCCCAAAGCATGTCAGACAATGAATTGTAATCACTGTTGTAATGTTGGGGAAAGCAGCAGCCAATTTGAGCACAATAAGGCCCCACAAACAGCAATGAGATAAATGACAAGATAATCTGCTCGAGTTATGTTGGTTGCGGGATATATATTGGCCCGGACACCAGTGAGAATTGACCTACCGTTCTTTGAATAGGAATCTTTTAACATCCACCTGAGGGGGCAGACGGAGCCTCGGTTCAATGTCTCATCTGAAAGAGGACACCTCAGACAATACAGCACCCCCTCAGTACTGCACTGGAGTGTCAGCCACGATTTTGCGTTCAAGTGTCTGGAGTGGGCATCTGACTCAGAGGGGAGAGTTCTACCACTGAGACAGGGCTGTGACTTAAGTATGGCTAAAAAGGACAACCAATACCTAAGTTTTGGTTCAGAGAGGGGCAATTGTTCAGAAACATTTTGAAAAGGAACTGTAATGGTCAAATCTGACATCAGCACCGAATGCTCCAGAGCAATAAGGAGTTTGGAAACAGCAGGGTTCTTCGCTCATCAACAGAGCTTTCTTGGTTTGAAATAGTAGATTTTGCTGCATTTCTTGCCCCCTCTTCTCTGATAGAAGGGTTTTCATTGTGAGGCAAAGTTGCTGGCAATACCACAGGAGGACCCAGAACACAAATTTCAACTGACTGTACAGCAGACTATTGGGGTAGTCGGGGAGGGTAAAGAGTTTGGAGTTACTACACTGGGAGACCATCTCGGCAGCAATTCTGCTTCTTTTCACTCAGAAGTCCAGAGGATTTTGATTTCTGTTGGGCAAGAATACATTTACAACGATGAAAAAAAAATGGCCTTTTCTGCTTGTAGAACTAAAAAAAACTATGGGCTCAATTTTCCCCAATGCTGTTTTTTGGCGTATTTGAAGAGCTAAGCCCGTTTATTTGGGGCCCGTCTACACCAAAAAAAACCTTGAAAGTTTCCCCGTTCTAATTTTTGAAATTGGCGCCGCGTAGCCTTCCTTTAGCTTTGGGGGGGGGGGGGGGGTGAAGTCTAAGGCCTGCACCAAAAAAAGGAGCCCCCCTCCCACCCCCCCCTTGGTGCATGCGAGAGAAAAAAAAAGACGTTTTTCACATGACTAGTATGGGCGTACATGCTCAGTACAGCTCCAGGTCTGCATTCATGTTTAAAGAGCCAATTGTGTGTGAGAACTTTTCTTCTGAGTGGAAAAAAAATCAGGAGCTGCAATATGCAATGCGGCTCAAGGACCAAGAATTTCTCTTAGGACGAAGTGGAGGCACTGGTTATTGTAATTGAGGCCAGATGGCACAAGCTGGACACCAGCAGAGGTCACATAAAAGTTTCACCAAAAAGAAATGAAGAAACGCTGGAACCAACTTTCACAAGGTTACCGTGCAATGGTGACCACCCCGAAGTCCAGAGGACAATGCGAAAAGAATGGGCAGGACCTTGGTCAAGCAGTTAGTCTAAGTAATATTTTCATTTATTCACTGGAATTGTAATTGTTAATGTGACCATCTGTATGTCCCACCCAGCAGAAAGACGCCCTCTCTAAAAAGTTATATTTTCACCTTTGCAGAAGGTGGCTCACAACAAGAGAGAGAACTCGAACGGGAGGAGGCCCGGCAAATCTTCACCCACTGACACCCGTGGAAGAGAGGGTCGCTGCTTTGATGGGTCCTGCCTGGAGAAAAGCAACCACCACTGCACAAGCTGGGCCCACACTTGAGGGAGAGGGCAAGTCCTGCAAATTCCAGAGTCTGGCTTTGCTACGTTATGTCTGCATGGACAAGCCATGCTTCGGTTCATGGGGATGTCTCTGTCAGCTACGCTTTCATTGATGTAATGTGCTATCATTCATCGTAGTCCTTCAAATGAGCCTGCTGCCTGGCCTGTGCTGTGAGAGCCTACTCATGCCACCCACCCTGCCCCCTCCTCTGCTGCTAACCATTTGTCTGTTCTGTTAGTTTGCAGAACTTGAGGCCAACCCTGAGGAGGCTGAAGCTGATGCAGAAGATTCAGACTCGGACGAGCCTGAAGAGAATATCTTCCAATCCGACGTTCCAGACCAAGAGCATGAGGGTGAGGGGGAGGGAGAGGGTAAAGCCCCCACTCTTACACTCACTCTGGAGGTGGTGCTGGTGCCGCCCATTGAGGTGCCAGGCCCTTTCCGGAATGGTACGAGTGTTGGGACATTCCATGGTTTCCCACTGTCCGAGGCTGAGGGTCATAGCGGGGTGCAGTGAGGCACACCCAGGGCCCCACTGTCCAAGGCTGCGGGTCCCAGTGGGGTGCAGTGAGGCACACCCAGGGCCCCACTGTCCGGGGCTGCGGGTCCCAGTGGTGTGCAGCAAGCCACAACCAGGGTGAGGAGGGGAAGGAGAGCTCGACAGCGCTCTCCCGAGATGCAGGATGTAACAGATGTGATTCAGATGATGGCAATGAGTGGGGAGAGCATTGACTTTATGCGATCACTCCTGGATACCATCGGTAGGGTGGTGATGAGATATCGGGACTGTCGGGAGAAGTAACAGCACACTCGCAAGAAATGGAAACACTTTCAGGGAACATGAGGGAGGGAATGTCGCAGGTAGCTGATCAGGTAGTTGAGTCGCTGTTGGAGTACATGAAGGAGGGAATGTCGGAGTTAGCTACTGCAATAAGGGAACACATCCAAACCCGACGTCCATTGACGGAATCAATTGCCACTCCCACTCCAATCCCCAGACCAGCCTCTGAAGAGGCCCAAGCTGGGCCCTCCACATTATTGCCTGCCCATGCCCCCCATCAAGAAGTGCGCATTACTCGAGATGCTCGAAAGAATAAGCTTGGTACCAACCCGAGAAACATTGCGCCACCGCTTACGGCAGGGGTGGTGGAGTCACCAAGACCAAGCGCAGCGGGAGGTCTTAGAATAAGGTGGAGGAGAGATGGGTGCAGCCTTTCTTTGCTGCTGCTGCTGTTATTACTGTCGGAACTGTTCTCAAATTAAAAGTTTTTGCAAGTGATGTAAATTTAAAAGTTTGTAAGTGATCTTAATTGAATAGTTTAAAGTATGAAATATTTTTTATTAAAGTTAAGTACAAACAAGTGTTAAAATTCTGAATAAAATATATTTTAAATAACTGAATCATTTCCATTATTTGTTCCATTAACACAACACATTACAGAACAGGTCCAAACAGTAAACACGGTCCATTTGGAATAGTTGTCACTGAGCCTTCAGGCAGCAAAGCGTTCACGGATAAGCTGCTGGCGCAAGGCTCGAGCAATCATTAAAGGGGCATGACGGCCCGCCCTCCTCTGCAGTCATGCTCCAGGTTCAGGTTGTTGCATGGCTTCCTTGTCCTCCTCCTACTCATCATCTGCATCTTCCTCATCAGCCACTCTCACCGCAGGTGGGTCTTCCACTACCAGCTGCTGCTGCTGCTGCCTCACGATGCAGCATGCAGCAGACACCAGTGAAATGACAGGCAATCTCAGAGGAGTATTGCAAATAGCCTCCAGAATAGTCCAGGCATCGGAAACGCTGCTTCAAGGTGCCAATGGTCCTCTCTATTATGCTGCGCATCGCAATGTGCGACATGTTGTATTCCCGGTCAACTTCCGTCTGGGTTACGCGTAGGGGCGTCATGAGCCAAGTGGCGCGGCCATACCCTTTGTTTCCCAGTAGCCAGCTGTGCTTTTCTGGCTTTTGCTGAAATAGCAGATATAGCACGCTCTCATAGGATGAACACATCATGGGTGCTCCCAGGGTATCTTGCATCAACTGACATGATGCGATGCATGTCGTCAGACGAGCTGCACATTAATGGAGTGGAAGCCTTTTCTGTTCCTGGAAATCTCGGAATCCTCCAAAAGTGCTCACAAGGCGGTGTGGGTACAATCAATGCAACCCTGTAACTTGGGGAAGCCAGCAATCCTGGAGAACCCCACAGCCCTGTCACGCATTGCCTGGGCGGTCATGGGAAACTTTATGTAGTCATTCCTCCGAGCATATAGTGCAGCAGTCACCTGCCGAATGCAGATATATGTGTTGTATTTTGAGAAATGGTGCACACATCCCCAGTTGTGACCTGGAATGATCCAGATGCATAAAATGAAAAAGTGCAGCTGTAGCCTTTACTTTTCAACTGACAAAGCAGTCCTCCGGACAGGTCTGTTTTTATTAACTCACAGATCTCAGTTACAACTTCTTTGCAGAAATGCAGCCTTCTCACACAGTCTGCCTCACTCAGGAGCAGGTATGAATGCCTGTCTCGATATACCCGATGTGGGCAAGGCCTCCTGCCCATCATTCTATGTGCTCTGAGGTTACTCGGGCGATGCTGTCTGATCAATCTTCTCTTCCGCAGCACCATTATGCAGAAGGTTTGCACGAGGTATGGCATTGTCAATATTGCCCCCATAATTTAATTGTAGCTTTGCATCAAGCTCCAAACAGCAGGACAAAGCACTCTCTCTCCCGAAGGTTAATGCCCTAATATGGACCACACCCTGGTCTGTGCATGCGCAATAGGCTTGCTTACAATGGGAAGCTAGGCATTCAATGAAGACATTTGGAGCAACAAAGTGTAACGCAATTCTTGAATTTTCAATTTTTTTTTCCAAAGTACCACCCCACCACCGAAAGTCTGCCCACCGGGCTCGAGAGTCGGAGCGTCGGCCAGCAGAATCGCTCTCTCGTCCAAAAGCCGAACTGAACTGCCAGCCACTTATATTTCTTATATAAGGGATGAGAATCCTTCGGCTGTAAATTATTAATTTCTAAAAGCTGTTTCCATCTCAGCAGCTTCAAAAGAAGCCCTGGGGAGGTGGGGGGGGGCGCGAGGTAAAAACAGAGCCCCGAGCCAGTGTCCGGGCGACGGAACGTTCTTCCGGCTGATGTCTGACCCTCCAGCCCGGTGAGGAGACGTTCAGTGGTGGGATGGTACTTTGAAAGAAATCAAAAATTCAAGAATTGCACTAGACTTCTAATTTCTCCCTTCTGCCTTTGAAAAAAATTTACATTTATGATGTATGTTCTCTGCCTTCTTCACTGCCTCCAAAACTTCGGCTAAAAACGGCAGTGATGGGCGAGCGGCACATAGTATGGTGCATGATTTTGTAATGTGCGCTGATTTTTGTTAAGTGCCCAGAAGGGGTTGTTTTTTTTTTTTTAAAAAAAAGGAGTGGTCACATACCCCATCCTAGGAAAAATATAACTTGGCCAAACTTGCTTAAATCTCAAAAACATCAGGTTACGCCCCTATGACGCAAAAAAATCGTAGCCATAAAAAAATCGTACCGAAGTGAATTACACTGGCGCAGAAACTTGGGAGATTTTTATTTACTCCAAAAAAAACGGGCGCAGATAATTGGGGAAAATTGAGCCCTATGACTGGATATTAATATCTTCAAATGCTTTTTTAATTTCAAGGGCAGGCACAACAAATTCATTACTTTTAAAGCATTTTCTGAAACACTTTAATCTAGGCTCCAATGCTTTATTTGCGTGAAATGGTGATGACAAACAAGGCCACGTCTTTATTCCTGAGACACAGTAGTACAAGCTGCTGGCAAGGAACAGGGACTGTAGGACAAGGTCGCGCATGTGCATCACATGCAGTTGCAAATGCACAAGGCAGGAAATCACAAATCATGACACCAGCAGATAGGACATGCGTTAAGTTCTAGGGTGCAAGCAGTGGCTCAGTGGGTTGCACTCTCCCCTCTGAAGCAGGATTGCGCGTTCAAGTCACACTCCAGAGACTGAAGCACAAAATCAAGTACCGAGGGAGTGCTGCACTGTTGGAGGTGCCTTCTTTCGGATGAGACGTTAAATCAAGGCTCCATCTGCCCTCTCAGGTAGACTTAAAATATCCCATGGCATTATTTCGAAGATCAGGAGCATTCTCCTCGATGTCCTAGCCAATATTTATCCCTCAACCAACATCACAAACAGATTATCTGGTCACTATCACATTGCTGTTCATGGTTCCTTGCTGTGCGCAAATTGGCTGCCGCATTTTCTACATTACAACCATGACTACACTTCAAAAACCCTTCAATGGCTGCAAAGAGCTTTAGGGCGTCCTGGGGTTGTAAAAGGCACAATAGAAACGCAAGTCTTTCTTATCCTATGTCCTGAACCATACTATGTCCCGCTCGCCCATCACGGCCATCCTCACTGCTCATGTTTCCCAAGTCTCCATTCTTTATTCCTTTATGAAGCCCCTTTGGAAAACTTTCCCATCTTAAAGTCACTATATAATGCACGGACGCTGTTATTGGGAGCAACAATGTGTCTTGTTTGCAAATGTCACAGAAGAAAAGTTTATTTTAAGAGTTCTTCATTGATTGCATGTGTCTTAATACAACACTGATGTTCCTACCTTATATCTTGCGTGCAAGAGCTTGTCACTGCATTCTGCTCATATTTTAAAGCTGGGCGGGGTAAGGAATATCTGCAACTTATTGGCATTACATAGTATTTACAACACAAAAACAGGTCAGATGGCCCAACAGGTCTATGCTGGTATTAGTGCTCCACATAAACCTCCCCCCCACCCTACATCATCTAACCCCATCAACATATCCTTCTATCCCTTTCTCCCTCGTGTTTATCTCATCATTATAGGCTGTCCCTCGGAATCAAGGAAGACTTGTTTCCACTCTTAGCATGAAACCTTAGGTGGCTGTATAGTCCAATACGAGAACCACAGTCTGTCACAGGTGGGACAGATAGTCGTTGAGGGAAGGGGTGAAGGACTGATTTGCCGCGCGCTCTTTCCGCTGCCTGCGTTTGGTTTCTGCATGCTCTCGGCGATGAGACTAGAGGACGTCAGTGCTCTCCCGGAAGCATGTTCTCCACTTAGGGCGGTCTTTGGCCAAGGACTCCCAGATGTCAGTGGGGATGTCGTACTTTATCAGGGAGACTTTGAGGATGTCCTTGTAACGTTTGCGCTGCCCACCTTTGGCTCGTTTGCTATGGACGAGTTCAGAGTAGAGCGCTTGCTTTGGGAGTCTTGTGTCTGGCATGCGGATGATGTGGCCTGCCCAGCGGAGCTGATCGAGTGTGGGCAATGCTTCACTGCTGGGGATGTTGGCCTGGTCGAGGACGTTAATGTTGGTGCATCTGTCCTCCCAGGGGATTTGTAGGATCTTGCGGAGACTTCGTTGGTGGTATTTCTCCAGCGACTTGAGGTGTCTACTGTACATGGTCCACATCTCTGAGCCATACAGGAGGGCGGGTATCACTACAGCCCTGCAGACCATGAGCTTGGTGGTAGTTTTGAGGGTCTGGTCTTCAAACACTCTTTTCCTCAGGCAGCCGAAGGCTGCACTGGCGCACTGGGGGCGGTTATATATCTCGTCGTCAATGCCTACTCTTCTTGATAGGAAGCGGTCCACGTTGTCCAGGGCCGCGCCATGGATCTTGATGACTGGGGGCAATTCTGTGCAGCAAGGACAGGCTGGTGGAGGACCTTTGTCTTACTGATGTTTAGCGTAAGGCCCATGCTTTCGTACGCCTCAGTAAATACGTCAACTATGTCCTGGAGTTCAGCCTCTATGTGCGCAGACGCAGGCGTTGTCCGCGTACTGTAGCTCGACGACAGAGGTTGGAGTGGTCTTGGACCTGGCCTGGAAACGATGAAGGTTGAACAGGTTCCCACTGGTTCTGTAGTTTAGTTCCACTCCAGCTTACCGACTGTTTATCTAGCATCCCCTTAAATGCATCTATGCTATTTGCCTCAACTACTACTTGTGGTCACAAGTTCCACATTCTAACTCTGGGAAAAGTTGTTCCTGCTGAATTTCATATTGGATTTATTAGTAACTATCTAATGTTTAAGGCCTCTAGTTCTGATCTCCCCCCGCAAGTGGAAACATCTTCTCTACATCTACACTATCAAACCCTTTCACAATCTTAAAGGCCTCTATCAGTCTTCGCTTTTCTAGAGAAAAGAGCCACGGTCTGTCCATCTTTCCCAATAGGTATAACATGCTTTTTTTAAATGGCCATATTAACCTGCGTCACTACTGTTACCGATGTGTATGTGTAACCCTAGATCCCTTTGCACCTCTATCCCATTTAGACACTTATTTTCTGAGGAGTATGTGGTCTCATTCTTCCTACCCAAATGTACCACTTCACACTTAACTATATTGAAGGTCATTTGCCAATTACACAACCATTCTGCAAGTTTATTAATGTCTTCCTCAACAAAAAAATGTAATCCAAAACGACCATTTATAGGTAGCACATGGGCTTGGTGTGGTCGGATGTAGGTTCGGACCCTTTGTACAATTCTGCACATCACTAGTTCCTGATTGTAACTGCACCACACCAGTAGAAGCAGTGCCCTTCCCCACCTGATAGAGAGCAAGAAAAGAAAACCAGAGGTGAGAAAAGGTTGCATTAAAGCAGCAACCCCCTCAAACGAAAGCTTAGTTAGCAAGTAAAGACTAGCCGGAGAGGCCATTACACGCGCCAACTCTGCTCCCTTCTCATATCCTACTGTTACAAACCGTGAGGGAGAATGAAGGAGGACAGGCAGTTCAGTGGGGTGGGCAGGGAGACAGCAGACAAAGTTTAGCCGAGTGGGCAGACAAATGGTGGATGCAGTTCAGCCGAGTGGGCAGACAAATGGTGGATGCAGTTCAATGTGGAGAAATGAGAGTTCATGCATTTTGGTTAAAGAACAGTCAAAGAAAGTGTACCTAAATCATAACATTCTAGAGTGCAGAAACAGACATCTATGGATGCTAATACAAAGATCTTTAACGGTGCGCATGCAGGTAGAAAGGGCTATCTATAAAGGCAGCAAACCGGATTCTGTTTTTTTTTTAAATACAAGAGGCACTAAATAGAAATAAATAAGGAGCTGATGCGGAATTTGCACAAGACATTGTTGGGGTATTGCTTACAGGCCTGTCAACCCATTATAGGAAGGATATTAAAGCCACAAATAAAGGGAGGTACAGCAAAGGTTCACCAGATTAATAGCAGAAATCGCAGATTAAAGTTACAAACTAAAAATTTTGGGGCTTTAATGCAATCAGCGTTGAGTTAGCCGATAGCAGCCGGGCCTGTAATTGTCTCAACTAGAAAAGGAAAACTAAGTACAAGTACCCCACTCCTGATCATGATTCACTGCTCCCAACAAGAAAAGGAAGACAGACTTGCATTTATATAGCACCTTTCATGACTCAGGGCAACCCAAAGCACATTACAGCCAATTAAGTAATTTTGGAGTGTAGTCACTGTGGTAAAATAGGAGACACGGCAGCCAAGTTGTGCACAGCAAGCTCCCAAAATCAGCAATGCAACAATGATCAGATAATCTGTTTTTGGTAATATTGATTGAGGGATAAATATTGGTCAGGACATCAGAGCTAACTCCCCTGCTCTTCTTTGAAATAGTGCCACGGAATCTTTTACACCCACCTGAGCAAGCAAATGGGGCCTCGGTTCAACGTCTCATCTGAAAGACAGCACCGCTGAAAGCGCAGCACTCCCTCAGCACTGCACTGGAGCATCAGCCTAGATTTATGTGCTCAAGTCTCAGGAGTGGGAGTTGAACCCAAAACCTTCTGACTCAGAGGCGAGAGTGCTGCCCACTTCTATGTAATTCTTAGAGTTAATCAAAACTAGTGCCTCTCCCAGCGGAAGTAAGGGTCACAGGGCTGGCAGGGGTGTGGGGGTTATTTTCACCTTCATCGCTAGGGTGATAAGCTGACAGAGTGGAATGGCCGCATGTTATAGAACCTACTCCTGGTATACGCAGTTACTGATTTAAAGAGATAACTATTACATGCCCACACTTACATGTTGCATCTGCTTGTGAATACCTTGGTGACTAAGTGTATTATCACACTGTATAGTTGACCATCACAGACCAGAAAGGCCCTGGGTCTGATCCCTCGGCTGTGCCGAATTAGTTGAAATATGGCAGTACAGAAACTACCGCAAGTTCGGGGAGGGGAAAGAAATATTAGATCCCAGTTGCATTTCAAAGTAATTAATTCCCGTTGTGATGTTTCATAGATGTGATTAATGAATGCAAGTTAGGGATAACATTGCTTCCCCTCCCACCCCCCCATTGTTAGCTTCATGTCTCAAAGACAGACTCAAAATGTAATAAACTTGTGTCAGGGGACACGAGGAAGCAACTGCTCACAGCATTTCTCTTACTAGGATGAAAGACTGAACCTGTCCATCACTATTCTGGATCCCGCTACAGGTATGTCTACCATCAGCCCATTATAAAGTTGATGGGATTGAAGGCCGATAAATCCCCAGGGCCTGATGGACTGCATCCCAGAGTACTTAAGGAGGTGGCCTTGGAAATAGCGGATGCATTGACAGTCATTTTCCAACATTCCATTGACTCTGGATCAGTTCCTATGGAGTGGAGGGTAGCCAATGTAACCCCACTTTTTAAAAAAGGAGGGAAGAGAGAAAACAGTGAATTATAGACCGGTCAGCCTGACATCGGTAGTGGGTAAAATGATGGAATCAATTATTAAGGATGTCATAGCAGCGCATTTGGAAAGAGGTGACATGATAGGTCCAAGTCAGCATGGATTTGTGAAAGAGAAATCATGCTTGACAAATCTTCTGGAATTTTTTGAGGATGTTTCCAGTAGAGTGGACAAGGGAGAACCAGTTGATGTGATATATTTGGACTTTCAGAAGGCTTTCGACAAGGTCCCACACAAGAGATTAATGTGCAAAGTTAAAGCACATGGGATTGGGGGTAGTGTGCTGACATGGATTGAGAACTGGTTGGCAGACAGGAAGCAAAGAGTAGGAGTAAATGGGTACTTTCCAGAATGGCAGGCAGTGACTAGTGGGGTACCGCAAGGTTCTGTGCTGGGGCCCCAGCTGTTTACATTGTACATTAATGATTTAGATGAGGGGATTAAATGTAGTATCTCCAAATTTGCAGATGACACTAAGTTGGGTGGCAGTGTGAGCTGCGAGGAGGATGCGATGAGGCTGCAGAGTGACTTGGTTAGGTGAGTGGGCAAATGCATGGCAGATGAAGTATAATGTGGATAAATGTGAGGTTATCCACTTTGGTGGTAAAAACAGAGAGACAGACTATTATCTGAATGGTGACAGATTAGGAAAAGGGAAGGTGCAACGAGACCTGGGTGTCATGGTACATCAGTCATTGAAGGTTGGCATGCAGGTGCAGCAGGCGGTTAAGAAAGCAAATGGCATGTTGGCCTTCATAGCGAGGGGATTTGCGTACAAGGGCAGGGAGGTGTTACTACAGTTGTACAGAACCTAGGTGAGGCTACACCTGGAGTATTGTGTACAGTTTTGGTCTCCCAACTTGAGGAAGGACATATTGCTATTGAGGGAGTGCAGCGAAGGTTCACCACACTGATTCCCGGGATGGCGGGACCGACATATCAAGAAAGACTGGATCAACTGGGCTTGTGTTCACTGGAGTTCAGAAGAATGAGGGGATCTCATAGAAACGTTTAAAATTCTGACGGGTTTAGACAGGTTAGATGCAGGAAGAATGTTCCCAATGTTGGGAAAGTCCAGAACCAGGGGTCACACAGTCTAAGGATAAGGGGTACGCTATTTAGGACCGAGATGAGGAAAAACTTCTTCATCCAGAGAGTGGTGAACCTGTGGAATTCTCGACCACAGAAAGTTGTTGAGGCCAATTCACTAAGTATATTCAAAAAGGAGTTAGATGTAGTCCTTACTACTAGGGGGATCAAGGGGTATGGCGAGAAAGCAGAAATGGGGTACTGAAGTTGCATGTTCAGCCATGAACTCATTGAATGACGGTGCAGGCTCGAAGGGCCGAATGGCCTACTCCTGCACCTATTTTCTATGTTTCTATGAGCCACAGCTGACACTTATATTTGTGGGCATCAGGTGAGGAGATTGGGGTTATTTACCTCTCCATTAACTAGCCGGTCAGTGAATTTCTGAACTCCCTCTGTTCAGAGCTCTCTCTGGCGAGTTAGTGCCGAGGTGGCAATGCCCATGAAAATGTACCACAGCAAATGTCTTTAAGAGTAGAAACATTGTAACAAAAGAGAGGGGGTAAATTTATCTTAATATAAAAGTTACCCAACTATCAATACTTTGGGAGACACTTACACAAGTTAAAGAGAGTGGATAGGTGGGGGTGGTGGTGGAGACGTGGGGGAGGGGTGGAAAGAGGTTTTACGTAAGACCATAAAAAATAGGAGCAGGATTAGGCCATAAGGCCTCTCGAACCTGCTCTGCCATTCAATAAGATCATAGCTGATCTGATCTTGGCTGATCTGATCTTGGCCTCAACTCCAATTCTCTGCCCGCTCCCCTTGGCTCCCTTATCGTTCAAAAATCTCAAGTGATAACAGCAGATGAAGGCATTCAAATTGTATATTCATTGAAAAGGGCACAACAATGATTACAGTTTAAGGGTCTTCCCTGAAATCCCTGGTTTTGCGCCCTTACAGTAGACAATATATCAGAAGGATAGCATGGACGGATGGGAACTGCATTAGTGTTGATTCTATTGAGGAGCAAGATTCCCACAGCATGCACTGCGATCCCAGGATATTTCAGTGACAAAGCAGAGATGGCAGCGAACACGAGCTTCTATCTAGATTTGCTAAAAGACAATTGCCATTTTGCCAATGACCACTCTGGGATATCCCATTGTAACCAGACACACCAGCATCTGCTGATTCAAAAGATACCACTGGGACTCACTTCAGGTGGTTTCTGCAAGTATAACTGGAGTGGGGCCAAGAGAGAGGGAGCGCGCGAGAGGCGGAGGGGGGGGGAAGAGGGGGAGCGCGCGAGGGGGGGGGGGGAAGAGGGGGAGCGCGCGAGGGGGCGGGAGGAAGAGGGGGAGCGCGCGAGGGGGGGGGGGGGAAGAGGGGGAGCGCGCGAGGGGGGGGGGGAAGGGGGGGAGCGCGCGAGGGGGGGGGGGGGAGGCGGGGGAGCGCGCGAGAGGCGGGGGAGCGCGCGAGAGGCGGGGGAGCGCGCGAGAGGCGGGGGAGCGCGCGAGAGGCGGGGGAGCGCGCGAGAGGCGGGGGAGCGCGCGAGAGGCGGGGGAGCGCGCGAGAGGCGGGGGAGCGCGCGAGAGGCGGGGGAGCGCGCGAGAGGCGGGGGAGAGGGGGAGCGCGCGAGAGGCGGGGGAGAGGGGGAGCGCGCGAGAGGCGGGGGAGAGGGGGAGCGCGCGAGAGGCGGGGGAGAGGGGGAGCGCGCGAGAGGCGGGGGAGAGGGGGAGCGCGCGAGAGGCGGGGGAGAGGGGGAGCGCGCGAGAGGCGGGGGAGAGGGGGAGCGCGCGAGAGGCGGGGGAGAGGGGGAGCGCGCGAGAGGCGGGGGAGAGGGGGAGCGCGCGAGAGGCGGGGGAGAGGGGGAGCGCGCGAGAGGCGGGGGAGAGGGGGAGCGCGCGAGAGGCGGGGGAGAGGGGGAGCGCGCGAGAGGCGGGGGAGAGGGGGAGCGCGCGAGAGGCGGGGGAGAGGGGGAGCGCGCGAGAGGCGGGGGAGAGGGGGAGCGCGCGAGAGGCGGGGGAGAGGGGGAGCGCGCGAGAGGCGGGGGAGAGGGGGAGCGCGCGAGAGGCGGGGGAGAGGGGGAGCGCGCGAGAGGCGGGGGAGAGGGGGAGCGCGCGAGAGGCGGGGGAGAGGGGGAGCGCGAGAAGCAGGGAGAGAGAGAGCGCGAGAAGCAGGGAGAGAGAGAGCGCACGTGAGGCAGGAGGGAGAGTGAGTGAGAGAGGATCAGACACAGAGCAAGAAAACCAGAGAGAGAACTAGAGAGAAGAGAACAAATGAAAAACCAGAGAAGGAGAGAGAGGAGGAGAGATGAGTAGATAGAGTAATGGACAGTAGGGACAGGTAGTTTGTGGAACAGATTCTGCAACACTACAATGGCTGCATTTGCAAGCGCTGGACTGCAAACCTCCACAGATCGCCTTTTTTCATTCCTACGCCCTTTTTTTCAGTCATCTAAAAGATTAATCAATGACCCCTGTTCTTGGTACCTTGCAGAATTCAGTTACAATTAAACCCTACAAGTGCTTGGAAAGGAAGATTTTATTTACAGGCAGCATCCAGCACAGTGATGAACCCTGGTAGAGTACATCACTGTAGCAAGGCATTAGGAATGTTAATGCATTCTCCCATAACGACTGGAACTTCACAGCTACACAATGCTGAATTTATTTGGACTCTAACTGTAATTCAGCAGTACAGTGTTAACTCAGCATATATCGTCCGAGCACCAACATTGCTTCCTGGCTGGCTGCCCTGCCCTCGCTACTGGAAATGCTATTCCTATAGCAACCAGAATAAAAAACGCCCCATTTTCTTCCATCACAATAGTAATTACTTACTGCAATCCACCGGAAAACTAGAGTAAAAGACTAGCACTGGTTCGGAGTTTTGCCATATTGATGGTTGTCTGCCTTGAACTGCAAATCGTAGGCGAGAAAAAAGCTGAGTCAGCCGACAGTGGAAAAACCAGTATTTACCCAGTGCTGGAGAGAGGGCCAATGTCTGAGAGCTACTGACGTATAATAGGTGTGTGTCTGTCTGTGTATATGTTGGGGGTAATACATGTTCTGCACCAGTAGCTAAAGCTCTGCAGCACTGTTATTTCCCAAGCAGAAATACTATGTAACTCGACGACACTTCAAAGATAATTGAAGGTATCTAAAAATGTTTTAAGAGTTTGAGCAGCCTCTTTACTGCAGAATAAATGCTCGTTTCAAACACCGGACTCAGACATGAGTAGAAAAATAAATGCATACGGGTCAAATGGCATTCATACAATCATCCTCCCCAGGATTTCTTTGGGTGGGGCCCTTCTCCCTTTTATTTCATTTAAAAAAAAATGCATGAAGTATATTATTTCATAACCATCCTCGGAATCGAGGAAGACTTGCTTCCAATCTTAACATGAGTTCTTAGATGGCTGTACAGTCCAATACGAGAACCACAGTCTCTGTCACAGGTGGGGCAAATAGCCGTTGAGGGAAGGGGTGGGTGGGACAGATTTGCCGCTGCCTACACTTGATATCTGCATGCACTCGGCGACGAGACTCGAGGTGTTCAGCGCCCTCCCAGATGCACTTCCTCCACTTAGGGCGGTCTTTGGCCAGGGACTCCCAGGTGTCAGTGGGGATGTTGCACTTTATCAGGGAGGCTTTGAGGGCATAAAATAGAACACTGAATACATTCTTCATGTTACTGGGCCCTTGCCTAAAACTTTGCACAATATAATTGCAAATTGTATGAATAGGGTATCCTGGCCCAATCCTCCGCCACAGATTCCTGCAGCGATCACTGGCCAGGAACCTGGATTGACCAATCCCCTTCCTAACCCAAGGGTTGAGACCAATGGGAACCTTGCCAGAGATTAGCTAACGGGGTATTGATCAGCAGCCAAACTTACTACCTTGGGTCTGAATGACGAGGGTAGGATCATTCGCCCAGTTATCCTGCCTCAGATACCTCTGCAGAAGTAACCAAAGCATTGCTCTGTACTGCGCGTTACTTGGACAGATAACCTCTCACCAGTGTCTGTCACATGCTGTGTAAATGATGATTACTCAGGATCGCATGTATAACTGGTCAGGTCTGGATCAGATTGGTGCGTTCTGACCCATGTTCTCCCACACTGTCCCAAGCGGAGGTCCATGCAGGAAGAGGAAGGTGAAAGCCATGGAATGGCTGGATAATTGGTAATTCCACCAGGAAGCTGTCAGTAACACTCACATTATTCAGCACTTTCACCAGTCCTGTCTAGAAATCCTGCTAACGATACCATCAGTATAGAGTATAGTTTGCAACACATTGCCCAGGAGGCACGTGTGGAATTCAGTTCTTAACACTTCAGCAAATCATTTATCATCGCCTTAAACATCAACCGATTCAGACAGGGTCTGGTACGTGCACCCCTGTATCCTCCTACCAAAGCAATCGAGCTCCTTATAAACTGTTCATCTCTCTCTGCCTCTTCCTATGGCCTTTTTTCCATTTATTCCCTGGAGCTGTGTGCCCTCGCTCACTCCATTCTTCCATCAGAATCTCCACCACTGATCATCCAACCCGATCCTATTTTTGCTGATGACTGCAGTGTACATTCATTAACTTCCTTCAGATTATACATCCTCAGTGTTCACCGCTTCCTACCCTCTCTCTGCACAATGGTTGAATCATCATTCATTGCGATTGTCTCATTTAAAATCATGGACGCAATGAAAATGTTGCCAATTACTAAAAGACAGTTGCTGGCAGCCAGAACATCTTTCCTTTGATGGCTCCAGCCTTCGATCATCCTCCATCATTCCTGGCCTTTCTATCTCTCGCACTTCAAATGGATGGAATCCCTGCTGAGGCGCTAAAGTATGGCGGAGAGGCGCTGTTGGAGCGGATACATGACCTCATCTCTCTTATCTGGAGGGAGGAGAGCATGCCGGGAGATCTCAGAGACACAGTGATTGTGTCCATTTTTGAAAAAGAGGACAAGTCCGACTGCGGCAACTACAGGGGAATCTCCCTGCTATCAGCCACTAGGAAAGTTGTCGCTAGAGTTCTCCTCAATCGACTTCTCCGTGTGGCCGAGGAGCTCCTCCCAGAATCACAATGCGGATTTCGTCCCCTACGGGCCACAACAGACATGATCTTTGCAGCGCGACATGGCCTTTTTCGATCTTACAAAGGCCTTTGACACTGTCAACTGTGAGGATCTATGGAGCGTCCTCCGTTTCGGATGCCCCCAAGTTTGTCAACATCCTTCGCCTGCTCCACAATGACATGCAGGCTGTGATCCTTACCAACGGATCCATTACAGACCCAATCCACGTCCAGACCGGGGTCAAACAGGGCTGTGTCATCGCTCCAACCCTCTTCTCAATCTTCCTCGCCGCCATACTCCACCTCACACTCAACAAGCTCCCCGCTGGAATGGAACTAAACTACAGAACCAGTAGGAAGCTGTTTAACCTACGCAGCCTTCAGGCCAGGTCCAAGATCAGTTGAGCTGCAGTACATGGACGATGCCTGCGTCTGTGCACATTCAGAGGCTGAACTCCAGGATATAGTCAATGTATTCACTGAGGCATCTGAAAGCATGGGCCTTACGCTTAACATCTGCAAGACAAAGGTCCTCCATCAGCCTGTCCCCACCGCACAGCACTGCCCTCCAATCATCAAGATTCACGGCGTGGCCCTCGACAACGTGGACCATTTCCCATATCTCAGGAGCCTCTTAACAAAGGCAGACATTGATGCGGAGATTCAACATCGCCTCCAGTGCGCCAGTACAGCCTTTGGCCGTCTGAGGAAAAAAGTGTTTGAAGACCAGGCCCTCAAATCTACCACCAAGCTCATGGTCTACAGGGCTGTAGTAATACCCGCCCTCCTGTATGGATCTGAGGCATGGACGATGTACAGAAGGCACCTCAAATCGCTGGCGATATATCACCAACGATGTCTCCGCAAGATCCTGAAAATCCCCTGGGAAGACAGGCCCACCAACATCAGTGTCCTCGTCCAGGCTAACATCCCCAGTATTGAAGCACTGACCACACTCGATCAGCTTCGGTGGGCAGGCCACATAGTTCGCATGCCAGATACAAGACTCCCTAAGCAAATGCTTTATGCGGAGCTCCTTTGTGGTAAACAAGCCAAAGGAGGACAGCGGAAACGTTACGAGGACACCCTCAAAACCTCCCCGGTAAAGTGCGACATCACCACTGACACCTGAGAGACCCTGGCCAAAGACCACCCGAGGTGGAGAAAGTGCATCCAGGAGGGCGTTGAGCTCTTCGAGTCTCAACGAAAAGAGCGTGAAGAGGTCAAGCGGAGGCAGCGGAAGGAGCGCGCGGCAAACCAGCCCCACCCACCCCTTCCCTCAACGAATGTCTGTCTCACCTGTAACAAGGTCTGTTGCTCTCGTATCGGACTGTTCAGTCATCAAAGAACTCACTTAGAGAGTGGAAGCAAATCTTCCTCGATTCCGAGGGACTGCCTATGACTGACTGACATGGACGCAATGAAAACGTTGCCAATTACTAAAAGACAGTTGCTAGCAGCCAGAACATCCTTCCTTTGATGGTTCCAGCCTTCGATCTTCCTCCATCATTCCTGGCCTTTCTATCTTTCGCACTTCAAATGGGATGCCAACGTTTCCTCCATTGCTAAAACGGCCTTCAAAAAGCTCCGCTCTCTCGTGTGTCAAACGAATCTTAACTCTCGGTAGAGCTCAAGTCTGCCAGAGACTTGAATTATGTTCCCATATCTGGAGGGACTCCCTCGTACTCGGAACATCCAAGCAAAAGCTTATTGTCTGATCCTTCTCTCACCGAAGGGCCTTCAGTCTTGCTTTGTCTGACAATGAATCATGACTTTTTCTATCCTAATCAATACTACTATGGTTACCACTCCTCTCAGCTTCCCAGACATGTTTAATTGAAGCTCCAAACGTTACATCCAACAGGCTGTTTCTCCTACCTGCCCGCAGAGTTGAAATCAAGACGCCCAACTTTCTACTTTACCACCTCGTTTCCCTGGGCCTCAAAACTGTGAAACTGCTTCCCCTCCCTTCGCCTTTTCTTCCTTCTACAATCTGCAGGCTTTCCCAAGTCTTAGCTTGGCCATCTGTTTTTAAATGGAGGTCAAACATCACACGTTCTCCTGCCATTCATTGAACTCTCAACCAACACCTCCAAAACAGATTACCTGGTCATTTATCATCTTGCTGCTTGTGGGACCTTGCTGTGCAGAAATAGCTGCCACATTTGCTTACATGATACCAGTAACTACACTTCAAAACTACTTCACTGCTATGAAGCATTTTGGGACTTCCTAAGGATGTGAAAGGTGCTATATAAATGCAACCATTTTCACCACCACCTCCTCGAGGGCAATTAGGGATGGGCAATAAATGCCGGCCTTGCCAGCGACGCCTATATCCCAGGAACGAATTAAAAAAACCTAATTTACAGATGTAAAGTTACATCATTTTCACTCATTTGGAGGAGTTTTATTTACCCTATTTACTGTAAAAATGTGTGCTCAAGTGAGGATGTTCGTGTTAGGGAACACTATTTGGGATACCTTGTATGAGCTTCAAGCATTGCCCGTTGAGGTATTACAGTTAGATGCAGACTAAAGTTAGCCGTAAGCTCACTTTGCATGTCTGACACCATTCATCCTTTGGCCACTCAGTGCACAACAGCCAATCACGTGCCAGCTTTGTGCGGAGGGCATGCACTTAACGAGGAACTGAGTTGTGACTGTATAAACTCATTGCACAACGGACTCTGCAAGCCAGCAGACAACAATGACTTTAAAGTCGAAGATGGTTTGGAAGCCTGTATTTGTATAGTGCCTTTAATGTATAAAAAGTCCCAAGGCACTAGCTGGGTCTCAACGGAGAAGAGGGAGATGGAGAGTTGGAGAGGTTTAGAGAGGCACGGTCTCCAATGGTGGGATGATGTACAAGAGGGCAGAGTTAAAGGAACAGAGTTCTCAATGGTGGGGGGGAGGATTGTGAAACACAGGAATGGTAGCACAGTGGTCATGTTACTGGACCAGTAATCCAGAGGCCTGGACTAAAGATCCGGCGATGCGAGTTCAAATCCCACCACGGCAGCTGAGGAATTTAAATTCAGCTAATTAAATAAATCGGGAATAAAAAGCTGTTATGTCTTTAGATGCTCTGTGCTCTGATAATGACTCCAGGAGGCAATGTATTGTACTTGAACAATGTATTGTAGTGACCTTAGTCCATTTAATGTAACTCCAGAGTGAGGATCACACATGGTGGCCTGCCTTTTATACTAGGCCTAGCCCACCTGTACAGGTAACTTACAAGTCTCCTACTGCAGTGCCCTCTGGTGGGCATACCTTAGTGACCATGTAGCTGGTGTACAAGTTTCCCATAATAGTGACCTCTGGTGGCACATCATATGTAATAGTACAAGCAGTAAATATGTTTGGATACATAACAAAAGCTAGTATCAGTAATGACGACCATGAAACTATCGGATTGTCGTATAAAACCGATCTGGTTCATGAATATCCTTTCGGGAAGGAAATCTGCCGTCCTTACCTGGTCTAGCCGACATGTGACTCCAGACCCACAGCAATGTGGTTGACTCTAAACTGCCCTCTGAAATGGCCTAAGCAAGCCATTTAATTGTGAAAAACCGCTACGAAAAGCATAAGAATAAAACCAGGTGGACCACCTGGCATCGACCTCGGTACCGGCTTCGGACACGACAACGGCACACCCAGCTCAGTCGACTCTGCAAAGTCCTCCTCACTAATATCTGGGGACTTGTGCCAAAATTGGGAGCGTTGTTCCAGAGACCAGTAAACATTCACTCCCTCCACCACCAGCACACCATGGCAGCAGTGCGCAAGATGCATTGCAGCAACTCGCCAAGGCTTCTTCAGCAGCATCTCCCAAACCCACAACCTTCACAACCTAGATGGACAAGGGCAGCAGGTGCATGGGAGCACCATCACCTCCACGTTCCCTTTCAAGTTAAACACCATCCTGATATGGAAATATATCATTATTCCTTCATCGTCGTTGGATCACAATCCTGGAACTCCCTCCCTAACAGCAGTGTGGGAGCACCTTCACCACACGGACTGCAGCAGTTCAAGATGGCAGCTCACCACCACCTTCTCAACGGCAATAAATGCTGGCACTGCCAGCGACGCCCACATCCCATGAACGAATCAAAAAGATTTTTAAAATACTTGTTTTCGCACTGACAAAGGCTCCAAGCTCTCCTGACACTGTAAAAGCAGTAGTTGACGATGAGTTTATGGCAGTAAGTCAATCTCTAGGCTTTACTGGATGCTTAAACCACTCGGGCTTCAGCTCACACCAATGTCAATGTACCAAATTGTACAAACCACCCGCATTTACAACATGATCCATTTAAGAACATTCTAGAAGAACTTATCATTTTCCAAGTGAGAAGATTTAAGCAGCCAGCAGTGCTGTTACTTTAGTGTAATGGTACCAATGGACCAATCCCCCAGCATGTCTTTGTTCTCACTCAGCTCTTTCAACTACTGGATCGCTGAAGAAACTTGATTTCTGGCGTATAGGACTTTGTTGCTCTATTCAGTACCTCGCGAAAAGGACTCCGCGGCTGTGGCTTTGCTTTCAGGCGCTTCAAGTCTTTGCTGCTGAATTATTTTGTCAAATTGGTTTCCGATCTCCTGGATGTCTCTGGACATAGACTACGTACGTGTCTGCTTTGAACTACACTGGTTTACACCACTACATTTCTGCACTGGACTACACTGAATTATACTGTAATCTCCATCTCTGCTGCTAAAGAGCATCTTTTACCTTTTAACGGCAGCTGTGTCTCTGCTGAACTGGTCCTATTGGTTTTTCAGCTCTGCGGGCTTCTAGCTATCAGCTGCTGCTGCTTCACTTGCTGTCCGGTGACCCCTTCTACCGGTTTTCAACTTTGCTGGTCGCTGGCTTGTGGTTTTACTTTTTCTATGCTGCTTTGATTTACGCTGACCTCCAACTTGCATCAACTTCGCCATCACCTTTCTGAACTACGACCAACTCGCTTTCCTATGGTAACAACCTCCATCCTCGAACTCTCTCCACTTCAAATAGTTTCACTGGCCTTCTTTGGACAGCGGTTCGCTGATGCTCTGTTCCAGCCCCATCCTTCTCATGTTGGCTTTGTCCTTCCGTGGGTCCTCAGACTTTAACCCTGGTCTCCCTAGTATTGTAACCCCAAAACTACTACATTTAAACAGGTCTATGTAACCGGAGCTTTTCCCGTGGCTATTCGCGTGCGCCTTTAGCTGCCATTCCGGACCCGAATCATTCAATACAGTTCCACTTTCTCCCCTCTTTTCCTTCCATCCCTCCCTGACTGCTCTCTCTTGTCGTCATGCCTCCCTTCATCTCATCTCTCTTCGGACACTCTACCCTCCCAAATCCCTACCCCAACTCTTTATTACTCTTCGACCAACCTACTTTCCTGCCACCATCCGAGACTTGACTCACTCTCTCTTAGCTAACCTACAGTTTCCCTCTGTGCCTCTCTTGGCATCCTCCGAAGGGCCCACCGAGGCACTCATCACTGTCTCCCTACGAGCAGCAACCCCAACTGTCCCTTCCTACTCTCTCGCTGACCTTGCCGCCCAGCGGGGGCTAATCTTGCCAATCTCGTCATCCTCCCCCAGCGCTGAGCCTCTCTGGATCACTTCCCAGAATGTCCGTTCGCTTGAGAACAAGGCCCTTGCTATCCACGAGCTTATCATCGATACCATGGCTCTGACAGAAACTTGGTTGAGGGGTGATGACACCTTACCCTTAAATGAAGCCTCCCCACTTGGCTATAGCTTCCACCACACCTTTAGACCGCCATGGTGGCAGTGTGATCACATCTTGCTCTGTCTCCCTACTCCTCCGGCACTATCTCCTCCTTTGAGCATCTCACCCTATTCCACCCCTCTCACCTAATTTAAAATTCTTGTTCTCTACCTGCTACCCAAGTAACATAAAAATGTCAATACTGATATATCTTCACTGCTTTCCTCCCTCAACCTCTGCACCGAGCAACTTCTCATCCTCGGTGATTTCAACCTCCATCTCAATTCATCATCCTCTATTACCTCGGAGTTCACTAGCCTCCAACCCTCCCTTAAACTTTCCCCCCATGTAAACTTCCTAACCCATATTAACAGCCACCCCCTCAACCTTGCCATCTTTCGTGGCCTTGCTACTCCCATCGTGTCAATCACAGATAAGACCATCTCTGACCACTTCCTCGTATCGCTCTCCACCCACATGCCCCTTCGAACGCGCACCCCAGTACCTCCTTCTGTGTCCGCCCCTGGAAAAAAAAATTCTCTCCAGACTTTCCTACAACCTCACTTATCAACTCCCAACACTCCAGTCTTTGGCCCTCCATTCACCATGACATTTCTGCAGCTACAGATCTGCTCAACCACACCCTCATCACTATCTTTGATGACCTTGTCCCTATTAAAACAATTACTCTCTCTCTCACCCTGGGCGTTCCCCCGGTACGGCCCTCATCTTTGCTCCCTTAAGTCCAAGGGACGCAGACTTGAGCGGATATGGCGGACAACTGGTTTAGCCATTCACCGCCAGATCTGGGTGGACCACAAAGCATCATCGGATACTGCTCTCGTCTGCCAAAATCGCTCGCTATTCCAGAATCATTCTGGAATGTAAAGATAAACCCAGGCTTCTATCCTTCACTGCTAACCGTCTTCTTAAACCCCTCTCGTGTCCTCCACCATTAGCACCGGCAACAAGTGTGAGGAGCTCATGGACTTCTTTGCCTCCAAGATTGAGACCATTCCTTCAGCTGCCGCTGCCTCTTCCCTTCCTTCCTTCCTCAGTCCACCGGGCCAAACCTCCTCTAAGTTTCCCCGCCTTGCCCCAGCCCTGACCTCACATCTTTCTTCAGTTTCTCTCCAATCTTCCCTCATGACCTCTCCGAGTTAATTTTGTCCAGGAGATCCACTTCCTGCTCCCTCGACCCTATTCACACCAACCTGTTGACCACCCAACTTTCTTTTTTAGCTCTCATGCTAGCTGACAGTTAATGGTTCTCTTTCCCTCAAATCTGCCATCACCCCGCTCCTCAAAAAAAACTCTTGATCCCTCCAGCCTTGCAAACTACCGCCCCATCGCCAACGGAATCTTGGCCTTTATTGCAAAGGGGATGGAGTATAAAAGCAGGGAAGTCTTGCTACAGTTATACAGCGTATTGGTGAGGCCACACCTGGAATACTGCGTGCAGTTTTGGTTTCCATATTTACGAAAGGATATACTTGCTTTGGAGGCAGTTCAGAGAAGGTTCACTAGGTTGATTCCGGAGATGAGGGGGTTGACTTATGAGGAAAGGTGGAGTAGGTTGGGCCTCTACTCATTGGAATTCAGAAGAATGAGAGGTGATCTTATCGAAACATAAGATTATGAGGGGGATTGACAAGGTGGATGCAGAGAGGATGTTTCCACTGATGGGGGAGACTAGAACTAGAGGACATAATCTTAGAATAAGGGGCCGCCCATTTAAAACTGAGTTGAGGAGGAATTTCTTCCCTCAGAAGGGTTGTAAATCTGTGGAATTCGCTGCCTCAGAGAGCTGTGGAAGCTAGGACATTGAATAAATTTAAGACGGAGATAGACAGCTTCTTAACCCATAAAGGATTAAGGGGTTATGGGGAGTGGGCAGGGAAGTGGACCAGAGTCCATGATCGGATCAGCCATGATCGTA
The DNA here is from genome assembly GCF_044704955.1 of Pristiophorus japonicus. Taxonomy (NCBI): domain Eukaryota; kingdom Metazoa; phylum Chordata; class Chondrichthyes; family Pristiophoridae; genus Pristiophorus; species Pristiophorus japonicus. The sequence continues at coordinate 146,726,255 of NC_091980.1, forward strand.
TTAAATGGCGGAGCAGGCTCGAGGGGCCATATGGCCTACACCTGCTCCTATTTCTTATGTCCTTATTAACCTCTCTATCTTCTGAAAAGTCCTTGAACGTGCTGTCACCTCCCATCTTTCCCGCAACTCCATGCTTCAATCCCTCCAATCAAGTTTTCGCGCTTGCCACAGTATTGAAACGGCTCTCATCAAAATCACAAATGACATCCTTTGTGACTGTGACAAAGGAAACTATCCCTCCTCGTTCTTCTTGACCTGTCTGCAGCCTTTGACAAGGTTGACCAGTTCATCCTTCTCCAACGTCTCTCCACCATCGTCCAGCTGGGTGGGACTGCACTCGCCTGGTTCTATTTTTAGCTATCTAATCGTAGCCAGTGTATCACCTGCAACGGCTTCTCTTCCTGCTCGTGCATCATTACCTCTGGTGTCCCCCAAGGATCTATCCTTGGCCTCATCTTCTCATCTATATGCTGCCCCTTGGTGACATCATCTGGAAACACAGCGTCAGTTTCCACATGTACGCTGATGACACATAGCTCTACATCACCACCACTTCTCTCGACCCCTCCACTGCTTGTCCGACATCCAGTTCTGGATGAGCAGAAATTTTCTCCAATTAAATATTGGGAAGACCGAAGCCATTGTTTTCGGTCCCCACCACAAAACTCCGTTCCTTAGCCACTGACTCCATCCCTCTCCTCAACTTTTGTCTGAGGCTGAACCACACTGTTCGCAACCTTGGTGTCATATTTGGCCCTGAACTGAGATTCCAACCACGTATCCGTAGCATAACTAAGACTGCCTGTTTCCACCTCCGTAACTTCGCCCGTCTCCGCACTTACCTCAGCTCATCCACTGCGGAAACCCTCATCCATGCCTTTCTCACCTCTAGACTTGACTAGTCCCACACACTCCTGGCTGGCCTCCCACATTCTACACCATGTAAACTTGAGGTGATTAAAACTCGGCTGCCCATGTCCTAACTCACACCAAGTCCCGCTCACCCATCATCCCTATGCTCGCTGACCTATATTGGCTCCCAGTTAACCAACGCCTTGATTTCAAAATTCTTATCCTGGTTTTTAAATCCCTCCATAGCCTCGACCCTCCCCTTCTCTGTAATCTCCTTCAGCACCCTCCCCACCCAGATATCTGCGCTCCTCTAATTCTGCCCTGTTGAGCATCCCTGATTATAATCATTCAACCATCTGTGGCCGTGCCCTCTGTTGCCGAGGCCCCAAGAATTCCTTGCCTCAACCTCTCCGCCTCTCTACATCTCTATCCTCCTTAAACCCTACCTCTTTGACCAAGTTTTTGGTCACCTGCCCTAATTTCTCCTCATGTGACTTGGAGTCAAATTTTGTCTCATAATACTCCTGTGAAGCGCCTTGGGACATTTTGTCATGTTAAAGGCACTATATAAGTGCAAGTTGTTGTTGTTGACCCAATGGCTGCAGCATGTAATGCATTAGTCAGCTCCAGTTGCTTGGACTGTTCCCACCACCAGTGATAGGCCTATGCCCACCAGAACTTCACCTCAGTGCTATACAACTCAAGAGCTCACTTTGCAGATTCAACCCAAAGTTTGAAAGGTCAAAAGAGAATCCAGGATCGTACTTCTGAGTGTTTCTTAGTTTCATTCGCTTGAATATTTAATCCACCGCCATTACACCTCACTTAAAATGATGGGCCTGAAGATTCCAGTTATTCACCGGTTTGGAAAGAATGTGCCAACACGATCAGCTGATGGCAGCATTGTGACAGACAAGGCTCCAGCCTTACTGTTTCGTACTTCAATTAAAATGCAACATCTGGTGCTGAGCTCCCATTTAGTTCAATGTTTTTATGCTCTGTGGATTTGGCTTGAATAATCTTAAGTCACTGAGTTACCTGCGAGGGGAAAGTTAGATGTGGTTTGCGCTCATTTTCAGTTAACTGAAGCCTCGCGTTGTCCAATAGAAATTGCTGACAAGCCATTTGTGGCCACAGTGACACTGTCTTAGCCACATGCATTCATTCACACAGTACAGGTAGATGTACTTCACGTGTATAATTCACTTAAGCATCTACCACCATTCAGCAACCAAGGAAGTAAAGCACACAATGATCTCAAAGCACTCGCAACATTGTGTGTGTGTGCGTGGGCGTGTGTGTAGGAAATGCATCATCATCATAGGCAGTCCCTCGGAATTGAGGAAGACTTGCTTCCACTCTTAGCATGAGTCCTTAAATGGCTGTACAGTCCAATACGGGAATTACAGTCCCTGTCACAGGTGGGACAGACAGTCGTTGAGGTAAGGAGTGGGTGGGACTGGTTTGTCGCACGCTCTTTCCGCTGCCTGTGCCTGGTTTCTGCATGCTCTCGGCGATGAGACTCGAGGTGCTCAGCGCCCTCCTGGATGCACTGCCTCCACTTAGGGTGGTCTTTGGCCAGGGTCTCCCAGGTGTCAGTGGGGATGTTGCACTTTATCAGGGAGGCTTTGAGTGTGTCCTTGTAATGTTTCCTCTGCCCACCTTTGGCTCGTTTACTGTGAAGGAAATGCAACGTTGTAATGTAACATACATCTCATGGAGCAGATTAGCCGACCTTGACAACTGAATAACGGGCTCTTGCAGGGCTCGGTCTTGGGGTCATCACTTTTAATTTTTACATCAGCGATATCCCACCAGCCGAGACAAGGACATTTGGATGAGCAGATGACCTTGCGATAACAATTCACGCGAGAACTGTCGCCCAGGTGGACCACACACTTGCAGAAGACTTCAAAGTACTTGAGAACTATTACAAGCTCTGGCAGCTTTGTCCAGTGCGCAGAAAACGCTCGTCTCTGCATTTCATTTGAGCAACCAGCACTCAAAGTAGCATCGTATGTGGTACTGAACTCGGGCACAAGGACTTCCCAATTTACCGTGCGAGTAGTTCTGGATCAATCTCACATACAGGCAGCATGTGAATAAAAACTGCAGGCAGGATAAGGACTAGGATCAACGTAATCCACAAATTATCAGAGAGCAGCGGGGGAGCAGATGCTCACGCCCTCCAGCAGGTTCCCTCACAAGCTGCATATTGCACAGCAGCATGGGCAGGAAATATATCTAGGAATCTTAGCGCCATGCAACTAACCAATGCTCATTACAGGAGTACTGAAACCAACACCCACAGTCTGGTACCCATCTCTTGCCAAGGGAAGCAGCAATAATCAAAGAATACAACGGGGCCCTGGCAAACTCAGATCTGTGAGTCAATGAAAATCTCCAGAAATCTCGGAGTTGCTGCCTTAAGTCCAAGAACACGTTTAGGTTAGTGGTTGAATCTTTCAATCTCAGGTTCTCGCCTGAAGACAAGTGGTGGAGGATATTTGAAGCCAACGGGGTCAAGAAGCAGGACCATGGGACCCCGGGGATCAGGCCCCCCGGCTTCACCGTGATCCCTGGGGATCAGGCCGTCGGCTTCACCGTGATCCCCGGGGATCAGGCACCGGGCTGCACCGTGATCCCGGGGATCAGGCACCGGGCTGCACCGTGATCCCCGGGGATCAGGCACCGGGCTGCACCGTGAACCAGCCGGAAGAAGCAGCTCAAAAATTCGAGTGAATTGGCCAAGATAACTAAGTGGGCAGATTAAAGTTTAATGCAGTATAAATACTGCGCATAGGAAGGAAAATTAAGCAGCACAGATACTCCATGAATAGTTATGGAAATAGCTATGGATAACATTGAAGAGTTAGGAGTCTTAGAAGACGTGGCACTAAATATTTTTAACCAGCGCAGAACTGCAATCAACAAAGTCAACAGAATGTTGAGCTGCATGGCCCAAACCCGCAGTATCCAAGTCAGAGGAGATGGTGATCAAACTATAGAATGCTCTGGTCAGACTGCATCATGAATACTGCATCCAGTTCTGGTCATCAACACACGAGAGATATTCAAAAAACTGAAGAGCCAAAAGGCTAGAGAAACAAGGGCTCTTCAGCTCAGAAAGAAGGCGCCCAAGAGACAACCTTAGAGAAGTATACACGGCAAGTAAGGAGATGGCAACGATAAAATATCATTTCTAAGTAAGTTGCGGGAGTAGGACAGGAACACAGGTACAAAGCAGCAAAAGGTAAATTTAAAATGGAAATCAGGAAATTCTTTGCACAAAGTGCCCAGCGCGTGGAGCAGCCTCTCCGAGCAAGTGGTGAAATCCCTGGAACCATTTAAGAACTAATTAAATGCTGCAATGGCAGGGTGAGCTGTAGTCGGTTTCCAGATGGATGAATTAAGATGGGCCGAATGGCCTCCTTCACCGATAGCATTCACCTGTTAGCATCAGCAACTTGAGGTGTATAGAAATTTTTGAGAATGCGGATTTAAACTCTATTCTGGCGCGAGGCTCCTCATCTCAGGAAATTTCTCCTCTGAGATGAGGAGGAATTTCTTCTCTCAGAGGGTTGTAAATCTGTGGAATTTGCTGCCTCAGAGAGCTGTGAAAGCTGGGACATTGAATAAATTTAAGACAGAAATAGACAGTTTCTTAAACGATAAGGGGAGAGAAGTGGAGCTGAGTCCATGATCAGATCAGCCATGGTGGAGCACGCTTGAGGGGTTTGTATGGCCTACTCCTGCTCCTATTTCTTATGGTCTTATGTTCTTATTGATATGCACCGAGGCCGCCCCCTAGTCAAGAGAAAGAAAGCATCAGCTGATATAGCACTACACCATATAGATCAGAAAGTTCAAAGCGTGATTCTCAGTCTGTCTTGAGTTAGTTGTGGAGGGGGCTACAAATAGCTTCAGCACCTTTTTGGGGGGGGGGGGGGGGGGGGAGGCGGGGGAATTAATCAGGATTCCTCTCTCCCAATTGGTATCCAGTGACCCCTACCAGAGAGTGCATGTGAGGGTGTTGGTTGAGCATCATAACTGTTATTTGCACCATGATAAACATAGAAAATAGCAGGAGTAGCCTATTCGGCCCTTTGAGCCTGCACCACCATTCATGTTTATTTGAAGACTGTGAATTTGACACTTCTATATTATTGGCTGATCATTCACCTTACCCCTTTCCTGCTTTCTCTCCATACCCCTTGATACCTTTAGCCGTAAGGGCCATATCTAACTCCCTCTTGAATATATCTAACGAGCTGGCATCAACAACTCTCTGCGGTAGAGAATTCCACAGGTACACAATTCTCTGAGTGAAGAAGTTTCTCCTCATCTCGGTCCTAAATAGCTTACCCCTTATCCTTAGACTGTGACCCCTGGTTCTGGACTTCCCCAACATCGGGAACATTCTTCCTGCATCTAACCTATCCCGTCCCGTCAGAATTTTATATGTTTCTATGAGATCCCATCTCATCATCTAAACTCCAGTGAATACAGGCCCAATCGATCCAGTCTCTCCTCATATGTCAGTCCTGCCATCCTGGGAATCAGTCTGGTGAACCTTCGCTGCACTCCCTCAATAGCAAGAAAGTCCTTCCTCAGATTAGGAGTGCAAAACTGAGCACAATATTCCAGGTGAGGCCTCACCAAGGCCCTGTACAACTGCAGTAAGACCTCCCTTCTCCTATACCCAAATCCCCTAGCTATGAAGGCCAACATACCATTTGCCGCCTTCACCACCTGCTGTACCTGCATGCCAACTTTCAATGACTGATGTACCATGACACCCAGGTCTCGTTGCACCTCCCCTTTTCCTAATCTGCCGCCATTCAGATAATATTCTGCCTTTATGTTTTTGCCACCAAAGTGGATAACCTCACATTTATCCACATTATACTGCATCTGCCATGCATTTGCCCACTCACCTAACCTGTCCAGGTCACCCTGCAGCCTCTTAGCATCCTCCTCACAGCTCACACCACTACCCAGCTTAGTGTCATCTGCAAACTTGGAGATATTACACTCAATTCCTTCATCTAAATCATTGATGTATATTGTAAATAGCTGGGGTCCCAGCACTGAGCCCTGCGGCACTCCACTAGTCACTGCCTGCCATTCTGAAAAGGACCTGTTTATCCCGACTCTCTGCTTCCTGTCTGCCAACCAGTTCTCTATCCATGTCAATATGTTACCCCCAATACCACGTGCTTTAATTTTGCACACAAATCACATGTGTGTGACCTTGTCAAAAGCCTTTTGAAAGTCCAAATACACCACATCCACTGGATCTCCCTTGTCCACTCTACTAGTTACATCCTCAAAAAATTCTAGAAGATTTATCAAGCATTATTTTCCTTTCATAAATCCATGCTGACTTAGACCGATCCTGTCACTGCTTTCCAAATGCGCTGCTATTTCATCTTTAATAATTGATTCCAACATTTTCCCCACGACTGATGTCAGGCTAACTGGTCTATAATTCCCCGTTTTCTCGCTCCCTCCTTTTTTAAAAAGTGGTGTTACATTAGCTATCCTCCAGTCCATAGGAACTGATTCAGAGTCGATAGACTGTTGGAAAATGATCACCAATGCATCCATTATTTCGAGGGCCACTTCCTTAAAGTACTCTGGGATGCAGACTATCAGGCCCCGGGGATTTATCGGCCTGCAATCCCATCAATTTCCCGAACACAATTTCCTGACTAATAAGGATTTCCTCTTCTCGCTAGACCCTCGGTCGCCTAGTATTTCCGGAAAGTTATTTGTGTCTTCCTTCGTGAAGACAGAACCAAAGTATTTGTTCAATTGGTCGGCAATTTCTTTGTTCACCATTATAAATTCACCTGATTCTGACTGCAAGGGGCCTACGTTTGTCTTTACTAATCTTTTTCTGTTCACATATCTATAGAAGCTTTTACAGTCAGTTTTTAATGTTCCCAGCAAGCTTCCTCTCATACTCTATTTTCTCCTTCCTAATTAAACCCTTTGTCCTCCTCTGCTGAATTCTAAAATTTCTCCCAGTCCTCAGGTTTGTTGCTTTTTCTGGCCAATTTATATGCCTTTTCCTTGGATTTAACACAATCCTTAATTTCCCTTGTTAGCTATGGTTGAGCCACCTTCCCAGTTTTATTTTTACTCCAGACAGGGATGTACAATTGTTGAAGTTCATCCATGTGATCTTTAAATGTTTGCCATTGCCTATCCACCGTCAACCCTTTAAGTGTCATTCGCCAGTCTATTCTAGCCAGTTCATGTCTCATACCATCAAAGTTACCTTTCCTTAAGTTCAGGACCCTCGTCTCTGAATTAACTGTATCACTCTCCATGTCCATATTATGGTCACTCTTCCCCAAGGGGCCTCGCACAACAAGATTACTAATTAGTCCTTTCTCATTACACATCACCCAGTCTAGGATGGCCAGCTCCCTAGTTGGTTCCTCGACATATTGGTCTAGAAAACCATCCCTAATACACTCCAGGAAATCCTCCTCCACCGCATTGCTACCAGTTTGGTTAGCCCAATCTGTATGTCGATTAAAGTCGCCCATGATAACTGCTGTGCCTTTATTGCACGCATCCCTAATTTCTTGTTTGATGCTGTCCCCAACCTCACTACTACTGTTTGTTGGTCTGCACACAACTCCCACTAGCGTTTTCTGCAGAAGACCCGCCATCAAATACAATTTGATACTTGTTGAACAATCAAACCGAAGGAGCACATTTCTTTGTTTGATAATGGACTATTCACTGACCTGGGATGGTGAAGTGACCAAATGATGCAATCCCCACCTTGATGTATCATTCATTGTCACGGGTAGGACTTTTTGAGGGTTTAACCTCTCATCTGAAATGACCAGTGCAGTAGTGAGGGAGTGCTGCACTGTGTGTCAGCCTGGATTATGTGCTCAAGTCTCTGGAATGGGGCTTGAACCCACAACCTGCTGACTCAGAGGCGAGAGTGCTACCAATGAGCCACGGCTGACACCTTAGGTTTACTGAAACTCCCCAACATTCCAAGCTAGCGCACAACCCAAGAAAACACGATCAGTCTTCGCAGAAAGCAACAGAATCCGTTGCAAATATTCACAGTTTCTAGCTTTTGCTGTCTACAGTAAACTCGCCAACACTTGCATATATGTACATTCACACAAAACAGGTCTTTTCTTCAGGTTTGAGATGTGGCCTCCTGTATGCAATCTGCATCTCACTGTTTGAGCACAGATGGAGGCATAAAACATTGACATAACTGCCAGGCAACCCGAGGTGCTGATCATTTCTCCAGAATGATCATTTGGTTAGTGGAAATAAAGGTTATCCTGATAAGACTCCAGACCTTGACCCCAATCCATTACTGGACAATGTCATTCACACTCAATTCTGTTCAGATAAAATCCGGAGACTATACGAGAACACAGAGATAACCCTGAACAGAGGATTACCGCATCATTTTCGCCCTCTGCACATTACACACAGGATGCCATACAAAAACCTCTGACTCGCTTTTGTGAGAATGTATACAAAAAAAGATAGTGACAAAGCTTCACGTGGGCAGCAAAATCTAAACGTAACTGTGTGTTTGTGACTGGTCCCACTGCTGTCTTCCCTTCCAGCGTTGTGTACTACCTTAAAACGAGGCACATTTAGTCTATCGGTGCCAGTATGCTGTTTGAGGCGGTCAGACACAACTCACACTTAAAGAAAGACTTGCATTTCAATAGCACCTTTCATAATCTCAGGACGTCCTAAAGTGCTTTGCAGCCAATGCAGTACTTTTGTTGTGTAGCCACTGTTGTAATGTAAGAAACGAGGTAACCAATTTGCAAGGTTTCACAAACAGCAATATGATAATGACCAGATAATCTGTTTAGTGATGTTTGTTGAGGGATAAATATTGGTCAGGACAGCGGGAAGAACTCCCCTTCTCTTCTTCGAAATAGTGCCATGAGATATATTTTTCTTTACACTAACTGGCAGCCGGGGAGGCCAGTTAGTTTGTGGCTTTGTTTGCGAGTGCGAGAGGCTGGAGGGGGAGGGGCGGGGTGGGGAGGTGGGGAGAGATAGATGGGCTGGGGGGGGGGGGGGGGGGGGGGGAAGAGAGAGAGATGGGCTGGGGAGAGAGAGAGATGGGCTGGGAAGAGAGAGATGGGCTGGGGAGAGAGAGATGGGCTGGGGAGAGAGAGATGGGCTGGGGAGAGAGAGATGGGCTGGGGAGAGAGAGATGGGCTGGGGAGAGAGAGATGGGCTGGGGAGAGAGAGATGGGCTGGGGAGAGAGAGATGGGCTGGGGAGAGAGAGATGGGCTGGGGAGAGAGAGATGGGCTGGGGAGAGAGAGATGGGCTGGGGAGAGAGAGATGGGCTGGGGAGAGAGAGATGGGCTGGGGGGGGGTGGGGAGAGAGAGATGGGCTGGGGGGGGGTGGGGAGAGAGAGATGGGCTGGGGGGGGTGGGGAGAGAGAGATGGGCTGGGGGGGGTGGGGAGAGAGAGATGGGCTGGGGGGGGTGGGGAGAGAGAGATGGGCTGGGGGGGGTGGGGAGAGAGAGATGGGCTGGGGGGGGTGGGGAGAGAGAGAGATGGGCTGGGGGGGTGGGGAGAGAGAGAGATGGGCTGGAGGGGGTGGGGAGAGAGAGAGGGGCTGGGGGGGGTGGGGGGAGAGAGAGGGGCTGGGGGGTGAGGGAAGAGAGACACACACAGAGGTGGGGGAGCAGAGAAACAGGGGTGAGATGGGGTGGGGGTTTTGGAGGGGAGAGAGGAAACTCAGGGAAGACTGATCACCTTCTTCCAACCCCCTACAAAGGACATCGTTGGAGTGGATGATACCCAAGCAGTCACAATACTGTCAATATAACCAATAAACCGGTTAACAATCAGTACACAATGTCCCATTTGTGGGCTGGGGGAAGGCACTTGGGCTGGGGGTGGGAGTACTTGGGCTAGGGTAAGGCACTTTGGCTGGCCCTTGCTGTCTTCTGCTCTGTCCCTTCAATGGATCGAGTTATAATTTGAGACCTTGGGATTCCGGTGAAACTTCAGGGTGTGGCTTCTCCTCCAAGGGGACCAATCATAGACAAAGGGTGGAGCATGGCGGCCATTTTTGCAGTGCTAATAAGCACATCCCCTTTTTCTTTACTTTCACCGGAAATGGCAGACGGGGCCTCGGTTTCACGTCTCATCTAAAAGACGGCACCTCCAACAGCGCAGCACTCCCTCAGTATTGCATTGAAATGCCAGCCTGGATTACGTGCTCAAGTCTCTGGGGTAGGACTTGAAGCCACAACCTTGTGACTTAGCGTCTCACTGAGCCACACCTGGCATATTATATTATGTAATGCAAATCATCTATTCATTATATGTGAAGCACTTTGGGACATCCTGAGACACAATGGCAGAGATAAATGGAAACGCATTCTCCTGAGAGTTTCTCAAGTCGCCTTGAATTGCTCCCACCATTACCAACAGCCATGATAACATTGGCCACCAGTCATTTAGATTCAGAACACTCCAGACACAGGTTTTTAAGTAATGACCAAACTCTTGCCAGACTGCCCATCAAAGCCACGGCCTGGGTTGTTTTGAAGTTTTCACTGTAATTTTATATATAAAAAAAGAAATTATGCTCCTTTGTTTCTGCCACTTTAATTCCCTCACAAGTAAATTGCCTGATAAAAAAGTGCATTTGATAGTTTTAGCTCTGGCTTGTTTGATGTGCACAAATCTAGATTCAACTGCGAGCACTGCAAACCATAAGACAGATGAAGCGTCCCTGTTGTTGAATCGCAAGACTAAACAAGCTGAAGATTTCTTCTGTGGATCGAAGACATGAGGACGTCCTTATACTGACTCTGCTTCATTCCCACCAGAGGCATGAACACACACTCCCGAAGGCTTCGAATGAGGGTCCGGTCAATCAAACCTTGCTCGTGTTTGAAAAGTTTTGCGTTTCAATGCAATTTTAAAATGTATTATTTTGAGTGGTATTTTAACGTTCACAATGATTAAATACACAAATACTCGCGTTAGTGAGTGAGAGGGTGAGGAAATCGGGAGAAATAAGCCACACCTGCTCACTATCACTTGGGCAAAATATCCAAGCAGTTACAGCAATTGTGCAACCATACCCAAGGGAAGGTCAGCCTTTTTAGGAGAGGAAGCGAAGAAACCTGGGCGGATGGGAGGGGACGATGAGAAAAAGAAAATGAAACATTCCTCAGGAGCAGTTGTAAAGATTGTCGGTTGCAATGACAAGTGCAAGTTCTCCCCTCCTCACCCACCCGCCTTCGGACTACAACTCGAGATCTATCCTTAGCCAAATGGGTGAGCAGACAATCCCCACATCCCCTCCACCTCAAAATGATTCTGGAACAAACCACCAGATGTGCTGGCATGTGGCTCAGAGTCACTCCACCCTGCTGTGCCTCTCTGCTCTACACTTCTTCACAGTTTGGATCAGTCGGTAAGAACGATGTGTAACCGAACCGTGCTGATCAGGCGATTCCCAATCTCAGTCGGATTAGCTGCTCAAGCAGCACTCGGGACACCACAGCTGGCCTTACCATCCCTTGTCGAGGGAGAGAAAAATCCACCAGGCTTCCCTCTCCTACTCAGTGACCCCTGACGGGAGGCACAAAGGTGTCGACATGATTGGCTGTGGCTCTCACCAGACAATAGCCATTTGAGGAACGTCCAGAAGGCAGTGGGCGCCCAGTGTAACATACCCCAGCATGAGGCAGTGAAACAAGAGAATGGGAGGTGGTGTAATGCGGTTCAAATGAAGTGAAATTTCTCCTTTTCCTTTGCACCCTTACTCCACACCAAGCAATAAAGGTGAGCAGAGAGCCTACACTTTGGTGGCACAAACAGGAAGTTAGAATATTATCTGAATGGTGACAGATTAGGAAAATGGGAGGTGCAACGAGACCTGGATGTCATGGTACATCAGTTATTGAAAGTTTGCATGCAGGTACAGCAAGTGGTGAAGAAGGCAAATGCCATATTGGCCTTCATAGCTAGGGGATTTGAGTATAGGAGCAGGGAGGTCTTACTGCAGTTGTACAGGCCCTTGGGTGAGGCCTCACCTGGAATAATGTGTACAGTTTTGGTCTCCTAATCTGAGGAAGGACATTCTTGCTATTGAGGGAGTGCAGCGAAGGTTCACCAGACTGATTCCCAGGATGGCAGGACTGACATATGAAGAAAGACTGGATCGACTAGGCTTATATTCACTTGAATTTAGAAGAATGAGATGGGATCTCATAGAAACATAAAATTCTGACGGGATTGGACAGGTTAGATGCAGGAAGAATGTTCCCGATACTGGAGAAGTCCAGAACCAGGGGTCACAGTCCAAGGATAAGAGGAAAACCATTTAGGACCGAGATGAGGAAAAACTTCTTCACTCAAGAGAATTGTGAACCTGTGGAATTCTCTACCACAGAAAGTTGTTGAGGCTAGTTCGTTAGATATATTCAAAGGGGAGTTAGATGTGGCCCTTACGGCTAAAGGGATCAAGGGGTATGGATAGAAAGCAGGAAAGGGGTACTGAGGGAACGATCAGCCTGATCATATTGAATGGTGGTGCAGGCTCATAGGACCGAATGGCCTACTCCTGCACCTATTTTCTATGTTTCTATGACACCCCACCTCCCAAGCTATTATTTAACCAGCCGTTAGGACATACACCAGTGTGGCACTCGGAAACAATGCCCTACAGTGCACTGCTCAGTCTTGCCCCACTGCCTTGCCCCAGATCAGAAAGGCTCACAGGTAGGAACACCAATGACTCGCAGCACACAACTCTGCTCCCTGAATGGATTGTAAAGCACAATGTTGTGTGGGAAAACAAGTCAGCACTCATGCAGCAAATTCCATGAATCTGAAAAAAAACTCAACACGTTCCCACAATTGCCAAAAAGGCAACATGTGATTGAATACAATGGGCCGAATTGCTTCTAGGGTATAGGAGATGGTCACTTTCCAAGTGAATATCCGTGGCCTGCATTATCAGGATACAATAGGTTCATTTAACAGCTTGCAGCTCATTTCTGAGGAGGCACGAACTGATGTTTACACAATGAATTAATCAGCAATCAAGATTTTTTTTTAATTAATAAATTGTCCGGACCAATAAAAGTCAGGAGAGATCAGACTTTCAGCATAATGGGCTCCAAGTTAACAAAGTTGCCATTACTTCACTTTTGGAATTGAACTCAGTACGGTTTAGTGGAGCCCCATGGGAAATGCCAACTTGTATGCTCCTTGGGTAAGGGGATGTGTGCCTGAGCCACACACAGCAGTGTGCCCAGCTTCCAAGCCCAGTGCTCAGGGCACAGCTTGCACGTTACAATTGGCCTCAGTGCTCTTAAGTGAGGCAAAAGAACAAAATCTGCATTAATTGAACTCCTTTAATGTAGTAAAAACGTTCACAGGATTTCACAAATTCGACACCAAAAGATATTAGGACAGGTGACCAAAAGCTTGGTCAAAGAGGTAGGTTTTAAGGAATGATTTAAAAGAGGAGTGATGGTGAAGCGGAGAGGCTTAGGGAGGGAATTCCACAGCTTAGGGCCCAGGCAGCTGAAGGCACGGCCGCCAATGGTGGAGCGATGGAAATTGGGGGCGTGCAGGCGGCCAGAATTGGAGGAGCATAGAAACATAGGCATAGAAACATAGAAAATAGGAGCAGTAGTCGGCCATTCGAGTCTGCATCGCCATCCAATATGATCATGGCTGATCCTCTATCTCAACACCATATTCCCGCTTTTTCCCCATACCCCTTGATGCCTTTTGTATCTAGAAATCTATCTATCTCCCTCTTAAATATATTCAGTGACTTGGCCTCCACAGCCTTCTGTGGTAAAGAATTCCACAGGTTCACCACCCTCAGTGAAAACATTTCTCCTCATCTCGGTCCTAAATTTCCTACCCTGAGCGCAGATATCAGAGGTATGTAGGGCTGAAGATAGGGAGGCAAGGAGATAGAAAGATTTGAACACCAGGACGATAATTTTAAAATGTCAGCTTCTTATTAATTGATTTATATCCGGTGGCGCCTGCTCGGTCCCAGTGAGCGAGCGTTCCAGTCACTGAACACTGGGCTGCCATCCAGCAGGGTACTTCCATCTGATGGTAGCAGAGTGGCCCCCCTCCCCATCACATCTAGCCGGTTCTCCTGGCAAGAAGTTGCGAGTCAGGCTAACAACCCATGCTCGTATAAATGATCTTTGTTACGGACACAACCCAGAGCACGATCCGCTGGGTGTAAAAGGCAGTGGAAGGAATGGGTTGCCTTTTGCGCTGCTAGGCATGGAGGGAAAGGTGCATACTGCTGGAGAGCAAGAGTGCGTGTCTGTCTGGCAAGGTACAGGAGCGGACACAGCTGTGATTGCCACCATAGTCAAAGAGCCTGCTGACACTCGCCGTCACAGATCACACATGCCGAGTTGTCACTTGGCTGAGATCTGTCTCCGGGGGGTAGGAGGGTTGGGGAACAGTCAGTTATGTGCAGAATTACAGTACAGCATCTGCAGAAAGAGAAAAAAACCCTATGGGACACCACACATTACATCTGAAATCCTGGGTTGCGTTCATGGAATACGAAGCTGCAGTAGGTATACAAATCACTATTCAGCACTCGTTCAATGAAACCCAGCTTAGAATGGACACAGAATCAGTGAAGTGCAGGCAACATTGATCAACAGCACGTAATTACACAAGCAAGCAGACCAGTTGCAGCAAGGCAGCTGGTTTAATGTGTATACAACTCCAGGGTCTGAAACAAGTCAAACCCTTGCACCAACTTAAAGCAAAGCTTGAAAATGCACTGATTTTTCAGCAAGACAAGGATATATACACCAGTGAGCCAATCGCAATATATCAGTATGCCTGCCTTCCAGCACAAACCAAAGCAAGTTGACTGACATAAGCACAATATTATACAATTTACTGAAGTAGTTCAACACGCCGAGGTCCAGCATAGGACAGACTACTGTACAGCCATTCTCTCCAGCCCCTTCTCCTGAAGGTAGCTGGGTACAGTTTCATGCGCAATCTGGTAACTTGTTAAAGTACCCATCCTTTCTGTGAGCCCAGACAGTGAATGTCAGCAAGTTCTGCCTCACAGCTGAGGTAGATGTCACAGAGGTCACTGGATAACAATCAGGAACAGGAATGGATGGCTGCTTTTACCAAGGCACTGCGGCCTAACTGCTCAGCACAGCCAGAGGACTGAAAGTAGGCCCTTCTGATTTGTGCGATGTGATACCACAGCAAGCTTCCAACAGAGTCTTTAAAATACATCATTCTTCCACAGACTTACTCCTCCCCACCCCCCCCACGCATCAATGAAAGATAAGCCTATTGAACAAAATCAATGGAATTGCCAGGTGCAATGTATCATCGAAGCATCACCGTGACATTCAGAGCACCAGGGTTTTCAAAAACAATTAAGTCAGCAAGTTGCCATTATCATTTCCCTCGCTTCAGACTGCTGCTAACCAAGCTCCTCGCACAAGCAGATTCCTTTGTCAATACTTTGTTTAATTGGGAAGCTGCAATGTGAGATACCCAGTCAGGATAAGGTTGCCAACCTTCCACATTTGTCCCCGAGTCTCCAGGAATGAAAGATGCCATGAGAAATCTGGGAGAAAAATACATGGACTGGGGAAAAAAAATTATGTTCTTTGAACACTTTCATTTATTAGTTCTAAAAATTTTGGAGATGAGGGAAAGCAAGGCTATTTGACTGGGCGAGGCGGTTAGAGGTCTGGTGACGAAACCTCCAGGAATACATCCAACAAAAGTTTGCAACCCGAGGTCAGAATTTCTTCATTTCCTTTACTGGTGCAGGAGGGAGGAGCGAGGACAGAACCTTCGGAATGAGCCAACGTGCTTGCTTCTACCGCCATATCAGACCACAAATGTGCCTTAAACTTTTCACAGGCGCGAGATTTGAACAGTGCCATCACTGATCAGGAATTATGCTCCAATGTAATCTATTCAAAACAAGCCGGTTTAAAAAAAGAAACGGGGCAGAAATCACATCCTTCGATCAGGGGCACTGAAACCCTCAATATAATGAGCTTTCAAACAGACATGATGAGCCAAAGCGCCTCCTTTAGGGTCATAAATTTCCATCATTCTTTGTCACTATCCTTCCATGCACCTGGCAGACATCAAATCATACTTACTTACAAAATGAAGAACACTGACACGCACACTCAGTCCTTTTGGAAACTTGTTTTAAAGCCAGTTCTTTCCACCCCGCCCACCTCTCCCCTATTTCTCTCCTGAAGGTGCTGACTCTTATTGGGAAAAATGACATCATGGGTCTCGCCAGAGGTACCCTCCTGGGCCTCAGCCAAGTGGGCGTTTTTCATGCGCGAGCAGAGTGAATGCGGCAGTCCATTTGACGGCGAGGGGCATTGCGGCCAATAGCGATACTGTCCTCTGCCAATGCATACACTCACACTATTTCCCAAAGGAATGACTGCACTTCTATCAGGAGCGGGAATCCTGGGTGCTTCGTCATCTATTGATCTAGTTATTCCCTGATGCAATGACCAGGGCGTTCAGGCCGTTTGCAGTGTCCTACAGTCACCTTGCTGAGATCGACCAACAGTACACACTGGGAACCAAGACTGGAAACCAAGACTGGGACCTTCTGGTGTCAGCTGTGGCTCAGTTGGTAGCACACTCACCTCGGAGTCAGAAGGTTGTGGGTTCAAGTCCCACTTCGAGAGACTTGAGCACATAATCCAGGCTGACACTGTCAGAGGTGCCGTCTTTCAGATGAGACATTAATCAGACGTCCTTTCTGCCCTCTTGAGTAGATGTAAATGATCCCACTATTTTGAAGAGCAGCAGGAGAGTTCTCCTCAGTGCCCTGGCCAATATTTATTCCTCAATCAACATCACAAACAGAATAGCTGGTCATCACCACATTGCTGTTTGTGGGACCTTGGTGTGCACAAATTGGCTGCCCAGTTTCCTACATTACAACAGTGACTATACTGAAAAAGCAATTCCTTGGCTGTAAGGTGCTTTGGGACATCCTGAGGTTGTGAAAGGTGCTATTTAAAAAAAAAAGTTCAAGGCAAGTTACAGTTTCACTACACACTGCCGACCTGGGAGCTAGTTAACCGGTCAGCTATTTGGTTAAGATGACAAAAATTGGTCAGTCCCCAATTTATTTCAATAGCCCCCGAGCACGCTGGTTCTAAAATGGGTCACAATCTAGCGCGTGTTTCGGATCCATACCGTTCTTTGTCAATCTAGGCCTCCACATTACTGGTTAATAACTGCACATAAATGAGCTGGTATCAATTGTTCCGGCAACACAGTATGTAAAGTCTAACTGGTACACACGGTCCCATCAACCCAGAAGCTAAACGCCACCAGCTACAACGACTGACATTAAAACGCATGCCACATGCAGACACATTCAATATTTAACATTTATTGTTATGCATTATTGGAATGTGACAAATTTACACTAACACACTACAAACACACAGACACACGTGTCAAATACCAAGCTGTACAAGCAAAACAAAAAAAGATTCAACATCAAAATAAATGTAACCCTCTGAGTGCTGTAGGGCTGCAAAATGTGGGAGGAAAGAATCAGACTGCATTTTAACGATCCAAATTTGGACCAAATAGTTTCAATTCCTTTGATTTCAGCATAAAAGCTCTGGAAACTTGCATTTTCTCCGTATACCAAACTTATTTTATAGTCCCGTTATTCCCTGAGGCAAAGCCTTTCAATCTTAAGTTCTTTACAATTTTCTGCAGTGAACTTTGTCCCTGAAAGGGAAGCCCGTTACTTGTTCAGGAATCGGATGAGCAGAGATAGCTCCTAATCCTCGCCTGTTGGTATCAGGATCCCTCAAAGACTAATCCAGATAGTTATTTTCAAAAAAGTACCTAAAACTGTTTCCCAGCTTCATTTGATTGGGAAGGGTAGTGAAAGAGAGGGTATCGGGACTCTGTCACAAACTACAGAGCACTGCCCTACTCATACTGCCAGTCACAATTTTCAGCGAGAGAGACTTCAATGCATCAATACAGGCAGCCTAAAGCATGGTGCTCACTGAGGCATGCAGCACTTCCTGCAACAGGCACTGGGAGTATCCGCAGCTCCCGCACCGCAAACCCCCCCCCCACACCCCCCTCCAGCTTCCGCCCCCTCCCCTGCTGCTCCCGATTCCCCCCCCCCGCAGCTCCCGCACCACAAACTCCCACCTGCAGCTCCCGCCCCACCCCCTGCAGCTCCCTCCGCCCTCTCCCCACACAGCTCCCGCACCACAAACCCCCACCTGCAGCTCCCCCCCACAGCTCCCGCACCACAAACCCCCACCTGCAGCTCACACCCCCCCGCCCCACCCCTCCGCAGCTCCTCCCCCGCAGCTCCCGCACCCCGCATCGCAAAGCCCCACCACCTGCAACTCCCCCGTCCCCGCCACCAGCAGCTCCCCCCGCACCGTAACCCCCCCACCAGCAGCTCCCCCGCATCCCCACACAGCTCTCGTCCCCCTCCCCGCGCAGCTCCTCCTGCTCCCGCGAACCCCCCCTCAGCTCCCACGCCCCCTCCTCCCCCCGCAGCCGCACCCCACTCAGCTCCCGCGCCCCCTCCCCCCGCAGCTCCCCTCCCCTGCAGCTCCCCCGCAGCTCTCGCACCCCCTCCCCCCGCAGCTCCCGCCCCACCCCCCAACCGGCTATCCCCTCCCCCCTCCACCTGCAGCTCCCACATGTTCCCCCCCACCCCCCACCCGCAGCTCACGCCCCTCCATGTTCTTTCTCTTTATTTAGCCAATCTTCTCCCCTCTTGTCTTGAAGGCACAGACGTATAGTTCCACAGGAGGCACCGACAGCCCTCAGATACGTCACCCAAGTAGCAATTCATCATGCATGAGGCTAGACAATAAGCAGTCGGCATGCTATTTGGCCAAAGGGTGGATCACGGCGGAGTCCAATCATGCACTCACCCAGCGTACACAAGCATACTTTCCAGCAGTAGTCACTGGATGGCGATCAGGGGCCCTAGATGTTTCTTGTCCACAGTCAAGGGTGCGGAGACCAATTGTAGTGTCCCTACCGCCACCTCAGTTGAGGACAGCTAATGCAGCTCAACTAGGCGCGCTTCAAAGGTTTAAATCTGTTCTTGTTAACACAGGCGCGCACACACACACAGGGAGCACCGCTCACCACCCCCCCTCCCCAACTGTAGCAGAGACAGACTGTAAGTGGAATTTGTAGTCAGTACTCAGAGGGTTATATATACACAGTCACAGAACCATAGCAAAAAATAAAAACACAGTAAGTAAAGAAGATAAGGCACCTGGAGACATCTGACACTGGGCATGCTCTGCAGGCATCTCAGTGCGCACATGCTCTCTACCAGGTTGGAGCAGCCTAGCCACAAAGACCTGGGCACAGAACACTGCAGAATAACAAAAGGAAGGAAGAGAAGAAGCAGTTAGAAGCCAGACACGATCACATTGAAGTAGGCAGCTTTATTTGTTAGTAAGTAAAAGCACAAGGCTTTGGTTGCATTCAGACAAGAAGTTGAAATTTAATAGTAACGTGCAATGACCCTCATAAATCATTTCGTTGAAAACTGTACATTGAACATTGTAGCTAAGAGTACTGCAGTGTGCAAGGACTATTCAGAATAGGAAAATTCCATTAAACCCAACAAGTCCGTCCCATTTTCAAAGACTGACCCTCCTCCTCCTGCCCCTCTCCATATACCTCAATCCTCTTTCTCAAAATTCTCAACTCCAGTTCAGATTTCACAATTACTCAGCACACATCGTTAACCAAGTGAAATGTGAAGCCATTTCTCTTCCCATTTCGATCTTTACCTGATAATCCCCTCAGTAATCCTTTTGTTACAAACTAGTACTGCATTAGAATGACTAGATATGGAAAAAAGGCTTTGTATAATGTTGACGCCATCGTGAACTCCCTTTTTGGAGTGTGCCTGTACTGGAGAGCATATAGATCGATGCGTTTACAGCTGCACTACAATAAAGTCTGATAAAAAATAAAGCTGCAAACACAGGGTTGGAAATTCCCATAAAAAAAAACCTAAAAGATACCCAACCCCCTCAATGGGCCAATGGGTAAAGAAACCTGCAGCACTGATCTCATCACACACACCACAGGGTCGCAGAGTTTGATCCTGTGAGTTGACCAACCTCAGCCACAACCAGTATCTGGGATGGTACAACTGGCCTCAGCACCTCTGAACGACTCAGGAGGGGATAAGAAATTAGGCACCAAGAGTGAGAGTGCGTGAAAGCACGAGTGTGAGCAAGCGAGAGCGTGAGATGGAGGAAACTGCGCTCGGACATGAACCTCTCCATGGGAGAGCAGCTCTAGTCACTTGCTGTCAAGACTCACATGAAAAGTGGAATACACATTTGAAACCTAGAATTGGCCTAACATTTTTAGGAACATGAAAAGGCCATTTGACCCAAAAGGGCAGTCCCTATTCCACAGGTTAGCCACTCAGCCCAGTTAATCTCATTCTTCCAGAACACCAACTTCTGCTATCTTCCTATTACATCTAACTCCTTCCTTAAATAAGTTCAGTGTCTGGCCTAAATTATCCCTCCTTGCAACTCACTGCAGCTGTTGATCACCCACTGTAAATCAATATTTCCTGACACCAGTTCTAAACTTGCTGGTCACAAACCCCAAACCTTTGCCTCTTGCCCTGCCCTACCTAAACATATTGCTTTGCAGTTACATTTTCTGTCACACCAAGTACCCTATGTGCCTCTATAAGATGGTCTTTGACATGTCTCAAATGTCGAAGAGCCCTTGCTCATCAAGTCACACATCTATTCACCGACACCGAGGATCTGCCTCATCGCTCTCCTCTGCCCTGCTGGAAGACCCGGATAGTCCCTTTATATCACTGACCATGGCCAAGTGCAGGCTGACCAGGGCTCCCACAGTTTCAGCATGACTTCTGGCTCTGGATATTTAAACTCACTTAATTTAGCAATTTAACCTGGCATCCTATTTGTTTTCTTTGTTGCTACCCACAAATCAATTAACCCTTTTTTCAACCTCCACTTTCACCTTCCAGTCAGCAGTCATTTGCATTTTTCGATATTTAACTCCCATTTGCCATTAACACATGCTCAAACCCTGCTGCGTTCTCAGATTATGCCCGTGCCCTCAGAGTCCACAGCTCCTTCCCCAGCTTGGTGTCATCTAAAAATAGAACTCCTTTGCTTTGAGACTGTACACCAGGGACAAGAGACCCTAGCGGAAATCCCTGGGGATTCCCTTTGCAAATGGCCTCTGCTTCCTGTCTTTTAACCAGTCACTAACCCATGTCTTACCTTCACTATCTGCTCATCTCAGTAATGTCATGCAGTACTTTATCAAAGGACTTTTGAAGGTTAAGATGCATTACATCATATGGTTTCTCTGCTCCACCCCCCCGCACCTCCCACAGTAATGTCTATGGTCTCTTTTTTTAAAGCTACATCACCTCTTAGATTATTTTCATGCATCTATTCTTTCATTTTGCTTCAGATTATTGAAATTACCTCTGGTGTCCCCCAATGATCTATCCTCAGCCCCCTCCTATTTCTCATCTATATGCTGCTCCTTGGCGACATTATCCGGAAACACAGCGTCAGTTTCCACATGTACGCTGATGACACCCAGCTCTACCTCACCATCACTTCTCTCGGCCCCTCCACGGTCTTTAAATTGTCAGACTGCTTGTTCCACATCCAGTTCTGGATGAGCACAAATTTCCTCCAATTAAATAGTGGGAAGACCGAAGCCATTGTTTTCGGTCCCCACCACAAACTCCGTTCCCTAGCCAGTGACTCCAACCTTCTCCCCAACTTCTGTCTGAGGCTGAACCAGACTGTTCGCAACCTTGGTATCATATTTGGCCCTGAAATGAACTTCCAACCACATATCCACAGCACAACTAAGACCGCCTATTTCCACCTCCGTAACATCGCCCATCTCCACTCTTGCCTCAGCTCATCCGCTGCTGAAACCCTCATCCATGCTTTTGTTACCTCTAGACTTGACAATGTTAAAGGTGCTATTTAAATACAAGTTGCTGTTATTTCATTTGCTTTCCTATTATGGAGAGCAGCAGGTACAGTCATGTCGTGAATATGATACTAGGTGAGCAGTCCAAAGGTTGAAAGCTCAAATCCCACCGTGATAAGTTGCTCGCCCCAGAATGCCATACATAGCATGGGGAGTCGAGGGCAAATGTGGTTTTTAGGAGAAGTGAGGGGATAACTAGACCAGAGCACAAGATGCAATTGAATCCCCATTTTAAAGTCATATTTTTTCCTCATTTTTATATTTCCATTACAAGCTATGTCCTTATTTATAATGGAAACTACTTACATAATTTGTCATATTGCAATGACACCCTCCTGCCAGTGGTGGTGCTGCACTGCTTCCACTGATTGGAGAATATGATTACAACCCAACAAGTTTACACAGGCAATTTCCATTATAAATGTGGGCAATGGAATTTATAATTGCAAACCTGACAGGAGATTTTCGCAGATGCAAGATTATTAATGTACTAGAGATCAGAGTACTGAATGAGTTTCACCAAGACATCTCTGTTTATCCATCCTCTCCTCGCCCCATCTCTTCTGGGTCGCAGCTCAAAGCTGGCAAGTTTATTGATATACACCAAAAGCACACGTACCAGCTTGTCTGTTGAATTATGTGCATCACAGGGTTAGCAGCAAAAAAAGTGCATTATCTATTGAAATTAGCACAGGCTACAGACTTTGAAAGATGCTACAACTTCTCAGTGAAGCTAGTACTGTTGATACTAGCACTCATTTTTGAAGGGAGGTACTGCTGGGTCACTGCACCACTTTAACTGAAAAACCCTCATGTTTGCAACAAGAGAACTGGATCTTTATGTTCCAGAAAGTTTACATTGGGCATGAAGTGCTCCTGGGCCACCCTACACCATTATCCAACTAATTATTCAGTCCTGACCCATCGACACTGGAGGGAACATTAGAATGTGGAAGGAGAGTACATTCGAATAACATACAAATATTATCAGTGCATTCAATGGCTGTTAGCATATGCCTCGCCTATGTGACACTGAGCCACACATGTTCCAAGTTCCAGCCCCCAGTCTGTGCTGAGTTAGTTGATCTCGAACCTATACACATTGGAGTTTAGAAGAATGAGAGATGGTCGAACTAAAATTCTGAGGGGGCTGGATAGGGTAGATACAGAGAGGATGTTTCCCCTCGTGGGGGAAGCTAGAACTAGGGGGCATAGTTTCAGAATAAGGAGTCGCCCATTTAAAACAGAAATGAGGAGGAATTTCTTCTCTCTGAGGGTCGTGAATCTTTGGAATTCTCTGCCCCCGAGAGCTGTGGAGGCTGGGTTATTGAATATATTTACGGTGGAGATAGACAGATTTTTGAACAATAAGGGAGTAAAGGTTATGGGGAGCGGGCAGGAAAGTGGAGTTGAGGCCAGGATCAGATATTATTGAATGGCGGAGCAGGCTCGAGGGGTTAAATGGCCTACTCCTGCTCCCATTTCTTATGTTCTTCTGTTCTATTGAGGGGGCAGTGGGGCACTACAACGGTCCTCTATACCACTGTGTTGGGAAAGGAAAATAAGATCAGCTATGATTCCTGTGACTTGTGTGGGAAAGAGCATGTATATATATATATATGGATGTTGAGCAAGGACAATAATGAACTCAATTACAATGTCCCTCTGCCTAATGGCTCACTCGCCAAAGCTTACACAAAAAGAACAGCATGGATAGACGAATAAAAAGTGATATGGGAACAGAACAAGTAAATGTGATTGATCTGCAAGTTTTACCTCTCCTGTACGGGAAACATCCGTGGTTCGGCATTAGTTGGGCCTCAGGGAGAGGAGGGTTTATTTTTTTTAAATGGTCTGATTGGCAATCGTGTTTGGTGATCGACTGGAATGGCTGTCAGTCAGCCATTGTGTTCGGCTCAGGGAGCCGCCCACAGGCTGCCAGCACGCACACACAGGAGCCTGGGGGCTGTCAACAGAAGGAGGATTCCTCTATTGCCTTGTAATATGGTCACTCCAATATTATTGGAATGTAGCTTTCAATATGGTCCATGCATTGATTTTGCTTTGTCTTTGAAATGTGATAATCTGGATGTTAATGATACAAATGTTTCATCTTGGGAGCAATGTTTTGTACAGAAATTGCTTGGATTTGAGTGAGAATCACTAGCCTTCACTTTGAACTCAGCTTTTCATCTTTTCTTGTATAAACGGTCTAAATAGAAAGGGTTTTCTGAAATTCGCGAGGAGCATAAAATGCCACCTCGAGATTTGCATTTGGATTTCCGCTGGATGGGCCAGATCGTCTGCATGCCTGACACAAGACTCCCAAAACAAGCACTCTACTTGGAGCTCCGTCACAGCAAGAGAACCCCAAGAGGGCACAGGAAGCGCTTCAAGGACACCCTCAAAGCCTCCTTGAAAAAGTGCAACATCCCCATTGACACCAGGGAATCACTGGCCCAAGACCACCCAAAGTGGAGGAAAAGCATCCGGGAAGTCTCTTCGCCGAGAGCAAGCTGAAGCCAAGTGTCGACAGCGGAAGGAGCACGCGGCAACTCAGGCACCCCAACCTCCAACCACCGTCTGTCCCACCTGTGACAGAGACTGTGGGTCCCACATCGGACTCTTTAGCCACCTGAGAACTCATTTTTATTGTGGAAGCAAGTCATCCTCGACTTCGAGGGACTGCCCAAGAAGCAGCAGCAGCAAGCTTTCAGGTGATTGCTGAAGAAGTGTGAATAAATGATTTGTAACATATTCCTTTTGCCAATTTTGTATTAACCAGCCTTTATCTTCTAACTCATAGTGACACTATCAGATGTCAGATATGGTGGCAGAAATGTGGTTCGGAAAATTCTCTGTTCCGGCACCGGTCAAGTCCCAAGGGTGCCGGACCAGAGAGGTCCAACTGTATTTGCTCACGTGGTAGGTAAACGCCGACACAGACAGGTTGGTCCGAATGGCCTGTTTCCATTTTGTAACCTCGATGGTTATTTTTTCCCCCAAGTAAGCCCAGGATTGTTGATGTCACTGGTAGCTTCCATACCACTGACCTGGCTCAGATCAGCTAACTCTGTGCAGACCAGGATCAAACCTGGACCTTCGTGGGTTGTTGAGCTCAGTACCCCAGCAAAGCCGTACATTCACCCACTAAAGCCACCACAAAAGCAGCATCCCACTTTGAAAAGAAATGAGCAGAATTATTAGACTGCAGCATTTCAGGTGTGATGCACCAAATTCTAGAATGTTTTCAATTTCGCTACTGAATTGCAAATGTTCACTGAGAACATCCCAAAGGCTCACATATATAAAACCGTTTTGCCGTGATTTGACACATCAAGATACAATGCCCATCCGAAAGACAGCAACTCTGACAGGGACATAGAAATATAGAAAATAGGTGCAGGAGCAGGCCATTCGTCACTTAGAGCCTGCATCACCATTCAACATGATCATGGCTGATCATGCAACTTCAGCACCCCACCCCTGCCTTCTCTCCATACCCCGTGATCCCTTTAGCCGTAAGGGCCACATCTAACTCCCTTTTGAATATATCCAACGAACTGGACTCAACAACTTTCTGTGGCAGAGAATTTCACAGGTTCGCAACTCTGGGTGAAAAAGTTTCTCCTCATCTCAGTCCTAAATGGCTTACCCCTTATCTTTAGACTGTGGCCCCTGGTTCTGGACTTCCCCAACATCGGGAACATTCTTTCTGCATCTAACCTGTTCAGTCCCGTCAGAATTTTATATGTTTCTATGAGATCCCCTCTCAATCTTCTAAATTCCAGTGAGTATAAGCCCAGCCAATCCAGTCTTTCCTCATATGTCAGTCCTGCCATCCCGGTAATCAGTCTGGTGAACCTTCACTGCACTCCCTCAATAGCAAGCACGTCCTTCCTCAGATTAGGAGACCTAAACCGCACACAATACTCAAGGTGTGGTCTCAGCAAGGCCCTGTAAAACTGCAGCAAGACCTCCCTACTCCTAGACTCAAATCCCCTGAAGACCAGCATGCCATTTGCTTTCTTTACTGCCTGCTGTACCTGCATGCCTACCTTCAATGACTGATGTACCATGACACCCAGGTCTCGTTGCACCTCCCGTTTTACTAATCGGTCACCATTCAGATAATAATCTGCCTTCCTGTTTTTGCCACCAAAGTGGATAACCTCACACTTATCCACATTATACTGCATCTACCATGCATTTGCCCATTCATCTAACCTGTCCAAGTCCCCCTGCAGCCTCTTAGCATCCTCCTCGCAGCTCGCACTACCATCCAGCTTAGTGTCATCTGCAAATTTGGGCGATATTACACTCAATTCCTTCGTCTAAATCATTAATATATATTGTAAATAGCTGGGGTCCCAGCACTGAACCCTGCGGTACCACACTAATCACTGCCTGCCATTCTGAAAAGATCCGTTTATTCCCACTGTTTGCTTCCTGTCTGCCAACCAGTTCCCTATCCACGCCAATACGTTACCCCCAATACCACGTGCTTTAATTTTGCACTCTAATCTCTTGTGTGGGACCTTGTCAAAAGCCTTTTGAAAGTCCAAATACACCACATCCACTGGTTCTCCCTTGTCCACTCTACTAGTCACATCCTCAAAAAATTCCAGAGACTCAACCTTCAGGCTTGTTTTTTTAACACTCTTTGTCCTTTTAGAATTATGTTATAATGTGGCCCTTTTTGATTTATGCCCTTGATTTCTCTGCCCTCCACTCTTGCTTTTCTCCTTCCTTCCTTTTGCTTCTGCCCTTCTGCATTGTTTCCCATCCTTCTGCCTTTTTTAATTTAACCCCTCCCCAACAGCACTAGCAAACACTCCGCCTAGGACATAGGTTCCGGTCCTGCCCAGGTGCAGACAGTCCGGTTTGTACTGGTCCCACCTCCCCCAGAACCGGTTCCAATGCCCCAGGAATTTGAATCCCTCCCCCTTGCACCATTCCGAAAGCCACGTATTCATCTGAGCTATCCTGCGATTCCTACTCTGACTAGTACGTGGCACTGGTAGCAATCCTGAGATTACTACCTTTGAGGTCCTACTTTTTAATTTAACTCCTAGCTCCCTAAATTCAGCTTGTAGGACCTCATCCCGTTTTTTACCGATATCGTTGGTAACTATATGTACGTTAGCTGGCTGTTCACCCTCCCCCTCCAGCAGCCGCTCTGAGACATCCTTGACCCTTGCACCAGGGAGGCAACTTACCATCCTAGAGTCTCGTTTGCGGCCGTCGAAACGCCCATCTATTCCCCTTACAATCGAATCCCCTATCACTATAGCTCTCCCACTCTTTTTCCTGCCCTCCTGTGCAGTAGAGCCACCCACGGTGCCATGGACTTGGCTGCTGCTGCCTTCCCCTGATGATTCATCTCCCCCAACAGTACCAAAGGTGGTGTATCTGTTTTGGAGGGAGATGACAGCAGGGTACCCCTGCACTACCTTCCTTCCAATGCTCTTCCTGATGGTCACCCATTCCCTCTGTGCCTGTGTAACCTTTACCTGCGGTGTGACCAACTCACTAAACATCCTCACGACTATTCACGACATCCTCAGCATCGCGGGTATTCCAGAGTGAATCCATGCGCAACTCCAGTGCCGCAATGCGGTCTGTCAGGAGCTGAAGCTGGATACACTTCCTGCACATGTAGTTGTCAGGGACACTGGAAGCATCCCTGATTTCCCACATAGCACAGTACATCACTCCCTCAGATTAGGTGCTGAAATCTCTGGAGTGGGCCTGACTCGCGGGCAAGAGCGCTACCCCCTGAAGCAAGGCCGACACCTGTTTCAGTGCCAGTCTGCAAAGCACATAGTGTAAAATGTTGGGAAAGAGGTGTAAAGGAGCTGGTGGAAGGACGAAGATCAGAAACATGATCTGCTACCTTGAAGGCAAGGGATGAAGTAGGTACTGTGGAGGCAGTTGCCAAATTACCACATGGTACCCTGACAAGTTAAAATCAACCAAAAATCAATCATGTTTTGCTACAGCATGTTGACCAATGCTCCTGCCAAGCCAAGGAAGTGTGAACTGCCAATTAGATGTGGTCTAAGCTGAGTATTTACACAGAAAACAAATTCACAGCAAGAGCACTGCTCAGGAAAGTCCTGTTCTAGAAACATAGAAACATAGAAACTAGGTGTAGGAGTAGGCCATTCGGCCCTTCGAGCCTGCACCACCATTCAATGAGTTCATGGCTGAACATGCAACTTTAGTACCCCATTCCTGCTTTCTCGCCATACCCCTTGATCCTCCTAGTAGTAAGGACTACATCTAACTCCTTTTTGAATATATTTAGTGGATTAGCCTCAACAACTTCCTGTGGTAGAGAATTCCACAGGTTCACCACTCTGGGTGAAGAAGTTTCTCCTCATTTTGGTCCTAAATGGCTTACCCCTTATCCTTAGACTGTGACACCTGGTTCTGGAACAGTATAAGTTACTTCAATATCTTCGTATTGAAACTGGTTTCCAGCATGCATATAAAGTCATTCTTCGGTTGCCATGGTCACACCGTACATTGGAGCATCACAGGGTGGTGCCTTGGAGGTGTGCATCACAGCTCTCGGTTTCAATAGTGCTTCGAGACTGTTTAAACCAGACATATCCACACAGGTTAAATGGTCATCGGAAAATAGAGGTGCATTTTAACTTCGAGTGTTAAGGAGCTTGCTTGCATTGCTAACTATTTGATATCCTCAATGATAGCTACCCACCTCCGCAACCTATCCCTCAACCCCACCTCCCCACCATATCCCTCAACCCCACCCTATCCCTCAGCTCCACCACCCACTTTCTCATTATATTCTTTAAACACTTCTCTTTCCAGAAACTCATCTTTTTGACTCCCAAGTTCAAGGGGTCACTGTTAAACAGCGCAGTAACCGTTAAACTGTGGTGCGTGCAAACCCATATAATGCACAGCATTTAGAGAGAAATCAAAAAAATAAAAATTGCTTTTTTTAAAAACAAAGCGAGACTTAAAATACTTTTTACTTCTGGAAAATATGTATAAAACACGCTATGAATGTTTGCTTTAGGTCAGTTTTCACATTACTTACCAGAATCCAAAAAATGTTTCAGATACCCCTTCTGAACACTCAAGTAATCTCCGCAGGAGGCGGTGATATCTGCCCTTCCAACTCTCACTAACTAAACAGGCCTCAGCTTTCATCAGTCCACCTGACTGTTTGGCCAGGAAGGTGCCAAACTGAAACGGTAAACACCACAAGTGAACTGTTTGTACAGGTGATTGTTGGACCGTAGCTCTTGCCATTTCTCTTTCATGCACGCCATTGAAGGAAGTGGGCGATTTTAGAACAATTATAGTTGGGTCGGAATGAAGAGGCTATAAGTGTTTGAGACTGAGATGGAACCCAGGACATAATGGCTCACTCAGTGTTTAATATAGTGAGCAACGGAGCAAGGTCCCGGGTGCTGAGTTAGCTTCTCCCAGCTGAGATGGTAGCATCACTGTTTAAAGTCATCATCATAGGCGGTCCCTCGAGGATGACTTGCTTCCACGCCAAAAAGGGATGAGTTCACAGGTGTTTCAATGAAGGACCTAATATTCCAGATCCCGAACTACATCGTCAAGGGTGGAAGATGCCTGTGCGTGGATTTTTTTAACGTGTGGTTGCCGTTGCACACCAGCCACCACACGGGTGGCTGGTGACACCGAGCTTGGTCTTGGTCCAGTGGCAAGGATTAACCAAGACGACTGGAGACCAGCTCTGCTGAACAGATCTAGTGCGTGCACACATCGCAGTGTGGGCTGGCCCATGCTGCCCTTGGGCCCCTGGCCCCGAACTCCCGCCTCTCCTGGGCCCCCATCACATCCTTCCACAGTCTCTCGCCGCTCCTGCTGTACCTGCCCATGCTCCAATCACCGACCTGAACCCTGATGACATCACTTCATTGCTGTCGCCCTCCTGCACCAGCTCGTGCTGCTCCCTGGAGTAGCCTGCCTCCATGCTGCTCCCGGGCCACCGCTCGCCGCTCCTTTTATGTCAATGACCAGATAATCTGTTTTTTGTTCTGTTGATTGAGGGACAAACACTGGCTAAGACACCGGGGACAACTCCCCTGCTCCTCTATAATAGCGCCACGGGCCCTTCATATCCACTCGAGTGCAGACAGGGGGCCGGTCTAACAGTGCAGCACTCCCCCAGCATGGCACTGGGAGTGTTAGCCTTGACTTATGTGCTCAAGTCCCTGGAGTGAGACCTGAACCCCCCCCCCGACTCAGAGGCATGTGCACCACCACCGAGCCACAGCTGACATAAGTAGTAAAATAGTAGAGTTGACATTCCAGAAGGATATGATGGGTCGAAGAACTTTCTTCATCCGAACCTATCTCGTGATTCAGCTAGGAAGGCTTAAAGTAATCTCAGTGCCCCTGGGCTAGGAAGCAGGGATGTGGGGGAAGAGATACCCCTACTCAAATTGCACATTATAGATATTAGGCGACAAAGGGCTCAGGCACAGCTACAATCATTCCCATAGTAAAAGCCTAAATCTCACGTCTTTCAGTATCTTGCCATTGACTGCTGGGCCCTAGAACATCGTGGTGAAAGTGCGGCAAATGAGGGTACGGAGCCCAGAAGAGGCGAGGGCCCAGAGGCAGCACGGACCAGCCCACACTGCGATATTTGTGCACACTAGGTCCGTGCAGCAGAGCAGGTCTCTAGTCGTCCTGGTTAATCCTTCCCACTGGATAAAGGCCTAGCTCTGTCGAGGCTGTGGTGGCTGATGTGCAACGGTCACCACACATTAAAAAAATCCACGCACAGGCATCTTCCACCTCCTCAACTGGAGTTCAGGACTGGAACATCGGGTCCTTCATTGAAACATCTGAGAACTCATGTGGAAGCAAGTCATCCTCGTTTGAGGGACTGCCAATGATGATGAGTCAAATAACCTGCTGACATTTGCAGTCTAGTGTCATACACGGCAGGCACCTGGGCCGTCGGAAACATACTCAGCAAGGAGTCAACGCCTTCATGTGTGGGGGGGGGGGGGGGAGGGGGAGTCAACGCCTTCATGTGTAGGGGGGGGGGGGGGGGGGAGGGGTGGGGGAGAAAAAGAGTGGTGGTAGCAAAAATAAATCCCAGATAATAAGAGTGGGAACAGCTCTCCACTGCCTGAAAATGTTCCTGGTCTGAAGGTCAGGGCCACAGTATGCATGTACTCAAAGAGAAAGTGGTTTCAATTAGTGGAAAATGCTGTATGTAGAGTTACACTAACGCTGCAGTATTGCACATCCAAGAGAATTGTGGTCATCTCCCATTACAGAAGATATGCGAGGGGTAACCATTGATATCATTTACTGCAGTCTCCTGGAGCTTGCTTGATTGCATCCAGAGGTCAGATGAATTTCCCAGAGATTCCACCCCCTCCCCGCCACGGTTTTCTTTGCTCGGGTCTTTGCCGCTGTCAGGAGATGTTATGATGGATGTGGGGCAGGGTGATGGTGCAGCCGACACGCACCATGTCTGGATGGGACAGGCCTAATGGACCGATGACTGTGCTTCTTCATATTTGCAGAGCTACCACTAGGGGCACCAGTGAATTACATAGATCATGAGGGGCAATTGTGTCATATGGCAACAGTATATGGTCAGGTCAGCAGTGCATGAGCCTACGTCTCAGTCCTTGAACTCTGACACTATCAGAGGCTGCACCGACAGGAACAAAAGAAAATGTTCTGAAAGAAAATGTTCTGAAGGGAAGTCTAGGCAGCACTGGTTGCAACATGAAGGAAAAGGGATAAAAGGGGTATTGGGAACAAGGAGGGATATTTGCTTGCGTGGAGGCAGTGACACTGCTGGGTTGGACCGAACGGTAGGTTCCATGATGTAACTGCTACGTATGTATTTCTATAATCAACTGCACCGCCCCCACACACCATTTACAGAATTGATGGGCAAAAAACACGTGAGTGTGAGAGTCCGATTTCCTTACTTGCTCCAATTTATTTAACTCTCCGCAAGGGTTTTCTGGAGAGGCCACATACGCTGGCCTAAGCAGAACTGGAGTAACTCTCAGCTGGCCAAAATTGTCGAAATGGCCAAAATTGGCACGGGTGGCAGATTACGCTCCTTTGGCTGAAAAAAAAACTGACCTAAAAAAAATTGTAACTAACTGAGTTACATTGGTGCAAATTGATTGGGGAAACTGTGGTTTTTTTAAATTTAGGGCAAAAAAAGCAGCCTGCTCAAAAAAAAACAGCACAAATCACCGAGGAAAATTGAGCCCAATGTCTGGATTCTCACAGGAGGAATAGCCACTTGGGCGAGTCAGTATTTGTGAACGGAAAATAATATTGAGGGACTAAGTTGAAGAATTGTTCTTGCTTATCATGATTGACACCTACAGGACCAATTATCTGCGTGTCTATTAAAAGGGTCACTGAAGCACAGCATGGACCAACACTCCTTTGAAGAGCTACAAAAAAAAAACTACCAACCACATTAGTGAAGGACCAGAAAAGAACCCTTCTGTGACTTTGGAAAGCCTATTCCAAGTATGTTGACTAAAAACCGTGGGGTCGATAGCAGCATTTTGGTACTTTCTTCAATTGAAATTTAAAGCTTATTTATTTATATTCTTCATACAACAACCTTGGTCTTCACCTTTTGCTTATCACATTATCGTGATTGACACCTATAGGACCAACTGTAGGTATCAACTGTTTTTCAGCTCTCAATTGTTGCTTCACTTCTCAATCAATTTGTACAGATGCAATAAATGTTGAGAATTAATAAACTGGGGCCTGAAGGAAGACCTTGCTGGTCTTTCAATTCCCAGTATCTGTACCAAACATTGTGGATCAGTGACCTAGGTTTTACTGAGAGAAATAATTGTAATTTTAGTCAGGAATCTTGAATTTTAGTCTTATTTTAATCCCAACTTTAATCTGTTAATAAAATAATTTGAGTCAGTAATCATTTTCCTCTTCATTTTAATTATCAAAAATACACTGGATTAAAGTTTTTCCGAGCTTGTCTACTGCCTGTATCCAAATCAGCAGACAAATCTTGCTCAAGACTTTTAGTACCCAGTAACAGGGTTGAACAACATGGCATGTTGTGGAGATAAAACGTTTTCAAACATGGAGACAGAATGTAAACACAGCGAGTGTTAGGGGAATATGCTGAGGGTTGATCACAGCTCCTGCAAACAGCCAGCCAGGCCCGATTGAAGCCTGCAATTTTCCTGCTGAGCGATGCCCAGCAGGGGCGGCACCTTGGATGAACGCTGCAGAACAGTTAATAGACATGATACCCTGCGTCCATCTCCAGGGTCTTAAGCCAGTTCTACCAGCAGGGGGACCAATAATAAAGAAAGCGTAGTGAAATGAAACAGAACTAAAAGAAAGCACAAGTGGAGAATGAACAATTGTAGAGCACCAGAAACAGACTGCAGCAAAAAAATGAAATGCACAGAGGCTCCCACAATACGTTTCTTCAAAATCCGTGCTCAATTTTCACGCCGCGTCAGAAACATAGGAAGGGGAGGTCATACAGCCCCTCGAGCCCATTCGTCAATTAGATCTGCACCTCAATTCCATTTTCCTGTCGTATCCCTTGATACTCTTGCCCAACTATAATCTAGCGACCTCAGTCTTAAGGCCCGAGCCACTCTCCAATAACTCACTCAACTGGCCAGTATTCACGTGAACAGTGAGAGAATGCATGCGATCTTACTGGGGAGGGGCATCAGTCAGGTTCGCTGTACTCGTAGCCAGATCCCTATCTGTGCTGCATTCACTGGACAACGATCACCATTATCCTTGCGTTAAACCCATTATAATGCTCCACCTGAAATTGAACCATGCGCCTTCCTGATTTTAAAGACCTCTGTGTCGAGAAAAAATATATACCGTATATACTCACGTACAAAACACCCTTATTTTTCAGCTAATACAAGAGCTGACATTATAAGCATCACTGAGCGACTAGCCTGGTTCACATACTTGCCTCTTTATGGGTAATCAACGGTGCCTTCTTTTTAATAAAACGGTTTTGCAATGCAAGAATCACTCGCAAAGCCGCAGTTTGCCAGAACTTGTCCCCAAGCCCGACACCCAGCCAGGATGCCACACCAGCCTCTTGCCCAGGTGCTGTTGCCCCTTGATCCTGCCAGCAGGACCTTACCAGCTGAAAAGCACAAGTCTGTGCCCTGCAATGGGACAAAATCCTTCTGGTAATATCAGCTGCGAGACACGACTGTGTGCCCCAGCAGAGTAACACCCACTGCAGTAATCCACCTCCGAGCCGAGCCCTCTACTTTCAGCCTTCAAACAAACGCATTCTTGTCTTACACCCGGCATCCTTTCATTATTTCAGCGTTCCGGCTGCTTGTACTGCACATTACTCCTGTTCTTACATGAATTCAGAAGTATTTATGACACAGGAGGGAGGCTTCACAGATTTCAGAAACACACACCCCAGCACCATCTTCCACAATTACTCGGTGGAACTGTCAGTCGTGATCCTCAGTTTCTCCCAAGTTACACAGAATTTACCCACAGAAACTGGCCATTCGGCCCAACAGGTCTATGCCGGTGTCTGCGCTCCACACAAGCCTTCATCCACTCTATTTAATTCATCTCACTATCAACATAACCTTCTATTCCTTTCTCTCTCTCTCATGTATTTATTTAGCTTCCCCTTAAATGTATCTGTGCTATTCACCTCAACTACTCCTGCGGTAGCGAGTTCCACATTCTCACCACTCTCTGGGTAAAGAAGTTTCTCCTGAATTCCCCATTGGATTTATTAGGGACTCATATTTATGGCCCCTGGTTTTGAACTCCCTGCTCTTCTTACCCCCCCACCCCCCCCAATCCTTGCCAATAACCCTCTGTACTAAGAACAGGAAAATCAATCAGGATTCCCCATGGAATAACTAACACCCTGAATTCAGTGTGAGGAATCAGAGGTGCAGACCCAAGGTGCACACATCACATGGGAGTGAACGCCATGGTTGGATCGTGGCCCCAGACAAAACATTTGTGCGTGAGATGTACAAAGATTCATCAAAGCCTCCCTGATAAAGTGCAACATCCCCACCGACACCTGGGAGTCCCTGGCCAAAGACTGCCCTAAGTGGAGGAAGTGCATCTGGGAGGGCGCTGTGCACCTCGAGTCTCATCGCCGAGAGCATGCAGAAATCAAGCGCAGGCAGCGGAAGGAGCGTGCGGCAAACCTGTCCCACCAATCTCTCCCCTCAACGACTATGTCCCACCTGTGACAGACTGTGGTTCTCATATTGGACTGTACAGCCAACTAAGAACTCACTTCAGGAGTGGAAGCAAGTCTTCCTCGATTGTGTTGTGCCCCGGATGGAAGTTGCAACTCGGTCGAAAAATGTTTCTGCAGCTGGTAAACGCACAGCTTTTGCCAAAACTATTAACCAACAAATCCGAATCAGGTTTCTTTAAGATATGGTAGCTCGCCACTCAAACAATATCAGAGTGTGTGGTTCTCAGGATGAAACACAGTCTGGTGCTGACCATTTTATTGGCTTAAAATGCAACTCCAAGACAGAGTAAATGTACTGCTCACAGGATCGATTCATCCTTTTGGACAGAGATGGAAGTGGCAGAGTCAGAAGCATCAACCCAGGACTTGAGCACATTATCTACCCACAGGGAGTCATCATCATCATAGGCAGTCCCTCAGAATCGAGGAAGACTTGCTTCCACTCCTAAAGTGAGTCCTTTGGTGGCTGAACAGTCCAATACAAGAGCCACAGTCCAGGTCACAGGTTGGACAGACATTCGACGAGGGAAGAAGGGGCTGGGACTGATTTGTCACACGCTCCTTCTGCTGCCTGCACCTGACCTCTACATGCTTGCGGCATTGAGATTCGAAGAGCTCAGTGCCATCCCGGATGCACTTTCTCCACCTAGGGCTGTCTTCAACCAGGGACTCCCAGGTGATGTCGCACTTTACCAGGGAGGCTTTGAGGGTGTCCTTGTAATGTTTCCTCTGCCCATCTTTGGCTCATTTACCACGAAGGAGCTCCGCAAAAAGCACTTGTTTTGGGAGTCTCGTGTATGGCATGCGAACTATGTGGCCTGCCCAGCAGAGCTGATCGAGTGTGGTCAGTGCTTCTATGATGGGGATGTTGGCCTGGACGAGGACGCTAATGTTGGTGCGTCTGTCCTCCCAGGGGATTTGCTGGATCTTGCAGAGACATTGTTGGTGCTAGATCGCCAGTGACTTGGTGCTTTCTGTACATCGTCCATGCCTGTGAGCCATACAGGAGGACGGGTATTACTACAGCCCTGTAGACCACGAGCTTGGTGGTAGCTTTGAGGGCCTGGTCTTCGAACACTCTCTACCTCAGGCGGTCGAAGGCTGCACTGGAGGCGGTGTTGAATCTCCGCATCAATGTCTGCCTTTGTTGACAAGAGGCTCCCGAGGTATGGGAAGTGGTCCACGTTGAACTCCAGGATACAGTCGATGTATATGAAGGCATGGGCCTGATGCTTAACATCCATATGAAAAGGTCCTCCACCAGCCTGACCTTGCCACATTGCACTGCCCCACCCCAGTCATCAAGATTCACGGTGCGGCTCTCGACAACGTGGACCACACTTCCCGAGGGAGTATTGCTCGCGTCGGGCGCCATCCTTCGGATGAGAGGTTAAAGCAGCCTGCCCGCTTAAGAGATCCCATGGCACCAATTTAATGAGCAGCAGCGAGTTCCCCTGGTGTCCTTCAACTACCACCATACAAACATGACCAGCAAAAAAGTAGCCATGCCTTGTGGGATCTTGCTGTGTGCCATGCGATACTATATAAATGCAACTCCTTTTATTTCCCCCTCAAGGCCGTGGTCTTAGTTTCCCTGATAACCACGTGGGAAAATACAGTGTCGTACTAAACCATATAGACCAGATGGAGCCAGACTCGATCCCTGTTCTGTGCTGACAACGCTGAACGCAAATCAGCTGCAGTTCCATCACAATTTATTTTCGGGGTATGTTCAGACTTCACACCCCAGCTGGGTAGGCTTGCCCAACCGAAGCAGCAATCAGAAATTCACTCTGGAAATTATTTGCCGATGCCCGCAAAATCGTGCACCACCTGCGCTCAAATAACCAATGTGCACCCTTGGCAGGTGACATACCTCACCAGAGCACTAACTCAAATAATCAGTACTCTTTTACAGTGACCCAAACCTTCCATCGGGGTCTTTCCTCCGATTCTCCTCTCCCCTTTCCCAATAGGAATCCATCCAGTCCTTCTTAAAAACCTGCTACCGTTTTCTCTCCACTGCTGGAAACCTAAAATTCTATCATATTCCTACTCAAAATATTTTGCCTAAATTCATTTTCATTTGGCACCCTTGATTTTGAATCCTGTGCCCAAAAGAACAATCCTAGAGGCAAATTCTCCACATGCATTAAAATCTTCCAAGACTCTCTTTCCTCTCCCTTCCCCATCCCCTCGATCGCCTACCTCTTCTCTGGGAGAGTGCAGTCCCAAGGCAGACAACATTCCCTGATAACCCATACAGGTAAGCTCAGGAAGCAGCCTAGGAGCCCTGTCTGGGATCGGTCCAATAACTACATCCATTCTGTAAAACAGAGACCGAAACTGAAGAATACTCCAGATCCAATTCACCACCTTCTTCAACTTGTGCGTCATACCCTTGGCTTTATATCCCAACATTTTATTCGCTTTCTTCAATGTCTGCAAATACTGAAACAGTGGTTTTTAAAACCTGCCCACCAAAATTCTTTCTTCCACCTAATCTCATGACATTGCACTCCATCTGTCACCTCTCTCCCATTTGGCCAGGCCGCTCCAGAACCCCATGGTCTATCGTACATTGGGCAGTATGAATGACCACTTCACCCCATCCGGTGTCTCCCAAAAACATTTATCAGACACCATTTCACCCTCCAAGTCATTGGTAACAATTAGAAACAGCAGCAACTCCACACTGGCCCCTGTGGGACTCCGCTGGCAGCCAGTTTCCCACTCTGATGCCTCCATAAGTACCACCACTCACTGTTGCCCACTTTTCAGCCACATCTCGCTCCAGCCTAGTTTATGCTCAAGGCACATACCTCGTCAGTCAGTTTTGTGGCATAAAAATCTCCCTGAAATCTAATTTCACAATATCCGCTAGCTCACCCCTACCCACTAGTTCTGTGACCTCATCAAAGAACTCCAGTAAATTGATCGGGCACGACGTGCCCTGTCTGAACCCACGCTGTTTCTCTTTAATCGGACTAGTGTCTTTCCCGCTGGTCCTTTACGCTATCCTTCATCAAAATCCCACACACTTTCTCACACTAAAGGGGATCACAGATCTGTAATTTGACCAGCCACCCCTTGCTCCATTTTAAAGATGTGACAACCTTCCAATCCACTGGAAAGGCACCTGATCTGACAGATCTTAATGGGGATCTGCAATCTCCTTCTCTTTCTATCTTTCACGCGGCATGTCATTTCATCCCCTCAAAGTCTTCACTCCTGAAATCAAATTTCTTTGCAATTTTTTTTACAACATTCTGTCCTCATTTCAATCTTAAAATTAACAATTTTATGATCACCAGATGGCAAGCGTTTCCTTAATTACATTTGGCTTAACACTGCCTTCGCAAGGAAGGAACAACTCCAAGAATGCCTTTCCCGTCATACTCCCTTGCAGAAGAGATTTACTGGGATGGTACCAGGGCTGAAAGAATTCAGTTATGTGGATAGCCTGGAGAAGCTGGGGCTGTTCTCCTTAAAGCTGAGAAGGTTAAGAGGAGATTTAATAGAGGTGTTTAAAATTATTTTAGGGTTTGATAGAGTAAGTAAAGAGTAACTGTTTCCAGTGACAGACGGGTCAGTAACTAGAGGATACAGATACAAGGTGATCGGCAAAAGAACCAGAGGTGGCATGGGGAAACTATTTTCTTTCTTTACATCGTGAGTTGTTGTGATCTGGAATACACTGGCAAAAAGGGTGGTGGAAGCAGATTCAATAGTTAAATTCAAAAGAAAGTTGGATAAATACTTTGAAGGGAAAAAAATTAGAGCCATGGGGAAAGAGCCGGGGTATGGGATTAATTAAATAGTTCTACCAAAGAGCCAGCACAGGCACGATGGGCCAATAGGCCTTGCTTCATGTGAGCATGTTATTTGACCATGGAGGGCATCACAGCTGTGCCAAATTCTGTCTTTGCCTAATGTCTAGACACAAGTGCTTTCAGGATTAGGAACTTCTTGATCAAAGGTAATGAAGTCAATTGGAGCAGGCCAACAGAAATCACAGCAGGAATTAACCTTGGGACCCAAAATAGTATCAAATCACGTTATACAATTATCTAGTGAGCTATGGGGGGCCGGAAAAGAGAGTGACATTTTTATTCCTTTTCACTGCCCTTTGAAGCAATAGGAGAACATTCTTTTCAAAATGCACAGCAGCGCAGTGCTGAATATTACCACATGCAATGAGTGGAACTAATTTATGCTACAACGTAATCGCATGATGATATTTTAAAACAAGTTTTATGGTGACTCATCGGTCCAAGCAGTAAAGGACTCGGGTATCAATCTGCACTGTACCAGAACTGCGGCTTACGGTTATCTCGATCTGGAGACTACAGAAGGTTATCTCTGGGCGCTTGTGTCAATATCAAAATGTGGGGCAGGAGATAAAATGTAAATGTACAAGGTACTTATTGGGAGGAGGAGCAGGCTATGTTAACCCGTTAGCAACTGTCTCAGTACAAAACACGTTCAATGATACCAAAACCCTTACACTTGTTTTCCCCCCTCTGTTGTTATTTTATCAGAAGCTGGACGCTGGGCCAGTGACAATGAAGGCAGTCCCACAACAACTCAGCCCTCAGTGAATCTGCCATTCCTGGATCCGGAGCACAAATAATTTGCAAAAAAACCCAAAAGTTCCTGGAGACTGTCTCAAATAAACCTTAGCCTAAAATATCTAATGCTTTGCATGAGATGGCGGAAAGCTTACTTTATAGTAAAGGGTAACTAAGGTTGCCAAGTGATATGAAAATAAGACTATACAGCATTATTGAGTTGACCTCTCCGATTTACTGTGGTCAGCAATTCTGCACAGTCCACTGCCCTTGGATACGGAGTATATAAGAACATAAGAAATAGGAGCAGGAGTTGGCCATTTGCTCCTCGAGCCTGCTCCGCCATTCAATATCATGGCTGATCTGATCATGGACTCAGCTCCACTTCCCCGCCCACTCCCCATAACCCTTTACTCCCTTATCACTCAAAAATCTGTCTATCTCCGCCTTAAATATATTCAATGACCCAGCCTCCACAGCTCCCTGGGGCAGAGAATTCCACAGATTTACAATCCTCAGAAGAAATTCCTCCTCATCTCAATTTTAAATGGGCGGCCCCTTATTCTAAAACTATACCCCCTAGTTTTAGTTTCCCCCACGAGTGGAAACATCCTCTCTGCATCTACCTTGTCGAGCCCCCTCATTATCTTATAAGTCTCAATAAGATCACCTCTCATTCTTCTGAACTCCAATATGTTTAGGCCCAACCTGCTCAACCTATCTTCACAAGTCAATCCCTTCATCTCTGGAATCAACCGAGTGAACCTTCTCTGAACAGCCTCCAATGCAAGTATATCCCTCCTTAAATACGGAGACCAAAACTATACGCAGTACTCTCGGTATGGCCTCACCAATACCCTGCACAGTTGTACTAGGGCTTCTCTGCTTTTATACTCTATCCCCTTTGCAATAAAGGCCAACATTCCATTTGCCTTCCTGATTACTTGCCGTACCTGCATACTAACATTTTGTGTTTCATGCACAAGGACCCCCAGGTTCCTCTGTACTGTAGCATTTTGTAATTTTTCTCCATTTAAAAAATAATTTGCTGTTTTATTTTTTCTGCCAAGATGGATAACCTCACACTTTCTCACATTATACTCCATCTACTAAATTTTTGCCCACTCACTTGGCCTGCCTATATCCCTTTGCAGATTTTGTGTGTCCGCCTCACACATTGCTTTTCCTTCCATCTTTGTATCATCTGCAAACTTGGCTATATTACACTCAGTCCCTTCATCCAAATCATTAATATAGATTGTAAATAGTTGAGGCCCCAGCACCGATCCCTGTGGCACCCCACTAGTTACTGTTTGCCAACTGGAAAATGACCCATTTATCCCGAGTATTTTCTGTTAGTTAGCCAATCCTCTATCCATGCTAATATATTACCTCCAACATCATGAACTTTCATCTTATGCAGTAACCCTTTTAAATGGCACCTTATCGAATGCCTTCTGGCAATACACCACATCCACTGGTTCCCTGTTATCCACCTTGATTGTTACATCCTCAAAGAACTCCAGCAAATTTGTCAAACATGATTTCCCTTTCATAAAACCATGCTGACTCTGCTTGACTAAATTATGCTTTTCCAAATATCCTGCAGCGGGAAGAGGAGTAAGGTGAGTGTTGGGTTGAGTACTGTTATCAGGAAGGCAACATTATAATGCAACTTTTTTTGGAAACTTTCTCCATCTCTAAATCCTGTGAACCTTTGCAATTTAGTTTCAGTTTCCTTCCCAAGGCTTCAGTTCCTCAAGGTGACTGCAGCCCAATGGTACCTCATCCATGTGCGAGGGTGGGCAGAGTACTGGAAGGTTACTCAATTGTACCAGGCATTAAATCAAAGCCCAGTCCCTGCTTGCACCCAATGTATACAAATGTACTTATTAGCATCATCATCATCATAGGCAGTTCCTCGGAATCGAGGAAGACTTGCTTCCACTCTTAAAATGAGTCCTTAGGAGGCTGAACAGTCCAATACGAGAGCCACAGACCCTGTCGCAACTGGAACAGATAGTCGTTGAAGGAAAGGGTGGGTGGGACTTGTTTGCCACACGCTCATTCCGCTGGCTGCA
Organism: Pristiophorus japonicus; assembly: GCF_044704955.1. Taxonomy (NCBI): domain Eukaryota; kingdom Metazoa; phylum Chordata; class Chondrichthyes; family Pristiophoridae; genus Pristiophorus; species Pristiophorus japonicus. The sequence continues at coordinate 146,768,140 of NC_091980.1, forward strand.
CTTGGTTTCTGCATACTCTCGGCGACAAGACTCGAGGTGCTCAGCGCCCTCCCGTATGCACTTCCTCCATTTAGCAGGTGATCACTGGATAGCAATCAGGAGGAAGAACCCTAGTAGATTGTTACCTTCGCCTAGAGCACTGAGGCTGACTGTACTGTTGGTCTGGCTGAGATCAGCTCATGAAATACGGACCAGTAATCAAACCTGAGACTGCACTGGTGTCTGGCTCAGGACCACACCAGCTGATGCACCAATTAAGCCCTCAAGATGCCCTATCAGCTTGGCAGAGATTATGCCGCTGGATCCAAAGGTTGTAGGTTGAAGCCTCAACCCAATATTTGAGCATGTAATCCTAGCTAACATCCCAATGCAGCACCAATATGGTTCTACATTGTTGGAGGTACCATCCTAGTAACAGAGGGCTAGAATTTCCCTAACCTGTTTTTCTGGAGCCCTCACTCAAGCTGCGCCGCTTTTGTCCGCCTCCAAGCGCGCAGAGAAAAGACCTCCGTATTCTGGCCGCTCCCCAGCCTCTCCTCCGTCGTGGCGCAGCATGGCCCAATGGATTGGGGGCGGAGCCAGGTCCTGATTCTGCAAACACGCGCTGCAGGCTGTGTGGGAGGGGCCTGAAGCACACCATCCCTAGCCCTGGCCGAATGGGCTCCCTCAATGGCAGCCAGAGTGTGCTCTGCAGGCTACGTCATCTGATTGTTTTCTTCCCTTCATGTCAAAAGATGATTTGATTCCTTTCAGCCTTGGATTAAGGGATTTACAGATTAGAAACACTAAGAAAATCAAGATGGAACTTTGGCCTGGGATGAGCCCGTGGTGATGGTTCTTGAATCCACCAGTGACGACGCCTCTGACCTGATTGTAAAACTCCTGAAGAGTTTCTGGGGGTCTGGGTTTGTAACTCTCAACCAGATGAACCAGGGATTCATGCAGGTGTTTGATGCCATGCTGGACATCAGTCTAGACGTGCTTCATAAGAGGGTACTTCCATCTCCCCCACTCCTCCTCTCCCCCAACTCCTCCTCCTATCCCCCCTCCCTCCCCTTCTCGCCGAATGGGCTCCCCCATCAGCGGCCCGCTGCGTTCCCTAAGGTAGGACTTCTATTTTTTTATTTGTTATTTTACTGATTGATTTTGATGCTTTAGGGGCAGGATTCCTTTTATTTTTTTGTGTGTTATTTATTGATTGTTTATTACTTTGCTCTTGGTGCTTTAGGGACAGGGCTCCTATTTTATTTGTTAATTAATTGCTCATTACTTGGTGGTGCTTTAAATGTAGTTACTTGCACCGATTCCTTAACTGTAAGCAAGGTCTTTCTGTGCGGACAAAAGTGGACACATACACTGCCCTAAGTTAGTTTAGTACAACTTTTTTCTGGCCAAATTGGCATAAATGGTGTAAGTGGCTGGGAACGCCCCCTTTTGAAAAAAGCTGACCTAACAAAAAACCTAACTAACTCACTTACACTGGCGCAAATTAAATGGCCATATTTGTAACTAAAAAGTTACACCAGAAAAATCAAGTTACACCAAAACAAAAGGTGCAACTCATGGGGAAATTTGGGCCCGGAGAAACATTAAGTAGGCCATGCAGCCACTCGAGCATGACTAGAATGACCCAACTCCAATTCTGAGATTGTGCCCTCCTGTTCCGAATTCCCCCACAGAGGAAACATTTTCTCTGCATCTATCCTACCGAATCACTTTTAAAGATCTTGATTAAAGGTGCCAACCTCAGACCATATTCAAGGACCATTGCTTGTACAGAACGGTTGCCACGTCGGCCTACATAAATAATGACTCCACTCCAGAGTTATTCATTGTTCATGGCACCTTGAGATGTTAAGACATGTTCAGGGCACTAGGTAAATGATGGCATCATTCGGGTCTGAACTGCAGTCCCGTGTTTCTCCTAATTCCATCTGCCACTCTTCCTTCCTCTCCCAATACCCACAAACCCCAACTGGTGAGAGTAGCATTCCACATCCCTCTAGTGTTCTCTTCATTTCAAACCAAATTCAAAGTGTTTTAGGAAGGGCGGGGACGGGGAGCGGGAATTTTTAACCTGTGATGCATTCCTGCCTTACACGGAAATGATTGCAGGTGGAGTAAACCAATATACCACAGGGACCACAGTTTGCACAAGTGGATGAACATTTGTAAAACACTGACAATAGTTCCAAGGTGAATCAGAATCGTGACATGGCTCGTTAACTCTTCCTTAAATAGATTCACACACACACAGACACTCCCTTGGGTGGAGTGCATCTGAACACAAATTAAATCACCACAAAACTTATATCTTTGCAGTTTTTTTGCCAAACTTTTCTGCCCTCATCCTCTGCAGGCACAGAATCTGGCAGTCCCAGTGTTCCAGACGAGCAGATAACTAAACCACAGGGGACTGTACAGAGCAGGAGAGGTCCTGTATCAATCAGATGAACAATTGGCATTAATCTCCCTGGGCTACAGAAAACAATCTGCCAGGAACTTTATCAGAACCCAGCTTCAATAATGGACTCTTCTTTAAATAGATTACCACACACACCCCTACAAGCCCTGGGTGATTCTCATCCCTCCCTGGCCAGTGTGGGTGGAAGGACAAGGAATGGATGTATGCAATCAATCACCATCATCATAGGCGGTCCCTCGAATGAGAATGACTTGCTTCCACAAGAGTTCACAGAAGTTTCAATGAAGGACCCGATGTTCCAGTCCTGAACCCCACTTGAGGGGGTGGAAGATGCCTGTGCGTGGATTTTTTTTTTTTTTATAAACGTGTGGTGACCGTTGCACACCAGCCACCACATGGGCTTGACAGAGCTAGGTCTTGGTCCAGTGGCGAGGGTTGAACCAGGACGACTGGAGACCTGCTCTGCTGCACGGACCTAGTGCGCACACATATCGCAGTGTGGGCTGGCCCGTGCTGCCCCTGGGCCCTCGCCTCTTCTGGGTCCCGTACCCTCATTCGCCGCACCTCCGCCCACGATGTTCCAGGGCCCGGCAATCAATGGCAAGATACTGAAAGATGTGAGATTTAGGTTTCAAATACATTTCATGAAAGTGCAAGTAGACAAAAGCCATAGATATGGTCAGCAGCATTTTGTGGTACAAGGGTAATGGGGATATGATCAATTGGTAGAAAATATTGGTTAGGCCACAGTATCATGTGCAGTTTTGGTCAGCCCATTATAGAAAGGATTTGAAAGCCATAGAGTCTGTACAGCATAGATTCACCAGGATAATACTAAGGATGGGAAACAATGTTTATGGGGAAACACTTGAGATACTGAGCCCAATTCCACTGGTGCAGAGAAGGCTAAGAGGAGATTTGATCGAGGTTTTCAAAGAGATAAAGGCTTTTGGTAGAGTAAATAGAGAAAGACCATTTCCACTGGTTGGGGAGCCAAAACAAATAGTCATCAATTTTAAAATGTCAGAGAGTGAGGAAAGAGGGGTTCAGAGAAATATCTTTACACACAGAAGGATGGTTGTGACGTGGAATGCTTTGCCAAAGGGAGCAGTCGAGACAGGGAAATTTGCAACTTTTAAGGTCAGACTGGATAAATATTTGAATCAGATGTAGATGCAGGACTATGGGGAGAAGAACACAGGATTAGCTTTGGATTGCTCCAGCAAAGAGCCAGCACGGACACAATGGGCCGAACGGCCTCCTTCTGTGCTGTAAATGTCTACGGTTCTAGGGCCAAGGAAGACAACTTAAACATCTGTAGCTACAGGGGTATTACCATTCCAGAAATCTCAACACAGATTAGGGATCAAACCTGGGACATTCTTGGTCTCTTCAGCTGAATTCCACGCCTTCAAAACCACACGTTAGATTAAAAGTTCAAAACATCATAGAAAAATGTAAAAGACTGTACCAGTAGAATTAATACAAAGGAATAACTAATAGAAAATCAAACAGTGCATGAATAGTAAACAAGGGCTTAGTTTTAAGCAGCGAGTAGGCCAACACAGAATTTGACAGCACACAAGGTGGCCATTCAGCCCATCGCACCTATACTAACTCTCTAAAACAGCTATCTACTTAGTCCCATCCCCCTATGCATTCATTTTCCAATTCCCATTTAAAAGCTATTACGGATTGTGTTTCTACCACCGTTTCAGACAGAACCCACCAGATCCTAACACTTCTCAGCAAAAATATGATTTCCTTACATCTCCTTTTGCTCTTGAGAGAGCATGAGCTGCACATTCCCACAAAGAAATCAGTAGCTGTACTAAATAACTACATTTTTTCCAATAGTGTATCTGGACTGATCGGCTAAATTAAGCCCAGTGATGTTACTTGCCGCTTGAAGACGCTCCTTATTCCCAACTCCTGAAGATGCTGGCTCTCGCTGGGGGACAGTTATACAGACACCTGCAACCATCCCTTACCCAAGTGCTCCTTTTTTCAATCACGAGTGATTCATGCAAGGCTTCACAGCCAAGCCTAATTCTGCCCGCACTTGATGACCACATTTTCCAGTAGAAACCCTGGCTGATTTCTCCCTTCCCCCACACCCTAGCCTTGGGTCGTATCGTAGCACCCAAGCTTCAAGGGCTTCTATCTGTACGCTGGATACGCAAAACTATTTTGGGTGCGACATTCGTGGATGGCTCTCCCAGTTTTACATTTGCACTGGAGTGCCTCCATCCCATTCTAGGCCAGCTGGAACAGAAACACAGGACACCCGCCCTGCTTTTCATAATCAAGACCAGCAGCGCAATGGTACACCTGCATTTTTGTGCGTCCGCAATGCCATCGTGATAAACACCGCGCTTGTTTAAACAACAGGGCACAGCGAATGGAGGAAGATGTATTTACAATCGGCTCGCACCGCCCCCCACCCCCAAAAAAAACATCTGGTTCACTAATGTCCTTTAGGGAAGGAAATCTGCCGTCCTCACCCGGTCTGGCCTATATGTGACTCCAAACCCACGGCAATGTGGTTGACTCTTAACTGCTCTCTGAAATGGCCCAGCAAGACACTCAGTTGTAACAAACCACTACGAAAAACAAGAATAAAACAGGACAGACCACCCGGCATCGACCTCAGCTTCAGACACGACAACGGCACACCCAGCCCAGTCGACTCCGCAAAGTCTCCCTCATTAACATCTGGGGACGTGCCAAAATTGGGAGAGCTGTCCCACAGACTCGTCAAGCCTGACAATCATACTCACACAATCATACCTGGGTATGTCCTGTCCCACTGGCAGGACAGACCCACCCGAGGTGGTGACAGTGGTATACAGTGGGGAGGGACTGGCCCTGGGAGTCCTCAACATTGACTCCAGACCCCATGAAGTCTCATGGCTTCAGATCAAGCATGGACAAGGAAACCTCCTGCTGATTACCACCTACCGCCCTCCCTCAGCTGATGAATCAGTACTCCTCCATGTTGAACACCACTTGGAAGAAGCACTGAGAGTAGCAAGGCCACAGAATGTACTCTGGATGGGAAACTTCAATGTCCATCACAAAGAGTGTCTCGGTAGCATCACTACCGAGCTGGCCGAGTCCTAAAGGACATAGCTGCCAGACTGAGCCTGCGGCAGATGGAGAGAGAACCACTTGGCCTGATGGTGAAAAATCTACTTGACCTTGTCCTCACCAATCTACCTGTCGCTGATGCATCTGTCCCACAGCATTGGTAGCAGGGACAGCACAATCATTGTGGAGATGAAGTCCCGTCTTCACACTGAGCACACCCTCCAGTGCGTTGTGTAGCACTACCACCATGCTAAATGGGATAGACTCAGAACAGATCTAGCAGCTCAAAACTGGGCATCCATGAGGCGCTGTGGGCCATCAGCAGCAGCAGAATTGTATCCCACCACAATCTGTAACCTCACTGTATCCCTCACTCTACCATTACCATCGAACCAGGGGACCAACCCTGGTTTAATGCGGAGTGCAGAAGAGCATGCTAGGAGCAGCACCAGGTGTACCTAAAAATGAGGTGCCAACCTGGGGAAGCAGCAACACAGGACTACATGCATGCTAAACAGCGGAAGCAGCACGCTCTAGACAGGGCTAAGCAATCCCACAATTAACAGATCAGATCAAAGCTCTGCAGTCCTGACACATCCAGTCGTGAATGGTGGTGGACAATTAAACAACTGATGGGAGGAGGAGGCTCCATGAATATCTTCATGGCGGAGTCCAGCAAGCCAGTGCAAAAGACAAGGCTGAAGCATTTGCAATTCATCTTCAGCCAGAAGTGCTGAGTGGATGATCCATATCGGCCTCCTCCTGAGGTTCCCACCATCACAGAAGCCAGTCTTCAGCCAATTCGATTCACTCCATGCAATATCAGGAAACGGCTGAGCACACTGGATACAGCAAAGGCTGTGGGCCCCAACAATATCCTGGCTGTCGTGCTGAAGACTTGTCCTCCAGAACTAACCACACCTCTAGCCAAGCTGTTCCAGTACAGCTACAACACTGGCATCTATCCAACAATGTGGAAAACTACCCAGTTATGTCCTGTCCACCAAAAGGTCAAACCCAATCTGGCCAATTACCGCCCCATTAGTTTACGCTCAATCATCAGTAAAGTCATGGAAGGTGTTGTCGACAGTGTTATCAAGCAGCACAGACTCACCAATAACCTGCTCACTGATACCCAGTTTGGGTTCCACCAGGACCACTCAGCTCCAGAACTCATTACAGCCATGGTCCAAACATGGACAAAAGAGCTGAATTCCAGAGGTGAGGCGAGAGAGACTGCCCTTGACATCAAGGCAGCATTTGACCGAGTGTGGCATCAAGGAGCCCGAGTAAAACTGAAGTCAATGGGAATCATGATGAAAACTCTCCACTGGCTGGAGTCATACCTAGCACAAAGGAAAATGGTTGTTGGAGGTCAATCATCCCAGCCCCAGGATATCGCTGCAGGAGTCCATCAGGCAGTGTCCTAGGCCCTACCATCTTCAGCTGCTTCATCAATGACCTTCCCTCCATCATAAGGTCAGAAGTGGGGATGTTCGCTGATGATTGCACAGTGTTCAGTTCCATTCACAACTCCTCAAATAATGAAGCAGTCCATGCCTGCTTGCAGCAAGATCTGGACAACATTCAGACTTGGGCTGACAAGCATCATTCACAACACCAAAGTGCCAGGCAATGACCATCCCCAACAAGCAAGAATCTAACCAGCTCCCCTTGACATTCAACAGTATTACCAATGTCAAATTCCCCCACCATAAACATCCTGCGGGTCACCATTAACTAGAAACTTAACTGGACCAGCCACATAAATACTGTGGCAACAAGAGCAGGTCAGAGGCTGGGTATTCTGCGGCGAGTGTCTCACCTCCTTACTGCCCAAAGCCTTTCCACCATCTATAATGCACAAGTCAGGAGTGTGATGGAATACACTCCATTTGCCTGGATGAGTGCAGCTCCAACACCACTCAAGAAGCTCGACACCATTAAGGACAAAGCATCCCGCTTGATTGGCACCCCATCCACCACCTTCAACATTCACTCCCTCTATCACCAGCGCACCGTGGCTGCAGTGTGTACCATCTATAAGATGCACTGCAGCAACTCACCATGGCTTCTTCGCCAGCACCTCCCAAACCTGCGACCTCCACCACCCAGAAGGACAATGGCAGCAGGTGCATGGGAACATCATCATCTGCAAGTTTCCCACCATCCTGACTTGGAAATATATCGCCGTTCCTTCATTATTGCGGAGTTAAAATCCTGGAACTCCCTCCCCAACAGCACTGTGGGAGTACCTTCACCACACAGACTGCAATGGTTCAAGATGGCAGCTCATCACCACCTTCTCAAGGCAATTAGGGATGGGCAATAAATGCTGAACTTGCCAGTAACGCCCACATCCTGGAATGAATTAAGAAAAAGAAAAGAACTTGAATTTCTATAGCGTCTTTCATAACCTCAGGACATCCCAAAACGCTTTACGTCCGGTGGTCATGAAAGGCGCTATATAAATAAAAGTCTTTCTTTCTGTACAGGCAATTAAATTCTTTTGAAATGCAGTGACTGTTACAATTGTAGGAAATGCAGCAGCCAATTTGCGCACAGCAAGCTCCCACAGACAGCAATGTGAAAATGATCAGATAATCTGTTTCTGGTGTTGGTGGAGGGAAAAAAGTTGGCCGGGACACCAGGAGAACTCCCCTATTCTTCAAATAGTGCCATGGGATCTTTTACAATTCACCCGAGAGCAGACCGGGGTTTAACATCTCATTTGAAAGACGTCACCTGTGACAGTTCAGCACTCCCTCGGTACTGCACTGGTGTATCTACCTGGATTATGTGCTCAAGTTTCTACAGTGGGACTTAAACCCACAACCTTCTGTCTCAGAGACAGGAGTGCTACCCTGTGATGGGAGAGAAGGGTGGAAACCATTTAAAAACCTCGTGAACCGGCTGCAGAGAGAGCAGCTCAAGGGCAGCCCAGGCCAACCATGCCGTCCAACTTGCTCTCAGTCTGGGGTGTGGCTGCTCACCCACCACTTCTCACAGAGTACAGGAACTCAACACGTAGGAAGTCACGAGGATTTAACCCAGAGATTACAGACCATGGGGAGAAGGTGGAAGAAACGGATAAAGCTTGTTGTGGCACTCATTGAAGATCGTTAGGGGGAAGTCCCAGCAGATTGGAAAACTGCAAATGTAATGCTGCTATTCAAAAATGGAGGCAAACAAAAAGCAGGAAACTATAGACCAGTTAGCCGAACATCTGTGGTTGGGAAAATGCTAGAGTCCATTATTAACGAAGCAGTAACAGGACATTTGGAAAAGCAAAATTTGGTCAGGAAGAGTCAGCAAGGATTTATGAAGGGAAAATCATGTTTGACAAATTTGCTGGAATTCTTTGTGGATGTAAGGAACAAGGTGGATAAAGGGGAACCAGTGGATGTGGTGTATTTGGACTTCCAGAAGGCATTTGACAAGGTGCCACACAAAAGGTTACTGCACAAGATAAAAGTTCACGGGGTTGGGGGTAATATATTAGCATGGATAGAAGATTGGCTAACAAGCAGAAAACAGAGAGTCGGAATAAATGGTTCATTCTCTGGTTGGTAATCAGTAACAAGTGGGGTGTCACAGGGATCAGTGCTGGGACCTCAACTATTTACAATCTATATTAACGACTTGGAAGAAGGGGCTGAGCGTAACATAGCCAAGTTTACTGACGATACAAAGATGGGAGGAAAAGTAACGTGTGAGGAGGACATAAAAATGCTGCAAAAGGACATAGACAGGCTAAGTGAGTGAGCAAAAATTTGGCAGATGGAGTATAATGTTGGAAAGTGTGAGGTCATGCACTTTGACAGAAAAAAATCAAAGAGCAAATTATTATTTAAATGGAGAAAGATTGCAAAGTGCTGCAGTACAGCGGGACCTGGGGGTCCTTGTGCATGAAACACAGAAGGATAGTATGCAGGTACAACAAGTGATCAGGAAGGCCAATGAAATCTTGGCCTTTATTGCAAAGGGGATGGAGTATAAAAGCAGAGCAGTCTTGTTACAGCTGTACAGGGTATTGGTGAGGCCAGACCTGGAATACTGCGTCCAGTTTTGGTTTCCATATTTATGGAAGTATATACTTGCTTTGGAGGCAATTCAGAGAAGGTTCACTAAGTTGATTCCGGGGATGAGGGGGTTGAGATGAGGAAAGGTTGATTAGGTTGGGCCTCTACTCATTGGAATTCAGAAGAATGAGAGGTGATCTTATCGAAACGTATAAGATTATGAGGGGGCTTGACAAGGTGGATGCAGAGAGGATGTTTCCATTGGTGGGGGAGACTAGAACTAGAGGGCATGATCTTAGAACTGATATGAGGAGAAATTTCTTCTCTCAGAGGGTTGTTAATCGGTGGAATTTGCTGCCTCAGAGAGCTGTGGAAGCTGGGACATTGCATAAATTTAAGACAGACATAGACAGTTTCTTAAACGATAAGAGGATAAGGGGTTATGGGGAGCGGGCGGGGAAGTGAGCAGAGTCCATGATCGTATTAAATGGCAGAGCAGGCTCGAAGGGCCATATGGCCTACTCCTGCTCCTATTTCTTATGTTCTTAATGTTTTTGTTAGTTAAGGGTATCAAGGGATATGGAGCCATGGCGGATAAGAGAAGTTAAGGTACAGATCCAACCACGATCTAACCGAATGGAGCAGGCTCAAAGGGCTGAATAGCCTATTCCCGCAGGAGCATTACAAGATAAAAGCAATGTTAGTGGCACATCTTACAAAGCGTAGAGATTTTATTCCAAGGAAACCCAAAAAGTACAACTTTTGCTCAGCCAAATAAATCAAGATGCAGGATTAGCACCCCTCATTCTTCCAGCCAGACAAATTTAAACACACGAGTGATGTGTGAAAGACTGAGAGAAATATTTGCCAATGCTATTCTGCAACCATATACCACTCCCCATTTGGAGCTTTGGAACACCAACTTGTATTTATACAGCACCTTTAACATAGTGAAACGTCCCAAGGCGCTTCACAGGAGTACTATGCGTTAAAATTTGACACCGAGCCGCTTAAGTATAAATTAAGGCAGGCTTGGTCAAAGAGGTAGGTTTTAAGGAGCGTCTTGAAGGAGGAAAAAGAGGCAGAGAAGTTTAGGGAGGGAGTTCCAGAGCTTGGGGCCCAGGCAACAGAAGGCACGGCCACCAATGGTTGAGCGATTATAATCAGGGATGCTCAGGAGGGCAGAATTAGGAGTGCAGACATCTTGGGAGGTTGTGGGGCTGAAGGAGATTACAGCGATAGGGAGGGGCGAGGCCATGGAGGGATTTGAAAATAAGGATGAGAATTTTGAAATTAAGGCGTTGCTTAACCGGAAGCCAATGTAGGTCAGGGTGCACAGGGGTGGTGGACGAGCGAGACTGGCTGCCCGTGTCCTAACACGCACCGAGTTTTGGATCACTTCTAGATTACGTAGGATGGAATGTGGTTGAAAGCTCATTTCAGGGTCGAATATGATACCAAGATTGCGAACAGTCTGGTTCTTCCTCAGTCAGATGTTTCGGAGAGGGATAGAGTCAGTGTCGAAGGAACGGAGTTTGTGGCGATGACCGAAAACAATCCCACGATTAGATGGATAAGAATGGAACCAGGTAAGTGCAGTCCCCCCAGCTGGACGACGGTGGAGTAGCGCTGGAGAAAGATAGAGTGGTCAACCGGGTCAAAGACTTTGATCAGCGCCATTTTGGTACTGTGGTAGGTGCAGAAACCGATTGGAGGGATTCAAACATGGAATTGCGGGAAAGATGGACACAGATTTGGGAGGAGACAACCCGTTCAAGGACTTTGAGAGGAAAGGGAGGTTGGAGATGGGGTGGTAGCTCGCAAGGACGGAGTAGTCGAGGGTTGGTTTTTTTGAGAGGAGTGATGGCAGATTTGAGGGAGTACCGGAAGAGAGCGAACTGTTAAAAACGTCAGCTAACATCGGAGCCAGAAAAGGAAGTTGGGTGGTCAGCAGTTTGGTGTGAATAGGGTTAAGGGAGCATATAGTGGGTCTACTGAACAGGGTGAGCTCGGAAAGTTCATGAGGGGAGATCGGAGAGAAACTGGAGAAAGATGTGAGGTCAGGGCTAGGGCAGGGGGAGCCTTAAAGGAAGTTTGGCCTGGTGAGCTAGGGGAAGGAAGGGAAGAGGCAGCCGAAGGGAAGGTCTCAATCTTAGAGACAAAGAAGTTCATGATTGTCGGAGGTGAGGGTGGAGACTGGGTAGAGGTATTTAAAAAACGGTCAACAGTGGAGAATAGAAGCTGGGCTTTATCTTTACAGTCCAGAATGATTCTGGAATAGTGAGCGATTTTGGCAGATGAGAGCAAGTCCCAATAGTGCTTTATGTGGTCCAGCCAGATCCGACGGTGAATGGCTAAACCAGTTGTTGCCATATCCGTTCAAGTCTATGTCTCTTGGACTTAAGGGAGTGAAGATATAGCTGTACCAGGGGGAATGGCCAGGGTGAGAGAGAGAGAGTAATGGTTTTAACAGGGACTAGGGCATCAAAGGTGGCGGTGAGGGTGTGGTTGGGTAGATCGGTAGCTGCAGAAATGTCATGGTGAATGGAGGGCCAAAGGCAGAGAGAGAGTTTTTTCCAGGGGCAAACACCAAGATTGCCTTCTCTGCCTTAGGGTAAAGAACCATCCTGTACACATCTTCCCAAAAAGAATACAAGCACTGATCTACCAGCTCAGCATCAAGGACCCGACAGGTGCAGTCACGCATGCAATTGTTAGCGGGCACAAATCACACAACCGTCCACTCGAAAGACACCAAGCAGAACAATGATAGACCTTGTCCGAGCAAACTCTAGAAAAGAGAAAATGGAGGGGCGATCAGATTGAGATCTTTAAAATTATGAACGGGTTTGACAGGGTAGACTCAGAGAGCCCAAAATAAGGGCCCCATCACCACAAGACAAATACTAATAAATCCAGTAAGGAATTCAGGAGAATTTCTTTACTCAAAGAGTGGTGAGAATGTGGAACTCTCTACCACATGGAGTCGTTGTGGCAAATATAGATTCAATCAAGGGGAAGTCAGATAAGTACATGAGGGTGATAGGAATAAGAAACGTTGATAGGGCGAAATGAAATAAGATGGGAGGAGGCTGATGTGGAGCATAAATACTGGCAGAGACCGTTTGTTTCTGCACTACAAAATTCTACGCAAATTGGGTTGTGTGCTGGGTAACAGGGGGTAATGGTGATGGCAGCGATAGGTTCAATTAAACGCATCACAAAAGCAGTCCATCGCACGCTGAAGTGAGTTGGTCTAAGCGGGACTTTTGCCTACAGTATCCACACCAAATGACGACACTTCTCACTATAATGACAAGCCACACACCATCCAAATAAGACTTTTCTACCCTTACATGGTTTATCCCAGGAAACTGATCACGTTTCTAATTGCTCCTCTCACATTATTATTTGTCTCCTTCTGTCGGAAGTGTTCCATATTGTTCTGCTTTAAGGGAGTAAGCCTGGCAATATTAGTTTGAGGAAAATTGACAACCAGCAATCCTGCTGCTTAATGCACCGTGTCTCGGATGTACCCACAACCAAATTTATTGTCCTCAGTACCCGCACCTCACTTTCATAGTCGAGTCCAATCCATTCTTTCCAAGTATCCACAGCTCATTGCAGACCGAGAATCGAACCGGATCTGCATGCTTCAGGCCCAAACTGTATTTATAGAGAGAGAGAGAGAGAGAGAGAGAGAGAGAGAGAGAGAGAGAGAGAGAGACGGGAGCAGAAAGTTCCCTTTTAATTAAAACCCTGCCATGACCCCCCATTGCCCAGCACACAACCCAATTTGCATAGAATGTTGTAGTGCAGAAACAGGCCATTTGGCCCAACCGGTCTGTGCCAGTCTTTACGCTCCACATGAGCCTCCTCCCATTTTACTTCATCTCGCCCTATCAACGTTTCTTATTCCTTTCTCTCTCATGTACTTATCTGACTTCCCCTTAAATGAATCTATATTCGCCACAACCGCTCCATGTGGTAGAGTTCCACATTCTCACCACTCTTTGAGTAAAGATCTTAAAACGGCTTCTCACTTCTCTTGCAGGTGTCTACCCCCAAATAAGGTACAAACCTCAGACTCTCACTACATCTGTCCGACTACCTTGTTATTAGAATCGGCGTCCAAAGTCACTTAAAATAAAAATATTGATCCCCATGTAATGCAAGAGGCAAGAAAAGTAGTTCTGTGCACTTCTTTTTTTGAAGATCTAATTGCTGCATGGTGTGGTGTGTGCTGACTCTGTGGATGCCTTCCATCAGGCACTGGATCGGTTTTTGACTGGGGCCACAGATCGCATCACATTATCTGTATAGATAACTCTTGCTCCGTGAGATCTCCTGGACTGGTTTCAATCGCCTGAGTGTGGGGGGAGAGGAATTTCCCCATATTGGCCCTGGGTTTTCTGCCTCTCCCAGAGCAAGTGTTTAGTTATGATGTTCCAGCCATCTTGAAGTGTGGGGCAGGCTTAATGGACCAGCAGGTCTTTATTTGCCCGTCAATATCGTATGTGTAGGCCTAAACCATATGACAGCTCTACAATGTTTTATGAATCTTTTTTCAATACGAGGGATGTTAGCGCTGGGAAATAGAAGTCGTCTATTTCAGACAGCCAGTCAAGTAAACTGCCCGCCCCTCTCTCCCTGGCAGGGTGCCCCAAGCTGCCCCACTGCAACATTTATCTGTACCCACACCTGCTACTATCCAGGCGCACAATCACATGGTGGAGGCTATCAGAATTGGAAGCATTTTAGGCCCAGAACATCCAACAACTACAAAGAGCTCTTTGACAGGTAAAAGCTTGGAATCACCTGAGGAATCAGCGTGCTGTCAAGTAAATAAAACCTCATCTCCCTTTTTATTGGCCAACACAGTAAACATGGTTACGGTGGCTCGGTCTCCAGAAATGAGTCAACCTGACTAAATATTGTAATCACATCAGCAGGAACGCTACCTTACTACAGTCTTGGGCCTCATTCAGAGTTATAAATTTAAAATCACAGTTCCAACAATGATCTAGTGTGTACACCCGTTGCCTGGTACTGGTGAGCCATGCAGAAGGCACCCAGGTTTTTTTCCCCGCTCTGTGCTAAGTTAGCCGACAGCAGTTAGAACATGAATGCTATAATAGGGCATGGTGTCACTGGGCTAGGGAGCGGCAATATCAGACAGCTTCCTGCTTCAGTTTGCTACTGGAGAGTGCCCACGTCAGTACACAGCTTGGGTGCTGCCCCCATAGTCAAATAGCCCACTGACACTATACAAGCTCATATGGAAAATAGCAACTGGAGATCATCTGGGACCAATGAAACCCCAGCACATTCAGGAGATGAAAATTAACAGTGTATGAAGCGTCGCCACTACTAAAAACTAATGTAACCCTGAAAAATTATTTTAATCCAGATTATGCTTCTCAAGAACCCCAAATGGAATCCAACATACTGCCCTATTATGGAGACAAACAGCTGAGTGACATGTAGCATTATTCCAAATCACAGTGAACCAACAGGGAGGCATAGCACCATGCTGTATAACCCTGTGCCACCGTATCGAGCAGTGCCATGTCCAGTATAAGCAGTCACTGCTTCCCTGGGATAAGCCAGTGCCCCCCGGCCCCATGTCATGCCCCACTATCCCTTCCTGTACCCAGGTATCCTCCCTGATAACCCCTTCCTGTATTCCCAATATCCTGCCTCACTGTCCCTTCCTGTACCCCGCTCCACTGCCCACTCCTGTATCCCCATGATATGCTCCACTGCCCCGTCCTGTACCCAGATACCCTGTGCAATATGGGTGCATGCCAAGTTGGCCCCCAGCACTGTGCCCAGTTGAACATGGGTGGCATAAAGCAGTGCTGGTATCACTCATTGCTGTGTCCAAGCACCATGCCCTGGGACAGACCATGTGGTGCACCCGGCCACACGAGCTATACTGGGATACATCATGAATTGCACCAGAGTAGGCAACAGTCACATTGGAATACTACTCCTTTCTGTACCCGCCACACCATGCCCCTCTGCCTTTCTGTACACACCCCATGCCCGGCATCACTGCCCCCTGCTGTACCCCATAGCCTGCCCCACTGTAGCCCTTGCCCACCACCCTGCATGCCCTGTCTCTCCCTGTACAGCCCATTGCCCCTTTCTGTACCCCCACATACCATGCCCCAAGGCCTCTTCCTGTAACCCCAATGCTCTTTCATGCCAATACCATGCCTCACTGCCCCTTCCTGCACCCCCCACACTGTCCATTCCCATACTCTATACGCTGCCCCTTCCTGTACTGCTCCCCACCACCCCTTCCTGTAACCTGCCCCTTCCTGTACCCTACACCCTGCCCCCTCCTGTACCCTACACCCTGCCCCCTCCTGTACCCTACACCCTGCCCCCTCCTGTGCCCTACACCCTGCCCCCTCCTGTACCCTACACCCTGCCCCCTCCTGTACCCTACACCTTGCCCCTTCCTGTACCCTATACCCAGCCCCCTCCTGTACCCTACACCCTGCCCCCTCCTGTACCCTACACCCTCCTGTACCCTACCCCCTCCTGTACCCTACCCACTCCTGTACCCTACCCCCTCCTGTATCCTACACCCAGCCCCCTCCTGTATCCTACACCCTGCCCCCTCCTGTACCCTACACCCTGCCACCTTCTGTAACCTACACCCTGCCCCCTCCTGTATCCTACACCTTGCCCCTTCCTGTACCCTACAGCCTGCCCCCTACACCCTGCCCCCTCCTGTACCCTACACCCTGCCCCATCCTGTACCCTACACCCTGCCCCATCCTGTACCCTACACCCTGCCCCATCCTGTACCCTACACCCTGCCCCATCCTGTACCCTACACCCTGCCCCATCCTGTACCCTACACCCTGCCCCCTCCTGTACCCTACACCCTGCCCCCTCCTGTACCCTACACCCTGCCCCCTCCTGTACCCTACACCTTGCCCCCTCCTGTACCCTATACCCAGCCCCCTACACCCTGCCCCCTCCACCCTCCTGTACCCTACACCCTGCCCTCTCCTGTACCCTACACCTTGCCCCTTCCTGTACCCTACACCTTGCCCCTTCCTGTACCCTATACCCAGCCCCCTACACCCAGCCCCCTCCTGTACCCTACCCCCTCCTGTACCCTACACCCTGCCCCCTCCTGTACCCTACACCTTGCCCCTTCCTGTACCCTACACCTTGCCCCTTCCTGTACCCTATACCCAGCCCCCTACACCCTGCCCCCTCCTGTACCCTACACCCTGCCCCCTCCTGTACCCTATACCCAGCCCCCTACACCCTGCCCCCTCCACCCTCCTGTACCCTACACCCAGCCCCTTCCTGTCCCCTATACCCAGCCCCCTACACCCTGCCCGCCTGCCTGTGGCCCTGACGGTACCGGGACACAAACCACAGTAAAACAAAAGCCGAGTGCTGGGTGCGGGGGCCTCGGGCGGAAGCGTGCGGCCTGTGCCGGCCCCAGCCCCGTACCCTGAAGCCGGGAGGCGAGGTGAGGTGAGGCGCGGGCCCGCAGCCTCCCTCCTCCGCCCGGCGGCCCGGCCCGGCCCGCCCGCTCCCCGCAGCCCCCGGGACCTCCCCCACCCCCGGGGCCCGCACTTACCATCAGCTCGATCGTCTTATCCTCGATTACCGAGTCCGCCTCCATCGCGATCAATGAAACGCACTGCGATCCGATCCCACCCCGCTGCCGTCCGTCTTCCGCTCCGAGCCGAGCCGAGCCGAGCCAAACCGATCGGCGCACTTTCTGCGTCTGACGCAATCACGTCACCGCGCCGAGCCCTCCATTATTTATAGCGTCGGGTGCGTCTGACGTCACGCGTTTGTAGGCCGAAGCCGCTTCCGGCGCGTCTGACGTCATGCGTTCGGCCGCTGCTTCGGGTGCGTCTGACGTCACGCGTTGGGCGGGGTGGCGGCGGCTCGCGGCGTCAAGCTTCGCTGCTCCCCCGTCTCCCACCCGCGGTGCGGCGGTCCTGTCCTTCCGCCTGACTGGTCGCCGTGTCGGCCGCCTACTCCCCGGAGCTCTCTTCCCCCCCGCTATTTGATGGGCGCTAGGGGACTTTCCCCTGACGGAACCCCCGACAGAAGCTGAACACGGCCCGCGCTCCTCCCCCTGCCGAGCGGTGCTGGCAGCACGCGAAATTGCCGCGGCCAAGCCGGGCCGCCGCTCCGCCCTGCCGCAGCCAGCCAGCCCATGGCCCAGCAGTGTGCCGAACGAGCCCGGAGGTTTTCAGACGAGGCAATGGAGGCCTTGGTGGTGGAGGTGCAGCGGAGGCGAGCTGCCCTCTACCCTCCCGGCGGCGCCCCTCCCTCCAAGCTGGCCTGCAGGAGGCTGTGGGAAGAGATTGCCGAATCAGTCACGGCCACCAGCGTGGTGCCACGGTCGGCCGTCCAGTGCCGCAAGAAGTTTAATGACCTGGCACGGCTGGGCAAGGTGGGTGCAGGCGTCGGCAAATGCCAAATCCCACCGTCGGCACCACATGCCTCACACACGGCTCAATGCAACATACCCCGCCACACGCCTTCCAACATTCTCTGCGTATCACCGCTCACACCTCACAATCATCACCGTATCACCACTCACACCTCACAATCATCACCGTATCACCGCTCACACCTCACAATCATCACCGTATCACCACTCACACCTCACAATCATCACCGTATCACCACTCACACCTCACAATCATCACCGTATCACCGCTCACACCTCACAATCATCACCGTATCACCACTCACACCTTCCAGCAATCTCTGCATATCATCGCTCACACCTCACAATCATCACCGCTCACACCTCACAATCATCACCGCTCACACCTCACAATCATCACCGTATCACCGCTCACACCTCACAATCATCACCGTATCACCGCTCACACCTTCCAACATTCTCTGCGTATCACCGCTCACACCTCACAATCATCACCGTATCACCGCTCACACCTCACAATCATCACCGTATCACCGCTCACACCTTCCAACATTCTCTGCGTATCATCGCTCACACCTCACAATCATCACCGTATCACCGCTCACACCTTCCAGCAATCTCTGCATATCACCGCTCACACCTCACAATCATCACCGCTCACACCTCATAATCATCACCGCTCACACCTCATAATCATCACCGCTCACACCTCACAATCATCACTGTATCACCGCTCACACCTCACAATCATCACCGTATCACCGCTCACACCTCACAATCATCACCGTATCACCGCTCACACCTCACAATCATCACTGTATCACCGCTCACACCTTCCAACAATCTCTGCATATCACCGCTCACACCTCACAATCATCACCGTATCACCGCTCACACCTCACAATCATCACCGTATCACCGCTCACACCTCACAATCATCACTGTATCACCGCTCACACCTTCCAACAATCTCTGCATATCACCGCTCACACCTCATAATCATCACCGTATCACCGCTCACACCTCACAATCATCACCATATCACCACTCACACCTTCCAACATTCTCTGCGTATCACCGCTCACACCTCATAATCTCTCCCTATCATCGCTCACACCTCACAATCATCACCGTATCACCACTCACACCTTCCAACATTCTCTGCGTATCACCGCTCACACCTCACAATCATCACCGTATCACCACTCACACCTTCCAGCAATCTCTGCGTATCATCGCTCACACCTCACAATCTCTCCCTTTCACCATTCACACCTCACAATCCGAACTTCACTTCACCCTCACAACCTTACACTGCTGCAACGCTCACACCAACATCTCACACCTTGCACATACACACTGCCAACTACTCACCCAAACACGTTGCACCACACACACTGACACACTTCTCTTTCTCTTACAGGCCAAGGTGGCGCATAACAGGAGAGAGCAACAACAGACGGGAGGCAGCCAGCCCGCAATAGAGGACCTGACGGACCTGGAGGAATCTGTGCTCGAAATCATCGGAGGAGCAGTGACGGAGTCTGTGGCCAGCGGAGAAGCTGAAAACGTGGCCAGCGGGGAAGTTGCTGATGATGATGGTATGGTCATACCTAATCCTCCTCCTCGCATCCCACTTTCCCCCTCATCCCACAATCTCCTCTTGTGTACAAGCTGCTGATGCTGGATATCTTTATTTCCCCCCTCCCCTCACCACAATCCGACCCATGTGCCTTTCTGCTTTCAGATACCCAAGAAATGCCAGCAGGCCAGCCTGTCCCTCCTCATCCACATACTGAAGGAGGAGACGAATTAGAAGAAGAAGAAGAAGAAGAAGAGGAAGAAGAAGAGACACTGGCACTACATCTGACACTCGCGGAGACCAACTCAGAAAATGGCACTGTGTGGACTTTAGAGGGTAGTATAGAGGCGGGATCTGCGCATGTGATGTCAGCGGGCACAAGTGTACTACAGCTAGGCCAGGGGGAAAGGGTACCTCAGGAGCCAGCTCCCCGGAGGGCGAGTTCACGCACGAGTTCTGCTCCACGGGACTCAGATGATGACCTCGATGGGGCGGCCTTCAGAAGAAGGGTGATGGGCATGCACACGGAAATGCTAGGGACAATGGCAAGCCTGCCAGAGAGCCTCTTGACAGTCTCAAGGAGCATAGAGGAGTCCGGCTCCAACATTGCCCGGAGCTTCGCACAGAATATGGAGCCCATGATTTCCAGAATGGAAATGATGCGTAACTCCAGGAGAGACCGTGTGGACCCACAGATGATGGGTGTGATGGACGATCTTGCAGCCTCCATTGCGGCACAGGCGGAAGCAACCGAGTATCTCACCGCTGCAATGGAAGCTCAGACTGCTGCCATCTTCACTGGGTTTACGAGTCTCGAAAGGGGCTTGCAGGGTGTCACAGCAGGCCAGCAATCTGTCCGACCTCAGATTGCTAGGAATGCTGAGGCGAGGCTCTGGGGGAGTGTTAGTCGGTCTGTGAAGCAAGAACCGACAGTCCTCTCTCAGGATGACAGCATTCCAACTTCCACCACTGCCACTCCGCCATTACCCTTGCCGATGCCCGTCGACCAGACTGCCACCGCCCATGCCGAGATGGTGCAGTCTACAGCCAGGCCATCTAAGTCCACGGCTGGTCGAAGGCGTCGTGCAAAGGCATCTGTAGTGTCCTCCACTGAAAGTCAGCAGCCTTCCACCAACCGGGCTGAAGCCACTGGGGGAGCACTGCGTAGGAGCACTAGATCAGGCAAAGGCATACAGATGAATAGTTGATATTGTCATTTTGATTGCATTTGAATAAATTTATACATTTTGTTTGGAATGTGTATTTTATGGTGACTCTCATTTCAGCTTTGTGCCCAGGAGGATGATGTGATGTTCCTCGACAGAGGGATGGTATGATGGGGTAGTGATGAACATCGGGGATCTGGGGGTTTTAATCACAAGAATCGGGAGTCTAATGGGGCGGTCACAGAGAGCCTATCCGGAACGGGGATTTGCTGCCACCTCCTCCTCCTCGTTCTCCTCGTCCTTCTGAGGTGGCCTACAATTCCTGGTGACAAGGGCTACGTCTACATGACGGCCAAGTTATGGAGCATGCTGCGGACCACCACAAAATGAGACACCCGCTCACCTGAGCACTCCGGTGGTCTGCTCGATGATGTTCCTGGTGGCAGCATAGCTCTCATTATGTGTGCTGTCCACGTGGTGGGGTTGCAGAGGGGAGTCATCAACTAGGCGCAGAGCAGATAGCCCTCATTATCGAGCAGCCACCCACGGGTTTGGCGTGGTGGCTGCAAGATTGATGGCACACCGGACTAGCGCAGCATGAAAGCAGTCAAGATAGCAGGCCTGGACCATCAGGTCACACACCAACTGCACATTAAGTGAGTGGTAGCCTTTGCAGTTGCAGAACATCGCAGGATGACAACATACAATGCCCGCGTAGCCACATATGTGCAGTCGATGGAGCCCTGCACCATGGGGAAGCCAGCTATCCTGGCAAAGCCACATGCACGCTCTTCCTCCTGCTTTCTGTTCAGAGAGACCCTTCTCCTGGTGTAGTGAGCCTCTGTGACTTCTCAGATGCAGCGATGAATGGTTAATTGGGAAATGTTACCGATATCTCTTGCTGCAGACTGGAAGGATCTGCTGACGAAGATATTGAGGGCCATTGGGAGAGCCATGGTCACCCTGCTCTCAGGCTGCAGGTCTGGTTGCTGGAGTTGGCAGAGATTCTGTGACCACCTCCTTCCTGAAGCGGAGCCTCCTAATACACGGCCCCTCGCTTCAGTGGCAGTAAGAGAAGTGCTCTCGGAAGACCCTAGGTGGATAAGGTCTGCTGCTGAGAGCCCTCGTTGCCCTCCTCCTCCCTCTCTCAGCATCTCCTCTTCGCTGCCTCGGCTTCCTCTCCCGAAGATACTTGAGCATGAGGGTGACTGCAAGTAAAGCCCCCATGAGAATCAAGGCGTTCTCCACTGGCAGTGACTTTAAACAAGTTTAGAAAACTGCAGGAGTTGCAAAAACTTAGACCGAGCCAGTAAAACGGAGACACCATGTCAGCTGCAAGTTGTTGGCGCTGCTGGGGGCCCCTTCCTGCCGCTGACCGCTTGGTCAGGATTAAGAGAGGCCGCTAAGTGGAGCGGCAGCGTCGAAAATGGTGGTTAGTGTGTCAAATCAACGTTGCACATTAATTGATGTCGTGATCTACCTCGTATGCATTTCCCTAGTGAGTGCTGGCAACGGCACTGCCGACCTCCCCAAAATGGTGGTCGCCGCGACACCGGCCGGAAGCGGGCGGAAGTTTGCCAGCTTCCATTATTTTCATCAAAACGAACATTAACAGTCGACGCTAAACTCCCAAATTTCTCGGCCAAAGAGTCACAGAGTTGCCGCATGGATGGAGAAGGAAAGTGCATCTTGGTAAAGGATGACAGCAAACTCCGCATGAGAGGAAACTGCTGGCAGGTCAGCATCGGAGAGGGAAATTGCTTAAAGTTCCCTAAACTTCAGCTCATCTAAAACTCTACTGCCTGTATGCTAAAATGAACCAAGCCCCTTCACCCATCACCCCTGTGCTCGCTGATAGAAACATAGAAAATAGGTGCAGGAGTAGGCCATTCGGCCCTTCGAGCCTGCACCGCCATTCAATGAGTTCATGGCTGAACATGCAAATTCAGTACCCCATTCCTGCTTTCTCGCCATACCCCTTAATCCCCCTAGTAGTAAGGACTACATCTAACTCCTTTTTGAATATATTTAGTGAATTGGCCTCAACAACATTCTGTGGTAGAGAATTCCACAGGTTCACCACTCTCTGGGTGAAGAAGTTTCTCCTCATCTCGGTCCTAAATGGCTTACCCCTTATCCTTAGACTGTGACCCCTGGTTCTGGACTTCCCCATCATTGGGAACATTCTTCCTGCATCTAACCTGTCTAAACCCGTCAGAATTTTAAACGTTTCTATGAGATACCCTCTCATTCTTCTGAACTACAGTAAATACAAGCCCAGTTGATCCAGTCTTTCTTGATATGTCAGTCCCGCCATTCCGGGAATCATTCTGGTGAACCTTCGCTGCACTCCCTCAATAGCAAGAATGTCCTTCCTCAAGTTAAGAGACCAAAACTGTACACAATACTCCAGGTGTGGCCTCACTAAGGCCCTATACAACTGTAGTAACACCTCCAAGACCCTGTACTCAAATCTACATTAACTGTCAGTGCCTCAGTTTTAAAATTCTCATCCTTGTTTTCAAATCCCTCCAAGGCCTCGTCCCTCCCTATCTCGGAACCTCCTCCAACTCAACAACCCTCCAACATCTCTCTGCTCCTCCAATTCTGGCTACTTGAGCATCCACCATTGGTGGCAGTGCCTTCAGCTACCTCGGTCCTAAGCTCGAGAATTCCCCCCATAAACCTCTTCGCCTCTCCTCTTTAAGACTCTCCTTAAAACCAACTATTTTGACTAAGCTTTTGGTTACCTGTCCAAATATCTTATATGGCTCAGTATCAAATTTTGTTTGATATCTCCTATGAAGTGCCTTGGGACATTTTACTATATTCAAGGCGCAAGTTGTTGTTGAAACACACTGCAGGCAGGTCAGCACCTGGAAATGCACTGCAGGCAGGTCAGCACCTGGAAACGCACTGCAAGCAGGTCAGCACCGGGGAAACCACCTGGAAATGCACTGCAGGCAGGTCAGCACCTGAGGGGGAAACCACCTGGAAACACACTGCAAGCAGGTCAGCACCTGATGGGGAAACCACCTGGAAACGCACTGCAGGCAGGTCAGCACCTGATGGGGAAACCACCTGGAAACGCACTGCAGGCAGGTCAGCACCTGACGGGGAAACCAACTGGAAACGCACTGCAAGCAGGTCAGCACCTGGAAAAGCACTGCAGGCAGGTCAGCACCCGACGGGGAAACCATCTGGAAATACACTGCAGGCAGGTCAGCACCTGACGGGGAAATCACCTGGAAACGCACTGCAGGCAGATCAGTACCTGGTAAGGAAACCACCTGGAAATGCACTGCAAGCAGGTCAGCAGCTGGAAACGCACTGCAAGCAGGTCAGCACCTGATGGGGAAACCATCTGGAAATACACTGCAGGCAGGTCAGCACCTGACGGGGAAATCACCTGAAAACGCACTGCAGGCAAATCAGTACCTGGTAAGGAAACCACCTGGAAATGCACTGCAAGCAGGTCAGCACCTGGAAAAGCACTGCAGGCAGGTCAGCACCTGACGGGGAAACCACCTGGAAACGCACTGCAGGCAGGTCAGCACCTCGAAACGCACTGCATGCAGATCAGTACCTGATGGGGAAACCACCTGGAAACGCACTGCAGGCAGGTCAGTACCTGATGGGAAAACCACCTGGAAATGTACTGCAGGCAGGTCAGCACCTGAGGGCGAAACCACCTGGAAACGCACTGCAGGCAGGTCAGCATCTGAGGGGGAAACCACCTCGAAACGCACTGCATGCAGGTCAGTACCTGATGGGGAAACCACCTGGAAACGCACTGCAGGCAGGTCAGCATCTGGAAACACACTGCAAGCAGGTCAGTAGCTGATGGGGAAACCACCTCGAAACGCACTGCAAGCAGGTCACCTTGTCAGGTGGAAGCTGCTCTAAATGCACTGCAGGCAGGTCAACATCGAGAGAGAAAATGCCTCAAGGTTATGACTATTTGAGCTGTGGTCCAGACAGAGCATAGGTCTCCTTGGTCGCACTATTATAGGCTCTGTTTCAATTTAAAACAAACAGTAATAAAGGCTCTGATCCAGAATGAAGCAAAGACTTTTGGTGTCTCAGCATAGTGCTAGTATTGCTTATTAATTTAATAGTAAGAACATGACTTCTATTGTCCATCTCTGTGGTATCAGTCTCTTACAGCTCCACTCATGCCTGTCACATTGCTACAACACTGGAATCTATCCAACAATGTGGAAAACTGCCCAGGTATGTCCTATCCACAAAAAGCAGCTCAAATCCAATCCGGCCAATTACCCTTCAGCCGACTCTTAATCATCAGCAAAGTGAAGAAAGGTGTCATCAGCAGTGCTATCAAGCAATACTTACCAATAACCTGCTCACCGATGTCCAGTTTGGGTTCTGCCAGGACCACTCTGCTCTACACCTCATTACAGCCATGGACAAAAGAGCTGAATTCCAGAGGTGAGGGGAGAGCCCTAGTAAAACTGAAGTCAATGGGAATTGGGGAAAAATTCTCCACTGGCTGGAGTCAAACCTAGCACAAAGGAAGATAGTTGTGGTTGTTGGAGATCAACCATCACAGCCCCAGGACATCACTGCAGGAGTTCCTCAGGGCAGTGTCCTAGGCCCAACCATCTTCAGTTGCTTCATCAATGACCTTCCCGCCATCATAAGGTCAGAAGTGGTGATGTTCGCTGATGATTGCACAGTGTTCAGTTCCATTCGCAACTCCTGAAAATGAAGCAGTCCATGCCACATGCAGCAAGACCTGGATGACATTCAAACTTGGGCTGGCAAGTAGCATTTGCGGCACATAAGTGCCAGGCAATGACCATCTCCAATAAGCAAGAGTCTAACCACCGCCCCTTGATATTCAATGGCATTACCATCACCAAATCCCCCACCATCAACATCCTGGGGGGGTCACCATTAACCAGAAACTTAACTGGCCCAGCCACATCAATACTGTGGGGACAAGAGCGGGTCCGAGGCAGAGATGGTCTCTGCACTGTTCACACAGTCACCTCTAGTCTATCACAAGACCCCTATCCTTGGCCCCTCCCCCCAGGAGCACAACTTTTTTGGTTGGATAAAAATAAAACAGTTAAGTCAAGTGCCCTCCAATCTGGGGGACACTCCAAACATTTTTCAAGGCCCTTTTTTCCTTTTTTTGTATTTTTGGGGTTTTTTTGTTTTTTTTGGGTACTAAAATCATACATTTTACAAGTGCTCCCTATAAAAGGGGAGGGGGACACTAAAACCCGGCAGTTAAAACAAATTAAACTTTGGTTGCCGGGGGTAATAATGCACTCCAGTCCCTCCGGTGCCCACCTCTCACAGAAGGCCGCGAGCGTACCGGTGGACACCGCGTGCTCCATCTCCAAAGATATCCTGGCTCAGATGTACGCATGGAAGAGAGGCAGGCAGTCAGGCTGAACGATCCCCTCGACCGCCCACTGCCTGGACCAGCTGATGGCACCCTTGGCCGTGCCCAGGAGCAGTCCTACAAGGAGGCCTTCGGACCAACCCACTCCCCTCTGCACAAGGTGCCCAAAGATCAGGAGTGTGGGACTGAAGTGCAACCAGAAATTGAGGAGCAGCCCCTTTAAATAATGAAACAGGGTCTGCAACCTCGCACACCCCATAAAAACGTGGAACACGGACTCTTCCAGACCGCAGAAATTGCAGGCGGCCTGGGAGCCCATGAACCGGCTTAAAAATTTATTTCACGGGACTGCTCCGTGCACCACCCTCCAGGCCAAGTCCCGAAAAATAGTGGGAGGACTCCCGCGTAGAGTGCACTCCATCGGGGACCCCCGCTTCCTCCGGACGGCAAGATGGTACGCCAAGGCGTGTCCGGACGGCAGGCGAGGATGGCAAAGTTGAGGGTGTGCAGGAGCAGCCCGTATAGGAAACCCCTCCGCGCAGAACTGAAAGGTACGGAGGCTATTTCCCCGAGGCAGCTCAAGTTGTGAGGCACCGGCTCCCGAGGGAGGTTCCGGGGTTTGGCGCCGATGAGGAATTCCGTCTGGGGTCAGTTCAGGTGGGATCTCCCCACATGCTTGAACCTCCTCGACACACCTAATGGAGTCAGGGCCCAGAGCTGTTTTTAGCGACTCGATGCCATCGGCCGCGCGGCGGACGTCGGCCGAATTTAGGCGCCACACCAGCGTGTCTGGCGCCAACCAGCCCGCTCCTCCGCCATCGAGCAGGTCCCTGACCCTGGTCACCTCACTAGCCACAGCCCTCTCATCCGACCGCCACCTAAAACCTCGGTCGTGGAGGTACGGATTCCCGAGCAGCGGCTCCTGCAGGACAGCCGCCACTCCAGCCGGTGGAGAGCTGCGCTTGGCGGAGACTTTGTTCCAGACCCTGGTGAGTTCCTTGTAAAAGACAGACAGCTCCTGGACGGCGGTCCTGACGCCCCCCAAGCTCACAAACAGGAGCTGCGTGTCATAGTTGAGGCTGTGCTGCTGTCGCCAGCGCATGCCACCTAGGAGGGGGCTCAATGTAAAGGTATCTCTGCAGGGTCTGAAGACGGCAAGTCGCGAGCTGGGTGCTGGCGCACACCAACGACTGACCGCCCTCCCTAAGCGGGAGACTCAAGACCGCAGCAGAGACCCAGTGCTTCCTGTTGTTCCAGAAGAAGTCCACCAGCTTCTTCTGTATCTTGGCGACAAACGCAGGGGGAGGGGTCAAATTGACCAGCCAGTACCACAGCATAGCGGCCACCAGCTGGTTTATGACTAGCGCTCGACCCCTGTAGGACAGCACTCGGAGCAGTCCTGTCCAGCGCCCTAGGCGAGCGGCGACCTTGGCCTCCAGCTCTTGCCAGTTCGCCGGCCAGGCTTCCTCGTCGGGGCAAAGGTAGACTCCCAGATAGAGGAGATGGGTCGTGCTCCAGGCAAAAGACCTGAGCTCCTCCGGCAGGGAGTCCACTCGCCACTGACCCACCAGAAGTCCGGAACATTTCTCCCAGTTGATCCTGGCGGAGGATGCGGCTGAGTAAATCTCCCCCCTCCACCCCCCCCCCCAGGAGCACAACATCAGCTTCAATATGAACTCTGTCAATAATCCGCTCTATCCACCTCTTTCATCAATCCCTTCCCAGCTACCTGAAATGGAAAACCTGGATCAGTCTAAATCTTGGGAAAGGGGAAACCATCCCCAATCCATGCCTTTTTCACTTTGAGGCTTAGACTTTCCAATGCACTCCTTTCCAGCCTCCGCCCTCCACAAACTACAACTGATCCAGAATGCATAGACTACAACCCCAACAGACCTGTCCCTGCCAAGCTCTTATAGTTCTCCATGGCTCTGCAAATTGTTTTGGGATCCTTGTCCACACCTTCAAATCTCTCCATGTCTTCGTCCTACCATATCTGTAACTTATCCAGCCGTTTGATTCCATGTGCACTTTTTACTCCACCAATGCTGGCTCGGCCCTCCAGATATTCTACCACCGCTCCTTCCTTAGTCTTTGCACCAAAGAACTCCTCAGTGAATTCAGTTTATAATTTACAGCACAATATCAGGCCACCTCCCACTCTATGGGCCCAAGTTTTCACACGATAAAAAAACAGGCACCCCTCCGAGCTGGGCGCCCGTTTTTTGCGCCTAAAAGGGCGCCGGGAAAAAAACTCGCAATTCTGGAGCGTTCTGCAGCTCCTTGTCTGCCTGGCGTGGTGCCCAGGAGGGCGGAGCCTACACTCGCGCCGATTTTGTAAGTGGGAGGGGGCGGGTACTATTTAAATTAGTTTTTTTCCTGCCGGCAACGCTGTGCATGCGTGTTGGAGTGTTCGCGCACGCGCAGTGTGAAGTAAACATTGGCACTCGGCCATTTTTGTAGTTCTTTGTAGCTGTTTAATTTTTGAACATTTTTAAATAAAACCACATTGCCATCAGCACATCAGCACTTGCAGCCTTCTCACTGTCTCCTTCCTCCCCCCCCCCCCACCGCGCGGGAAGAACGGGCGCCTCCTTCCCACCCCCCCCCCCGCGGGAAGAACGGGCGCCTCCTCCCCCCCGCGGGAAGAACAGGCGCCTCCTCCCCGCCCCCCCCCCCCCGCGGGAAGAACGGGCGCCTCTTTCCCCCCCCACGGGAAGAACGGGCGCTCCTCCCCCCCCCGCGGAAAGAACGGGTGCCTCCTCCCCTCCCCCCCCCCGCGGGAAGAACGGGCGCCTCCTCCCCCCACCGCGGGAAGAACGGGCGCCTCAGGCTGACTGCAGCATTCTCCGTCCCTGAAGCACTTTCACACAGGTAGGAAGATGATTTATTTAATCTTTTCTTTGCTTATAAATGTTTATTCAGGTTGGATTTATTTGTATAATATTTGTAGAAGTATAAATAAGGATTTATTATAGAATTTAATGACTTCCCTTCCCCCACCTCGTTCTGGACGCCTAATTTGTAACCTGCGCCTGATTTTTTAATGTGTAGAACAGGTTTTTTCAGTTCTACAAAAATCTTCACTTGCCCCATTCTAAGTTAGTTTGGAGTACGTTTTCACTGTGGAAACTTTCAAATCAGGTGTCAGTGGCTGGACACGCCCCCTTTTGAAGAAAAAATTCTGTTCTAAAGTAGAACTGTTTTACCTGACTAGAACTGCAGAAAAAAAATGTGGAGAATTGCGATTTCTAAGATAGTCCGTTCTCCACCAGTTGCTCCTAAAAATCAGGCGCAAATCATGTGGAAACTTGGGCCCTATGTACTTCATCTCACCCTATCAACATATCCTATTCCTTTCACCCTCATGTACTTATCTAACATCCCCTTAAATGCATCTATCCTATTCTCCTCAACCACTCCATGAGTTAGTGAGTACCACATTCTAACCACGCTGAGTAAAAAAGTTACTCCTGAATTCCTTATTACATAGGAACAGGAGTAGACCATTTGGCCCCTCAAGCCTGCTCTGCCATTCAATAAGATCATGGCTGATCTGATCTTGGGCTCAGCTCCACTTCCCTGCCCGCTCCCCATAACCCTTGACTCCCTTATGGTTCAAAAATCTGTCTATCTCCACCTTAAATATATTCAATGACCCAGCCTCCACAGCTCTCCGAGGCAGAGAATTCCATAGATTTACAACCCTCTGAAAGAAGAAATTCCTCATCATGTCAGTTTTAAATGGGCAACACCTTATTCTGAAACTATTCCCCCTAGTTCTAGATTTCCTCACAAGGGGAAACACTCTCTCTGCATCTACCTTGTCGAGCCCCCTCAGAATCTTATACATTTCTATAAGATCACCTCTCATCTTTCTAATGTCCAATGAGTATAGGCCCAACCTGCTCAACCTTTCTTCATAAGACATCTCCTTCATCTCAGGAATCAACCTCGTCAACCTTCTCTGAACTGCCTCCAATGCAAGTAAAGCCCTCCTTAAATAAGGAGACCAAAACTGTACGCAGCACTTCAGGTGTGGTCTCACCAATATCCTGTACAGTTGTAGCAGGACTTCCCTCTTTTATACTGCATCACCCCCTTTGCAATAAAGGCCAACATTCCATTTGCCTTCCTGATTACTTGCTGTACCTGCATACTAACTTTTTGTGTTTCATACTCAAGGACCCCCAGGTCCCTCTGTACTGCAGCATTTTGTAATCTCTCCCCATTTAAATAATAATTTGCTTTTTTATTTTTCCTGTGGATAACCTCACGCTTTCCCACATTATTCTCCATCTGCCAAATCTTTGCCCACTCACTTAGCCTGTCTATATCCCTTTGCAGATTCTTTACGTCCACCTCACAATTTATTAGTTTTATTAGTGAGTATCTTATATTTATGGCACCTTGTTTTGGACTCCACCAAAAGTGGAAACATCTCTACATCAACCCTGTCGATCCCCTTCATCATTTTAAAGACCTCAGGTCACCTCTCAATTTTCTCTTTACTAGAGAAAAGAGCCCCACCCTGTTCCATCTTTGCTGCTAGTTATACCCTCTCAATACCAATATCATCCTTGCAAATCTTTTATGCACTTTCTCTAGTGTTTCTATATCCTTTTTGTAACATGGAGACCAGACCTGTGCACAGTACTCTGTGGTCTAATCAAGGTTCTATACAAATTTAACACAACTTCTCTGCTTTTTAATTCTATTCCTCTAGAAATTAACCCCAGTGCTTGGTTTGCTTTTTTTATGGCCATATTAACCTGCATCGCTACATTTAATGATTTGTGTAACTGTACCCCAAGACTCTTTTTCTTTTCTACCCTATTTAGACATTTTCCAAGGAGTATATGATCTCCTTAGTCCTACTACCAAAATATACCACCTCACACTTGTATATATTGAAATTTATTTGCTATTTACATGCCCATTCTGCAAGTTTGTAAATGTCTTCTTGTTGCTGTCTCCCTCAGTGTTAACTATACCTCCTCAGGAGGGAGGGCTTCAGATTCCTGGGGCATTAGGGCCAGTTCTGGGGGAGGGGGGAGGTGGGACCTGTACTGCACCTCAACAGAGCCGGGACCAATATCCTCACCGGGAGGTTTGCTAGTGCTGTTTGGAGAGGGTTTAAACTAAGTTGGCAGGGGATGACACCAGGATGTAGCATCAGAAAGGAGAAACAAAGGGCACAAAGGACTAGGAGAGATAGATAGATAGCACTAAAGCAAGAAATAATAAGTGTTATGTCTCAAACAAAGCAATGTGACTGAGTACTGTAGACTTGAGTAAGTGTGACCTTCGTCTCTTTATTCTGACTCCAGAGTGCTGGCACAGCATGGGAGGTCTGCTTATATGCAGTGCTCCCAAGAGATGATGGGATCCCTTGGGACTCCAACAGATATGCCCGCTGGTGGCGGTAGAATGCTGGTTACAGGGTGTTGCATACATAACATCACTCCCTCCAAAGTCAATAGTACACTTATTTACAGGGTGAGACGATCTGGGGCTTCCCGCTCCCTAGTCGATCATTTCAGTACAAACACAGGTGCAGGTGAGTTGGTTGGGCCTTCGCTGGGCTGCTGCGCAGCTGGCCTTGCTGGGCTGCTGGGGATGATGAGTTCAACCGTGATGTCAGTTGCCACTTGTTTGTGTATGGGAGGGTCAAAGTTGTTGGTGTCCTCTTCAGGTTGCTCATGGCTGTCTATGAATCGCAGTTTGGTTTGGTCCAAATGCTTTCTGCAAGTTAGTCCATTTGCAAGTTTGATCTCAAACACTTTACTCCCTTCTTTGGCTACGTCAGTGCCAGCGAGCCAATTGGGACCATGTCCATAGTTGAGTACAATACAGGGTCATTGACTTCAATATTGCCTGACAAATTGCGCGATCATGGTACATGCTTTGTTGATGCCGCCTGCCCTCGACATGATCATGGAGATCAGGGTAGACTAGAGAGCCTTGTTTTGAGTGCCCTTTTCATGAGCAGTTCGGCAGGGGGACTCCGGTGAGCGAGTGAGGTCTTTTGCAGTAGCTGAGCAGGACTCTGGACAGGCAGGTCTGCAGGGAGCCTTCCGACATACGTTTCAAGCATTGCTTGATGGTTTGTGTAGTGTATGGAAAAAGAGTCAGACTGAACACTGTGAGCTCAAAGTAAAGTGTGACCTTAGTTTTTTATTGCAGGTCTCCAGAGTGCCACAATAACCTGTGAAGCATTCTTAAATACCTGTGCTCCCAAGGGATTATGAGATCCCTTGCGACTCCGGGGAATGAGCACTCTGGTGGCTGTACAGAGTATATACAAGTCCAGATATATAACAACATTCCCCAATAAAGTCAGTAGTGTAACTATTTTCAATATGAGTCGATCTGGGGCCCTTCTTGCCCTGGTTGATCGTCTTGGTGTGTAGGCTGGTGTTGTTGAATCATTTGTTGGGCCCCTCGCTGGGTTGCTGTGCAGCTGGTCTTGCTGGGCTGCCTGGTGTGTTGGGCCCTGCAGGGTTGCTGTGGATGATGGGTTCTGCTTCGTGGTCAACCGTGGTGTCGGTTGCCACTGGTGTGTATGTTGGGGGATCAAAAAAGGTGGGATCCAAGGTGGGTTGCTCAGGATAGTCCGTAAATCTGAGTTTGATTTGGTCTAAGTGTTTCCGGTGAATGAGTCCATTTGACAGTTTGACCCGAAACACCCTGCTCCCTTCTTTGGCCATGACAGTGCCGGGAAGCCACTTGGGACCTTGTCCATAATTTAATACAAATACAGGATCATTGACTTCAATCTCGCATGACACATTTGTGCTATCATGGTATGCACTTTGTTGAAGCCGCCTGCTCTCTACCTGTTCATGTAGATCAGGGTGAACTAACGAGAGCCTTGTCTTAAGTGCTCTTTTCATGAGCAGTTCAGCAGGTGGGATCCCAGTAAGTGAGTGTGGTCTCGTGCGGTAGCTAAGCAGGACACGGGATAGGCGAGTCTGCAGTGAGCCTTCAGTTACCCTCTTCAAGCCTTGCTTGATAGTTTGCACTGCTCTTTCTGCCTGACCATTGGACGCTGGTTTAAACGGGGCAGGTGTGACATGTTTGATCCCGTTATGGGTCATAAATTCTTTGAACTCAGCACTGGTAAAACATAGCCCGTTGTCGCTCACCAGGACATCGGGTAAGCCATGTGTGGCAAACATGGCCCGCAGGCTTTCAGTGGTGGCAGCGGACGTGCTAGCCGACATTATCTCACATTCAATCCACTTGCATTACGTGTCTTCAACCACAAGGAACATTTTACTAAAGAACGGGCCTGCATAGTCGACGTGTACCCTAGACCACGGTTTGGAGGGCCAAGACCATAAACTTCGTGGCACCTCCCTGGGTACATTGCTTAACTGCGAGCATGTATTACATCTGTGAAAGCAGGACTCTAAGTCTGCATTGATGCCGGGCCACCACACATGGGATCTAGCTATCGCTTTCATCATTATGATGCCTGGGTGGGTACTGTGGAGGTCATTGATAAAGGACCACTACTCGATTGCCCCACAGAAGGCAGTCTGCCTGTGTAGACATTTCACCTTTGCGCCGCTGGAACGGCTTTATCCTGCATTTCCACTGGGACACTGGACCAGCTCCCGTGAAGCACACAGCTTTTGACTAGAGATAATAAGGGGTCCTGGCTTGTCCAGGTTTTGATCTGCCGAGCAGTGACGGGTGATTGCTCACTCTCAAATGCTTCCATAACCATGGCTAGATCTGCGGGCTGCACCATTTCCATGCCCCGTGGTGGGCAATAACAGTCTACGGAGAGCATCGGCGCAGTTTTCTGTGTCTGGCCTGTGGCAGATGGCGTAGTTGTATGCGGACAACGTGAGCGCCCATCTCTGAATGCGGGCCGACGCATTGGTATTTATCCCTTTGCTCTCGGAAAACAGGGCTATAAGTGGCTTATGGTCATTTTCTAATTCGAATTTTAGCCCAAACAGGTATTGATGCATTTTCTTTACCCCATAGACACATGCTAACGCTTCTTTTTCAATCATGCTGTCGGCTCTCTCGGCCTTAGACAGACTCCTAGATGCATAAGCAACCTGTTGCAGTTTCCCAAAATCATTAGCTTGTTGCAATACACACCCAACGCCATATGACAATGTATCACGTGCGAGTACCAAACGCTTACATGGATCATACAACACAAGCAATGTGTTTCAGCATAACAATTTTCTTGCTTTTACAAAGACACTTTCTTTGCTTTTGCCCCAAAACCATTCGCCCCCTTTTCGTAGTAAGACATGTTGTGGTTCTAGCAGGGTGCTGAGACCCGGTAAGAAGTTACCAAAGTAGTTCAAGAGTCCCAGGAACGACCGCAGCTCCATCATGTTCTGTGGCCTCGGTGCATTTTCGATTGCCTCCGTCTTCGCGTTGGTGGGCCTGATGCCATCCGCCGCAATTATCTTTCCCAAGAACTCCACTTCAGGCACCAGGAAAATGCACTTCAAGCGTTTTAACCTGAGCCCCACACGATTGAGCCGACTAAGAACCTCCTCCAGGTTCTGCAGATGCTCGACTGTGTTCTGACCTGTGACCAAGATGTCGTCCTGAAAGACCACGGTGTGCGGGACCGACTTCAGTAAACTTTCTATGTTTCTCTGGAATATCACCGCCGCTGATCGGATTCCAAATGGGCATCTGTTATAAACAAAAAGACCTTTGTGCATGTTGATGCAGGTGAGGGCCTTCGATGATTCCTCCAGTTCCTGCGTCATGTAGGCTGAGGTCAGATCCAGCTTCGTGAACATCTTCCCTCCCGCCAGCGTTGCAAAGAGGTCATTGGCTTTTGGAAGTGGGTATTGGTCCTGCAAGGATAAACGATTGATAGTTACTTTGTAATCGCCACAGATTCTGACGGTGCCATATCCTTTGAGGACTGGGACAATAGGACTGGCCCACTCGCTGAACTCGATCGGTGAGATGATGCCCCCTCTTTGTAGCCGGTCAAGCTGGATTTCTACCCTTTCTCTCATCATGTACGGTACTGCTCTCGCCTTGTGATGGGTGGGTCATGCCCCCGGGATTAGGTGGATCTGCACTTTTGCTCCTAGGAATTTCTCGATGCCTGGTTCGAACAGTGAAGGAAATTTGTTTAAGACCTGTGCATACGAAGTGTCGTCAGCGGGCGATAGCACTCGGATGTCATCCCAGTTCCAGCGTATCTTTCCCAGCCAGCTCCTGTCGAGTAGCGTGGGACCATCGCCTGGTACCACCCAGAGTGGTAGCTTGTGTACCACTTCACCGTAGGAGACCTTTACAGTAGCACTGCCGATTACAGGAATCAGTTCTTTCATGTAAGTCCTTAGTTTCGTGCGAATTGGAGTTAAGACTAGCCTTGTTGCACCACAAACTTTCGAAAGTCTTTTTGCCCATGATGGACTGGCTCGCACCCGTGTCCAGTTCCATTGACACCGGGAGTCCATTTAGTTCAACCTTCAGCATTATCGGGGGACAATTCGCGGTGAATGTGTGCACCCCATGTACCTCTACCTCCTCTATCTGAGGTTCTGTTTTGTCGTGATCCTCCATGGATCTGTCCTCCTCTGCAATGTGGTGGTTTGCAGGTTTAGCAGACCTAGCAGCTCGCCTACACAGTCATTGGAGGTGTCCCATTGTTCCACAGCCCTTGCAAATGTATCGTTTGAATCAGCATGAATGGAAACGATGATCACCCCCGCAGCGCCAACAAGGTGTTAATGGCCTTGCATTCATCACCCTTGATGGTGGACTCTGAGACATCTGCGGACATGTAGCTGCAGGTATGCGTGACCTGCCCTGTCCATTACAATTTGAAAACAACATCACTTTGTTCACAGTACTTGTAGCAGCACTTGTGTGCTGAGAGATTTGCTTAATATTGTCACTGGTGGCAATGAACGCCTGGGCTATCGCTATGGCCTTACTCAAGGTTGGAGTCTCTGCGGTCAAAAGCTTGTGAAGTATGGTTTCATGGCCAATGCCAAGTACGAAAAAGTCTCTGAGCATGTGCTCCAAATGTCCTTCAAATTCGCAATGTCCTGCAAGGCGTCTTAGCTTGGCGACATAACTCGCCACTTCCTGGCCTTCAGATTTTTTGTAGGTGTAGAACCGGTACCTCGCCATCAGAATGCTTTCCTTCGGATTCAAATGCTCTCGGACCAGTGTGCACAAATCGTCGTACAATTTCTCCGTGGGTTCGCTGGAGAGAGCAGATTCTTCTTGAGGCCATACGTTGGTGCCCCACAGATGGTGAGGAGGATCGCTCAATGTTTGGCAGCGCTCTCTTCCCCATGTAGCTCGTTGGCCATAAAAGTTTCCCAATCATCTCCCTCTGAGAATTTCTCCAGGATGCCCACTGTTCTCTGCATCATTGGGTTCGCTATCTGTATCTCATCGAGAGTTGTAGTGTATGGAGAAAGAGTCAGACTGAACACTGTGAGCTCATAGTAAAGTGTGACCTTCGTCTTTTATTGCAGGTCTCAGAGTGCCTCTCCAACCTGTGAAGCACTCTTAAATACCTGTGCCCCCAAGGGATTATGAGATCCCTTGGGACTCTGGGGAATGAGCACTCTGGTGGTTGTACAGAGTATATACAAGTCCAGATACATAACAGTTTGGACTGCCTGTTCTGCCTGGCTGTTAGAAGCGGACTTGAACGGGGCAGATGTGATATGCTTGATCACATTACGGGTCATGAATTCCTTGAATTCAGCGCTGATGAAGCACGACCCATTGTCGCTGACAAGGACATCAGGCAGGCCGTGTATGGCAAACATGGCTCATAGCCTTTCGATGTTGGCAGTGGACGTGCTTACAGACATTATTACACACTCAATCCATTTTGAATAAGCATCCACAATAACCAAAAACATTTTGCCTAGAAACGAGCCAGCGAAGTCAACGTGGATCCTAGACCACGGTTTGGAGGGCCATGACCACAAATGTAGCGGTGCCTCCCTGGGTGCATTGCTCTGTTGAGAGCAAGTGTTGCATTGGCACACGCAAGACTCCAAATCTGAGTCGATGCCGGGCCACCACACATGGGATCTGACTATAGCTTTCATCATCACTATGCCTGTGTAGGTCACGTGTGAATGTTTCCCTGCCTGTCTTAGGCAAAACCACGCGATTACCCCACAAAAGACAGTCCGCCTGTATGGACATTCCGTCTTTGCACCGCTGGAATGGCTTGATCTCTTCTTGCATCTCTGCTGGGACGCTGGACCAGCTCCCATGGAGGACACAGTTTTTTACAAGGGACAGTAAAGGATCCTGGCTGGTCCAGGTCCTGATCTGGCAGGCCGTAACGAGTGTCTTTTCATTTTCAAATGAATCACCAAGAGCAAATCTGCAGGCTGTGCCATTTCCACCCCCGGTGGTGGGCAATGGTAGCCGACTGAGAGCATCAGTGCAGTTCTCTGTGCCTGGCCTGTGGAGAATTACATAGTTATATGCAGACAGCGTGAGCGCCCATCTTTGGATGCGAGCAGAGGCATTGGTATTAATACCTTTGTTCTCTGAGAATAGCGATATGAGCAGCTTATGGTCAGTTTCTAACTCGAACTTAAGCCCAAACAGATACTGGTGCATTTTTTCACCCCCATAAATGCATGCCAGAGCTTCTTTTTCAATCATGCTGTAGGTCTTTTCGGCCTTGGACAAACTCCTGGACGCATAAGCAACCGGTTGCAATGTTCCTGGTTCGTTTGCTTGTTGTAACACACACCCGACCCCGTATGAAGACGCGTCGCAAGCTAGCACTAAACGTTTACATGGGTCATACAGAACAAGTAGTTTGTTGGAACATAACAGATTTCTGGCTTTCTTAAAAGCAGTCTCTTGTGATTTCCCCCATACCCAGTCATCTCCCTTGCGTAGCAACACATATAGGGGTTCTAGCAAGGTGCTTAACCCGGGTAGGAAATTACCAAAATAATTGAGGAATCCCAGGAATGACCGCAGCTCCGTCACGTTCTGTGGTCTAGGCGTGTTCTTGATGGCCTCCGTCTTGGCTTCAGGTCTCATGCTGTCAGCCGCGATTCTTCTGCCTAAGAACTCGACCTCTGGCGCCAGGAAAACACACTTCGAGCATTTCAACCCGAGTCCCACACGATCTAGCCGACTTAGAACCTCTTCCAGGTTCTGCAAGTCTTCGATGGTGTCCCGACCTGTGATCAATATGTCGTCCTAGAAAACCACGGTGCGCGGAACTGACTTTAGCAGACTCTTCATGTTCCTTTGAAAAATAGCCGCGGCCGATCAAATCCCAAACAGGTGTCTATTGTAGATGAACAGACCTTTGTCCGTGTTAGAAACATAGAAAATAGGTGCAGGAGTAGGGCATTCGGCCCTTCGAGCCTGCACCACCCTTCAATAAGATCATGGCTGATCATTCACTTCAGTACCCCTTTCCTGCTTTCTCTCCATACCCCTTGATCCCTTTAGCCGCAAGGGCCATATCTAACTCCCTCTTGAATTTATCCAATGAACTGGCATCAACAACTCTCTGCGGTAGGGAATTCCACAGGTTAACAACTCTCTGAATGAAGAAGTTTCTCCTCATCTCAGTCTTAAATGGCTTACCCCTTATCCTTAGACTATGTCCCCTGGTTCTGGACTTCCCCAACATCGGGAACATTCTTCCTGCATCTAATCTGTCCAGTCCCGTCAGAATTTTATATGTTTCTATGAGATCCCCCTCATCCTTCTAAACTCCAGTGAATACAGGCCCAGTTGATCCAGTCTCTCCTCATATGTCAGTCCTGCCAACCTGGGAATCAGTCTGGTGATGCAGGTGAGGCCTTTCGAAGATTCCGCCAGCTCCTGTGTCATGTAGGCCGAGGTCAG
Source organism: Pristiophorus japonicus (assembly GCF_044704955.1). Taxonomy (NCBI): domain Eukaryota; kingdom Metazoa; phylum Chordata; class Chondrichthyes; family Pristiophoridae; genus Pristiophorus; species Pristiophorus japonicus. The sequence continues at coordinate 146,807,109 of NC_091980.1, forward strand.
GTCCAACTTTATGAACGTCTTCTTTTCTGCCAGCGTCGCAAATTGGTCGTCTGGCTTGGGTAGCGGGTACTGGTCCTGCAGCGAAAAACGGTTAATCGTTACGTTATAGTCTCCACAAATTCTGACCATGCCATCGCCCTTGAGAACCGGAATAATCGGACTGGCCCACTCATTGAACTCAACTGGTGCGATGGTGCCCTCTCGTTGCAGCCTGTCCAGTTCGATCTCCACTTTCTCTCGCATTATGTATAGCACTGCACATGCCTTGTGGTGGATGGGTCATGAACCGGGGACCAAGTGGATCTGCACCTTCGCCCCAGAGAAATTTCCGATGCCTGGCTCAAACAATGACAGGATGCTCAAAACCTGGGCACATGAGGCATCGTCGACGGACAAAAGCGCTCGGATGTTGTCCCAGTTCCAGCGGATTTTTCCCAGCCAGCTTCTGCCGAACAGTGTGGGGCCATCTCCTGGTACAATCCATAGTGGTAGTTCGTGCACCACTCCATCATAGGAGACTTTTACTGCTGCACTGCTGATTACAGGGGTCAGCTCTTTAGTGCAAGATCTCAGCTTGGTGTGAATGGGGCTCAGCTTAGGCCTGTGTGCCTTGTTGCACCACAGCCTCTGGAAGGCCTTTTTGCTCATGATGGACTGATTGATGTGTCCAATTCAATGGATACTGGAATTCAGTTCAACTTTTAACATGATCGTTGAACATTTCATGGTGAAGGTGTGTACCCCGTACACTTCTGCCTCCTCGGTTCGAGTCTCTAGTTCAGTTCCACCATGGATTGGTCTTCCTCTGCAATGTGGTGGTTTGCAGGGTTTGCAGCTCATCTGCACAATCGCTAGAGGTGTCCCGTTGTTCCACAGCCTTTGCACGCATAGTGTTTGAAGCAGCACTGATGGGCTCGATGATCACCTCTGCAGCGCCAACAAGGTATTAATTGCCTCGCATTCACATTTGATGGCGGACTCTGAATCATCTGAGGTCGTGCAACTGCAGACGTAACTTGCCAATGCATTTTTTTGCTGCGAAATTTGTTTGGTGTTATCGCTGGTCTGGTGGACATAAATGCCTGGGCTATCATTATGGCTTTGCTCAGTTTCGGTGTTTCAACAGTTAATAGTTTGCGAAGGATAACCTCATGGCTCATGCCAAGCACAAAAAAGTCTCTTAGCATTTGCTCCAGGAATCCACCGAATTCACAATGTCCTGCAAGGCACCTTAGTTCGGCGACATAGCTCGCCACTTCCTGGCCTTCGGACCATTGACATGTATAATTTCGATACCTTGCCATCAGAACGCTCTCCTTTGGATTAAGGTGCTCCCAGATTAGCTTACACAGTTCTTCATATGATTTGGTTGTTGGTTTCACCGGAGTAAGAAGATTCTTCATGAGGCCATAGGTTGTTGCCCCGCAGACGGTGTGGAGGATCGCCCTTCGTTTGGCAGTGTTCTCATTCCCTTCCAGCTCGTTGGCCACGAAGTATTGGTCGAGTCGCTCCACGAAGGCTTCCCAATCGTCACCTTCTAAGACTTTCTCCAGGATACCAACAGTTCTCTGCATTTTCGCGTGATGGTTCGTTATCTATTATTCATCGCCAGTTGTTATGTCTCAAATAAAACAACGTGACTGAGTCCTGTCAACTTGAGTAAGTGTGACCTTAGTCGCTTTATTCTGACTCCAGAGTGTTGGCACAGCATGGGAGGCCAGCTTATATGCAGTTCTCCCAAGGGATGCTGGGATCCCTTGGGACTCCAACAGATGTACCCTCTGGTGGCGGTAGAATGCTTGTTACAAGGTAGTAGGTTGGATCAAACTAAGAGAGAACATAGGATGGTCTAAGATAGGTTTACAGTGTATGTATGCGAATGCACGAAGCATAGTAAACAAGCTGACGTGCAATGGCCACCCCACATTAAAATAATTCACACACAGGCATCTTCCACCCTCTCAAATGAAGTTCGGGACCTGGAACATCAGGACCCTCATGCACAACCGCATTTAGAACTCATTTTAGTGTGGAAGCAAGTCATCCTCAACTCCGGGGAATTTCCTAAGAGAGAGAGTAAATAAGGTTGGAGAGCTACAGGGGCAAATAGCTACATGGGAATATGATGTTGTGGCAATAACGGAGATCTGGCTCAGAAAAGGGCAGGATTGGGTATTAAATATTCCTGGATATAAGGTGTTCAGGAAAGGTAAGAGGTGGGGTGGCAATATTAATTAAGAAAAATAGTTACAGTGCCGAAGAGAGAGGATGTCCTGGAGAGGTCAAGGACAGAATCTAATTGGTTAGAATTAAATAATAGAGATGCCATTACACTACTAGGTGTATTCTATGATGTCACTGATGGATCGGATTAGGCGGTGGTCCGTCCAGCAGTCGTCAGCTCCTGTCATGGCATGGGTGATGCGCACATCTTTGCGATCCCTGGCTCAGACGATGACATAGTCGAGCAGGTGCCAGTGTTTGGAGCGAGGATGTTGCCATGATGCCTTGTATTTGTCCCTCTGGCGGAACAAGGTGTTGGTGATGACAAGTTCATGCTCTAGACATTTTGTCAGGAGTAGTGTACCGCTGGAGTTGGCTTTCCCTACTCCCTCTCTGCCAATCACGTCTCCCCGAGGTCTGTGTCCTTGCCGACCTTGGCGTTGAAGTCACCGAGGAGGATCAGTTTGCCGCCCACGGGGATGCAGGTCAGGGATTTTTCAAGGTTGGAGTAAAAGCCTTTTTTGGCCTCATCTGTTGCATCGAGTGTTGGGCGTACACATTGATGTCTGGTGCACTGGTTCCAGGATAGGGTGATTCGAAGCATCATGAGCCCTGCAGGGGGAGTCTTTGAGGCAGTTGACCAGCTCGTTTTTGATGGCGAAGCCAACTCCGTGGAGGCAGCTTTCTGCCTCTGGTATCCCTTTCCAGAAGAAGGTGTAACCTCCACCATGTTCCATCACAGACCCAATTCACGTCCGGACCGGGGTCAAGCAGGACTGCATCATCACCCCAACCCTCTTCTCAATCTTCCTCGCTGCCATGCTTCACCTCACAGTTGATAAGCTCACCGCTGGAGTGGAACTAAACTACAGAACCAGTAGGAAGCTGTTCAACCTTCGCCGTCTCCAGGCCAGGTCCAAGACCACTCCAACCTCTGTCGTCAAGCTACAGTACATGGACGACGCCTGTGTCTGCATACACAGAGGTTGAACTCCAGGACATAGTCGACGTATTGACCGAGGCGTATGAAAGCATAGGCCTTATGCAAAACATTAGTAAGACAAAGGTCCTCCACCAGCCTGTCCTCGCTGCACAGCACTACCCCCCAAACATCAAGATCCACAGCATGGCCCTGGACAATGTGGACCACTTCCCCTATCTCGGGAGCCTCCTATCAACAAGAGCAGGCATTGACGACGAGGTCCAACACCGCCTCCAGTGCAGCCTTCGGCAGCCTGAGGAAAAGAGTGTTTGAAGACCAGTCCCTCAAAACTGTCACCAAGCTCATGGTCTACAGGGCCGTAGTAATACCCGCCCTCTTGTATGGCTCACAGACGTGGACCATGTACAGTAGACACTTCAAGTCACTGGAGAAATACTATCAGCGATGTTTCCGCAAGATCTTACAAATTCCCTGGGAGGACAGATGCACCAACATTAGCATCCTCGTCCAGGCCAACATCCACCAGCATTGAAGCACTGCCACAGTTGATCAGCTCCAATGGGCAGGCCACATAGTTCACATGCCAGACACGAGACTCCCAAAGCAAACGCTCTACTCGGAACTTGTCCACGGCAAACGAGCCACAGGTGGGCAGAGGAAATGTTACAAGGACACCCTCAAAGCCTCCCTGATAAAATGCGACATCCCCACTGACAGCTGGGAGTCCCTGGCCCTAAGTGGAGGAAGTGCATTTGGGAGGGCGCTGAGCTCCTCAAGTATCATCACCGAGAGCATGCAGAAATCAAGAGCAGGCAACGGAAGGAGCGTGCGGCAAACCAGGCTCCCTGCCCACCCTTTCCCTCAATGACTATCTGTCCCACCTGTGACAGAGACTGTGGTTCTCGTATTGGACTGTACAGTCACCTAAGAACTGATGCTAAGTATAGAATACACCTCATCATCATCATCATAATCGATCAAGTCTTCCTCGATTATGATGATGATGATGAGACGTATTCTATAGGCCATCAACGAGTGGGAAAATTATGGAGTAGCAAATTTGCACAGAAATTACAAAGAGGTGCAAGAACTTAGAGTAGTGATAATGGGGGACTTCAACTATCATAATAAAGACTGGGATAATAATACTGTAAAAGGCAGAGACGGAGAATAATTTCTGAACTGCGTTCAGCAGAACGTTCTTGATCGGTATCTTTCCAGCGCAACGATGGTTACTGGACCTGGTTCTGGGGAATGAAGTGGGTCAAGTGGAGCAAGTGTCAGTCGGGGAACATTTAGGGAACAGTGATCACAGTATCATAACGTTTAGACTAACTATGGAAAAGGAGAGGGACGCTGGGATCCTTTGGGACTCCAACAGATGCGCCCTCTGCTGGCGGTAGAATGCTCGTTACATGGTGTTGCACATATAACAGTAACCAGATCTGATTGTAGACACAGGTCCATGGTAACCAGATCCGATTGTCGGCACAAGCCCATGGTAACCAGATCTGATTGTAGGCAGTGGCCCATGGTAACCAAATTTGATTGAAGACACAGGACCATGGTAACCAAATCTGATTGTAGGCAGTGGCCCATGGTAACCAGATCTGATTGTAGGCAATGGCCCATGGTAACCAGATCTGATTGTAGACACAGGCCCATGGTAACCAGATCTGATTGTAGCCACAGGCCCATGGTAACCAGATCTGATTATAGACACAGGCCCATGGTAAACAGATATGATTATAGACACAGGAACATGGTAACCCGATCTGATTGTAGGCACAGGCCCATGGTAAGCAGCTCTGATTGTAGGCAGTGGTCCATGCTAATCAGATCTGATTGTAGCCACAGGCCCATGGTATCCAGATCTGATTGTAGACACAGTCCCATGAAAACCAGATCTGATTGCAGGCAGTGGCCCATGCTAACCAGATCTGATTGTAGACACATGCCCACGGTGACCAGATCTGATTATAGACACAGGCCCATGGAAATCAGATCTGATTATAGATACAGGCCCATGGAAACCAGATCTGATTGCAGGCAGTGACCCATGCTAACCAGATCTGATTGTAGACATAGGCCCATGGTAACCAAATCTGATGGTAGACTCAGGCCCATGGTAACCAGATCTGATTCTAGACACAGGCCCATGGTAACCAGATCAGATTGTAGACACAGGCCCATTGGTAACCAGATATGATTATAGACACAGGCACATGGTAACCTGATCTGATTGTACACACAGGCCCATGGTAAGCAGCTCTGATTGGAGACATGGGCCCATAGTAACCAGATCTGATTGTAGACACAGGCCCATGGTAACCAAGTCTGATTGTAGACACAGGCCCATGGTAACCAGATCTGATTGTAGACACGCGCCCATGCAAACCAGATATGATTGTAGATATAGGCCCATGGTAACCAGATCTGATTGTAGACACAGGCATATGGTAACCAGATCTGATTGTAGACACAGGCACAAGGTAACCAGATCTGATTGCATGCAGTAGCCCATGCTAACCAGATCTGATTGTAGACACAGGCGCAGGGTAACCAGATCTGATTGCATGTAGTAGCCCATGGTAACCAGATCTGATTGGAGACACAGGCCCATGGTAACCAGATCTGATTATAGACACAGCCCTATGGTAATCAGGCCTTTTGTAGACAATGGCCCCCTCCCCTTTTATAGGGGGCACTTGTAAATTATGATTTTACTACCCAAAATAAACAAAAAAAAACTTAAAAATCAACAAAAAAAAGGGCACGTGAAAAGTGTTTGGAGTGTCCCCCAGACCGGGGGGCACTTGATTTAATGTTTAATTATGTTTACCCCAAAAGAGTATCATAGGCCTGTGTTCTACAATGAGATGTGGTTACCATGGACCTGTGTCTACAATCAGATCTGGTTACCATGGGCCTGTGTCTACAAACAGATCTAATTACCATGGGCTTGTGTCTACATTCTGACCTGGTTACCATAGGCCTGTGTCGACAATGAGATGTGGTTAACATGGACGTGTGTCTACAATCATATCTGGTTACCATGGGCCTGTGTCTACAAACAGATCTAATTACCATGGGCTTGTGTCTACAAACAGATCTGGTCACCATGGAACTGTGTCTACAATCAGATCTGGTTATCATGGGCCTGTGTCTTCAATCAGACCTGGTTACCATAGGCCTGTGTCTCCAATCAGATCTGGTTACGATCGACGTGTTGCTACAATCAGATCGGGTTACCATGGGCCTGTGTCTAAATTAGGTCTGGTTACCATGGGCATGTGTCTACAATCATATCTGGTTACCATGGGCTACTCACTACAATCAGACCTGGTTACCGTGGGCCTGTGTCAACAATCAGATCTGTTTACCATGGGCCACTGCCTGCAATAAATCTGATTACCATGGGCCTGTGTCTACAATCAGATCTGGTTACCATGTGCCTGTGTCTACCATCAGATCTGGTTACCATGGGCCTGTGTCTACATTCAGATCTGGTTACCATGGGCCTGTGTCTACAATCAGGTCTGGTTACCATGGACCTGTGTCTACAATCAGATCTGGTTACCATGGGCCACTGTCTACAATCAGAGATGGTTACCATGGGCCTGTGTCTACAATCAGGTCTGGTTACCATTGGCCACTGCCTACAATCTGATCTGGTTACCATGGACGTTTGTCTATAATCAGATCTGGTTACAATGGGCCTGTGTCTACAATCAGATCTGGTTAGCATAGGCCTGTGTCTCCAACCAGATCTGGTTACCATGGGCCTGTGTCTAAAATAGGAGCTGTTTACCCTGGGCCTGTGCCTACAATCAGGCCTGGTTATCATGGGCTACTGCCTACAATCAGATCTGGTTACCATGGGCTTGTGTCTACAATCTGATCTGGTTACCATGGGCCTGTGTCTACAAACAGATCTAATTACCATGGGCTTGTGTCTACAATCAGGTCTGGTTACCATTGGCCACTGCCTACAATCTGTTCTGGTTACCATGGACCTTTGTCTATAATCAGATCTGGTTAGCATAGGCCTGTGTCTACAATCAGATCTGGTTACCATGGGCCACTGCCTACAATCAAAGCTGGTTACCATGGGCCTGTGTCTAAAATAGGAGCTGTTTACCCTGGGCCTGTGCCTACAATCAGGCCTGGTTATCATGGGCCACTGCCTACAATCAGATCTGGTTACCATGGGCTTGTGTCTACAATCTGATCTGGTTACCATGGGCCTGTGTCTACAAACAGATCTAATTACCATGGGCTTGTGTCTACAAACAGATCTGGTTACCATGGACCTGTGTCTACAGTCAGGTCTGGTGATCATGGGCCTGTGTCTTCAATCAGACCTGGTTACCATAGGCCTGTGTCTCCAACCAGATCTGGTTACCATCGACGTGTTGCTACAATCAGATCGGGTTACCATGGGCCTGTGTCTAAATCAGGTCTGCTTACCATGGGCATGTGTCTACAATCAGATCTATTTACCATGGGCTACTCACTACAATCAGACCTGGTTACCATGGGCCTGTGTCTGCAATCAGATCTGGTTACCATGGGCCTGTGTCGACAATCAGATCTTTTTACCATGGGCCACTGCCTGCAATAAATCTGATTACCATGGGCCTGTGTCCACAATCAGATCTGGTTACCTTGGACCTGTGCCTACATTCAGATCTGGTTACCATGGGCCTGTGTCTACAATCAGGGATGGTTACCATGGGCCTGTTTCTACAATCAGGTCTGGTTACCATGGACCTGTGTCTACAATCAGATCTGGTTACCATGGGCCACTGTCTACATTCAGGGATGGGTACCATGGGCCTGTGCCTACAATCAGATCTGGTTACCATGGGCCTGTGTCAACATTCAGATCTGGTTACCATGGGCCTGTGTCTACAAATAGGAATGGTTACCATGGGCCTGTGTCTACAATCAGGTCGGGTTACCATGGACCTGTGTCTAAAATCAGATCTGGTTACATGGGCCACTGTCTACAATCAGGGATGGTTACCATGGGCCTGTGTCTACAATCAGGTCTGGATACCATTGGCCACTGCCTACAATCTGATCTGGTTACCATGGACCTTTGTCTACAATCAGATCTGGTTACAATGGGCCTGTGTCTACAATCAGATCTGGTTAGCATAGGCCTGTGTCTACAATGAGATGTGGTTAACATGGACGTGTGTCTACAATCATATCTGGTTACCATGGGCCTGTGTCTACAAACAGATCTAATTACCATGGGCTTGTGTCTACAAACAGATCTGGTCACCATGGAACTGTGTCTACAATCAGATCTGGTTATCATGGGCCTGTGTCTTCAATCAGACCTGGTTACCATAGGCCTGTGTCTCCAATCAGATCTGGTTACCATCGACGTATTGCTACAATCAGATCGGGTTACCATGAGCCTGTGTCTACAATGAGATGTGGTTAACATGGACGTGTGTCTACAATCATATCTGGTTACCATGGGCCTGTGTCTACAATCAGATCTGGTTAGCATAGGCCTGTGTCTACAATGAGATGTGGTTAACATGGACGTGTGTCTACAATCATATCTGGTTACCATGGGCCTGTGTCTACAAACAGATCTAATTACCATGGGCTTGTGTCTACAAACAGATCTGGTCACCATGGGCCTGTGTCTACAATCAGGTCGGGTTACCATGGACCTGTGTCTAAAATCAGATCTGGTTACATGGGCCACTGTCTACAATCAGGGATGGTTACCATGGGCCTGTGTCTACAATCAGGTCTGGATACCATTGGCCACTGCCTACAATCTGATCTGGTTACCATGGACCTTTGTCTACAATCAGATCTGGTTACAATGGGCCTGTGTCTACAATCAGATCTGGTTAGCATAGGCCTGTGTCTACAATGAGATGTGGTTAACATGGACGTGTGTCTACAATCATATCTGGTTACCATGGGCCTGTGTCTACAAACAGATCTAATTACCATGGGCTTGTGTCTACAAACAGATCTGGTCACCATGGAACTGTGTCTACAATCAGATCTGGTTATCATGGGCCTGTGTCTTCAATCAGACCTGGTTACCATAGGCCTGTGTCTCCAATCAGATCTGGTTACCATCGACGTATTGCTACAATCAGATCGGGTTACCATGAGCCTGTGTCTACAATGAGATGTGGTTAACATGGACGTGTGTCTACAATCATATCTGGTTACCATGGGCCTGTGTCTACAAACAGATCTAATTACCATGGGCTTGTGTCTATAAACAGATCTGGTTACCATGGACCTGTGTCTACAATCAGATCTGGTTATCATGGGCTTGTGTCTTCAATCAGACCTGGTTACCATAGGACTGTGTCTCCAATCAGATCTGGTTACCATCGACGTGTTGCTACAATCAGATCGTGTTACCATGGGCCTGTGTCTAAATTAGGTCTGGTTACCATGGGCATGTGTCTACATTCAGATCTGGTTACCATGGGCTACTCACTACAATCAGACCTGGTTACCATGGGCCTGTGTCTACAATCAGATCTGTTTACCATGGGCCACTGCCTGCAATAAATCTGATTACCATGGGCCTGTGTCTACAATCAGATCTGGTTACCATGGGCCTGTGTCTACAATCAGATCTGGTTACCATGGGCCTGTGTCTACAATCAGATCTGGTTACCATGGGCCACTGTCTACAATCAGGGATGGTTACCATGGGCCTGTGTCTACAATCAGGTCTGGTTACCATTGGCCACTGCCTACAATCTGATCTGGTTACCATGGACCTTTGTCTGCAATCAGATCTGGTTACAATGGGCCTGTGTCTACAATCAGATCTGGTTAGCATAGGCCAGTGTCTACAATCAGATCTGGTTACCATGGGCCACTGCCTACAATCAAAGCTGGTTACCATGGGCCTGTGTCTAAAATCAGACCTGTTTACCCTGGGCCTGTGCCTACAATCAGGCCTGGTTATCATGGGCCACTGCCTACAATCAGATCTGGTTACCATGGGCTTGTGTCTACAATCTGATCTGGTTACCATGGACCTGTGTCTACAGTCAGATCTGGTGATCATGGGCCTGTGTCTTCAATCAGACCTGGTTACCATAGGCCTGTGTCTCCAACCAGATCTGGTTACCATCGACGTGTTGCTACAATCATATCGGGTTCCCATGGGCCTGTGTCTAAATCAGGTCTGCTTACCATGGGCATGTGTCTACAATCAGATCTGGTTACCATGGGCTACTCACTACAATCAGACCTGGTTACCATGGGCCTGTGTCTACAATCAGATCTGTTTACCATGTGCCACTGCCTGCAATAAATCTGATTACCATGGGCCTGTGTCTACAATCAGATCTGGTTACCATGGGCCTGTATCTACAATCAGATCTTGTTACCATGGGCCTGTGTCTACATTCAGATCTGGTTACCATGGGCCTGTGTCTACAATCAGGTCTGGTTACCATGGACCTGTGTCTACAATCAGGTCTGGTTACCATGTACCTGTGTCTACAATCAGATTTGGTTACCATTGGCCACTGTCTACAATCAGGGATGGTTACCATGGGCCTGTGTCTACAATCAGGTCTGGTTACCATTGGCCACTGCCTACAATCTGATCTGGTTACCATGGACCTTTGTCTACAATCAGATCTGGTTACAATGGGCCTGTGTCTACAATCAGATCTGGTTAGCATAGGCCTGTGTCTACAATCAGATCTGGTTACCATGGGCCACTGCCTACAATCAAAGCTGGTTACCATGGGCCTGTATCTAAAATCAGACCTGTTTACCCTGGGCCTGTGCCTACAATCAGGCCTGGTTATCATGGGCCACTGCCTACAATCAGATCTGGTTACCATGGGCTTGTGTCTACAATCTGATCTGGTTACCATGGACCTGTGTCTACAGTCAGATCTGGTGATCATGGGCCTGTGTCTTCAATCAGACCTGGTTACCATAGGCCTGTGTCTCCAACCAGATCTGGTTACCATCGACGTGTTGCTACAATCAGATCGGGTTACCATGGGCCTGTGTCTAAATCAGGTCTGGTTACCATGGGCATGTGTCTACAATCAGATCTGGTTACCATGGGCTACTCACTACAATCAGACCTGGTTACCATGGGCCTGTGTCTACAATCAGATCTGTTTACCATGGGCCACTGCCTGCAATAAATCTGATTACCATGGGCCTGTGTCTACAATCAGATCTGGTTACCATGGGCCTGTGTCTACAATCAGATCTGGTTACCATGGGCCTGTGTCTACATTCAGATCTGGTTACCATGGGCCTGTGTCTACAATCTGATCTGGTTACCATGGACCTGTGTCTACAGTCAGATCTGGTGATCATGGGCCTGTGTCTTCAATCAGACCTGGTTACCATAGGCCTGTGTCTCCAACCAGATCTGGTTACCATCGACGTGTTGCTACAATCAGATCGGGTTACCATGGGCCTGTGTCTAAATCAGGTCTGCTTACCATGGGCATGTGTCTACAATCAGATCTGGTTACCATGGGCTACTCACTACAATCAGACCTGGTTACCATGGGCCTGTGTCTACAATCAGATCTGTTTACCATGTGCCACTGCCTGCAATAAATCTGATTACCATGGGCCTGTGTCTACAATCAGATCTGGTTACCATGGGCCTGTATCTACAATCAGATCTGGTTACCATGGGCCTGTGTCTACATTCAGATCTGGTTACCATGGGCCTGTGTCTACAATCAGGTCTGGTTACCATGGACCTGTGTCTACAATCAGGTCTGGTTACCATGTACCTGTGTCTACAATCAGATTTGGTTACCATGGGCCACTGTCTACAATCAGGGATGGTTACCATGGGCCTGTGTCTACAATCAGGTCTGGTTACCATTGGCCACTGCCTACAATCTGATCTGGTTACCATGGACCTTTGTCTACAATCAGATCTGGTTACAATGGGCCTGTGTCTACAATCAGATCTGGTTAGCATAGGCCTGTGTCTACAATCAGATCTGGTTACCATGGGCCACTGCCTACAATCAAAGCTGGTTACCATGGGCCTGTATCTAAAATCAGACCTGTTTACCCTGGGCCTGTGCCTACAATCAGGCCTGGTTATCATGGGCCACTGCCTACAATCAGATCTGGTTACCATGGGCTTGTGTCTACAATCTGATCTGGTTACCATGGACCTGTGTCTACAGTCAGATCTGGTGATCATGGGCCTGTGTCTTCAATCAGACCTGGTTACCATAGGCCTGTGTCTCCAACCAGATCTGGTTACCATCGACGTGTTGCTACAATCAGATCGGGTTACCATGGGCCTGTGTCTAAATCAGGTCTGGTTACCATGGGCATGTGTCTACAATCAGATCTGGTTACCATGGGCTACTCACTACAATCAGACCTGGTTACCATGGGCCTGTGTCTACAATCAGATCTGTTTACCATGGGCCACTGCCTGCAATAAATCTGATTACCATGGGCCTGTGTCTACAATCAGATCTGGTTACCATGGGCCTGTGTCTACAATCAGATCTGGTTACCATGGGCCTGTGTCTACATTCAGATCTGGTTACCATGGGCCTGTGTCTACAATCAGGTCTGGTTAACATGGACCTGTGTCTACAATCAGATCTGGTTACCATGGACCTGTGTCTACAATCAGATCTGGTTACCATGGGCCACTGTCTACAATCAGGGATGGTTACCATGGGCCTGTGTCTACAATCAGGTCTGGTTACCATTGGCCACTGCCTACAATCTGATCTGGTTACCATGGACCTTTGTCTACAATCAGATCTGGTTACAATGGGCCTGTGTCTCCAATCAGATCTGGTTAGCATAGGCCTGTGTCTAAAATCAGACCTGTTTACCCTGGGCCTGTGCCTACAATCAGGCCTGGTTATCATGGGCCACTGCCTACAATCAGATCTGGTTACCATGGGCTTGTGTCTACAATCTGATCTGGTTACCATGGACCTGTGTCTAAAGTCAGATCTGTGGATCATGGGCCTGTGACTTCAATCAGACCTGGTTACCATAGGCCTGTGTCTCCAACCAGATCTGGTTACCATCGACGTGTTGCTACAATCAGATCGGGTTACCATGGGCCTGTGTCTAAATCAGGTCTGCTTACCATGGGCATGTGTCTACAATCAGATCTGGTTACCATGGGCTACTCACTACAATCAGACCTGGTTACCATGGGCCTGTGTCTGCAATCAGATCTGGTTACCATGGGCCTGTGTCTACAATCAGATCTTTTTACCATGGCCCACTGCCTGCAATAAATCTGATTACCATGGGCCTGTGTCCACAATCAGATCTGGTTACCATGGGCCTGTGTCTACATTCAGATCTGGTTACCATGGGCCTGTGTCTACAAACAGGGATGGTTACCATGGGCCTGTGTCTACAATCAGGTCTGGTTACCATGGACCTGTGTCTACAATCAGGGATGGTTACCATGGGCCTTAGTCTACATTCAGATCTGGTTACCATGGGCCTGTGTCTACAATCAGAGATGGTTACCATGGGCCTGTGTCTACAATCAGGTCTGGTTACCATGGACCTGTGTCTACAATCAGATCTGGTTACCATGGGCCTGTGTCTACAATCAGGTCTGGTTACCATGGACCTGTGTCTAAAATCAGATCTGGTTACATGGGCCACTGTCTACAATCAGGGATGGTTACCATGGGCCTGTGTCTACAATCAGGTCTGGTTACCATTGGCCACTGCCTACAATCTGATGTGGTTACCATGGGCCTTTGTCTACAATCAGATCTGGTTACCATGGGCCTGTGTCTACAATCAGACCTGTTTGCCATTGTCCACTGTCTACAGTCATATCTGATTACCATAAGCCACTGCCTACAATCGATCTGGTTATCATGGGCCCCTGTCTACAATCAGATCTGGTTAGCATAGGCCACTGTCTGCAATCAGGTCTGGTTACCAAGGCCCTGTGCCTACAATGAGATCTGGTAACCATGGGCTTCTGCCTACAATCAGGGATGGTTACCATGGGCCTGTGTCTACAATCAGGTCTGGTTACCATTGGCCCATGGTAACCAGATCTGATTGTAGACACAGGTCCATGGTAACCAGACCTGATTGTAGACACAGGCCCATGGTAACCATCCCTGATTGTAGACACAGGCCCATGGTAACCAGATCTGATTGTAGACACGCGCCCATGCAAACCAGATATGATTGTAGATATAGGCCCATGGTAACCAGATCTGATTGTAGACACAGGCATATGGTAACCAGATCTGATTGTAGACACAGGCACAAGGTAACCAGATCTGAGTGCATGCAGTAGCCCATGCTAACCAGATCTGATTGTAGACACAGGCGCAGGCTAACCAGATCTGATTGCATGCAGTAGCCCATGGTAACCAGATCTGATTGAAGACACAGGCCCATGGTAACCAGATCTGATTATAGACACAGCTCTATGGTAATCAGGCCTTTTGTAGACAATGGCCCCCTCCCCTTTTATAGGGGGCACTTGTAAATTATGATTTTTCTACCCAAAATAAACAAAAAAAAAACATAAAAAATCAACAAAAAAAAGGGCACATGAAAAGTGTTTGGAGTGTCCCCCAGATCGGGGGTCACTTGATTTAATGTTTAATTATGTTTACCCCAAAAGAGTATCATAGGCCTGTGTCTACAATGAGATGTGGTTACCATGGACCTGTGTCTACAATCAGATCTGGTTACCATGGGCCTGAGTCTAAAAATCGATCTAATTACCATGGGCTTGTGTCTACAAACAGATCTGGTCACCATGGAACTGTGTCTACAATCAGATCTGGTTATCATGGGCCTGTGTCTTCAATCAGACCTGGTTACCATAGGCCTGTGTCTCCAATCAGATCTGGTTACCATCGACGTGTTGCTACAATCAGATCGGGTTACCATGGGCCTGTGTCTAAATTAGGTCTGGTTACCATGGGCATGTGTCTACAATCAGATCTGGTTACCATGGGCTACTCACTACAATCAGACCTGGTTACCGTGGGCCTGTGTCTACAATCAGATCTGTTTACCATGGGCCACTGCCTGCAATAAATCTGATTACCATGGGCCTGTGTCTACAATCAGACCTGGTTACCATGGGCCTGTGTCTACAATCAGATCTGGTTACCATGGGCCTGTGTCTACATTCAGATCTGGTTACCATGGGCCTGTGTCTGCAATCAGGTCTGGTTACCATAGACCTGTGTCTACAATCAGATCTGGTTACCATGGGCCACTGTCTACAATCAGGGATGGTTACCATGGGCCTGTGTCTACAATCAGGTCTGGTTACCATTGGCCACTGCCTACAATCTGATCTGGTTACCATGGACCTTTGTCTATAATCAGATCTGGTTAAAATGGGCCTGTGTCTACAATCAGATCTGGTTAGCATAGGCCTGTGTCTACAATCAGATCTGGTTACCATGGGCCACTGCCTACAATCATATCTGGTTACCATGGGCCTGTGTCTAAAATCAGACCTGTTTACCCTGGGCCTGTGCCTACAATCAGGCCTGGTTATCATGGGCTACTGCCTACAATCAGTTCTGGTTACCATGGGCTTGTGTCTACAATCTGATCTGGTTACCATGGGCCTGTGTCTACAAACAGATCTAATTACCATGGGCTTGTGTCTACAAACAGATCTGGTTACCATGGACCTGTGTCTACAGTCAGGTCTGGTGATCATGGGCCTGTGTCTTCAATCAGACCTGGTTACCATAGGCCTGTGTCTCCAACCAGATCTGGTTACCATCGACGTGTTGCTACAATCAGATCGGGTTACCATGGGCCTGTGTCTAAATCAGGTCTGCTTACCATGGGCATGTGTCTACAATCAGATCTGGTTACCATGGGCTACTCACTACAATCAGACCTGGTTACCATGGGCCTGTGTCGACAATCAGATCTTTTTACCATGGGCCACTGCCTGCAATAAATCTGATTACCATGGGCCTGTGTCCACAATCAGATCTGGTTACCTTGGACCTGTGCCTACATTCAGATCTGGTTACCATGGGCCTGTGTCTACAATCAGGGATGGTTACCATAGGCCTGTTTCTACAATCAGGTCTGGTTACCATGGACCTGTGTCTACAATCAGATCTGGTTACCATGGGCCACTGTCTACATTCAGGGATGGGTACCATGGGCCTGTGCCTACAATCAGATCTGGTTACCATGGGCCTGTGTCAACATTCAGATCTGGTTACCATGGGCCTGTGTCTACAAATAGGAATGGTTACCATGGGCCTGTGTCTACAATCAGGTCGGGTTACCATGGACCTGTGTCTAAAATCAGATCTGGTTACATGGGCCACTGTCTACAATCAGGGATGGTTACCATGGGCCTGTGTCTACAATCAGGTCTGGATACCATTGGCCACTGCCTACAATCTGATCTGGTTACCATGGACCTTTGTCTACAATCAGATCTGGTTACAATGGGCCTGTGTCTACAATCAGATCTGGTTAGCATAGGCCTGTGTCTACAATGAGATGTGGTTAACATGGACGTGTGTCTACAATCATATCTGGTTACCATGGGCCTGTGTCTACAAACAGATCTAATTACCATGGGCTTGTGTCTACAAACAGATCTGGTCACCATGGAACTGTGTCTACAATCAGATCTGGTTATCATGGGCCTGTGTCTTCAATCAGACCTGGTTACCATAGGCCTGTGTCTCCAATCAGATCTGGTTACCATCGACGTATTGCTACAATCAGATCGGGTTACCATGAGCCTGTGTCTACAATGAGATGTGGTTAACATGGACGTGTGTCTACAATCATATCTGGTTACCATGGGCCTGTGTCTACAAACAGATCTAATTACCATGGGCTTGTGTCTACAAACAGATCTGGTTACCATGGACCTGTGTCTACAATCAGATCTGGTTATCATGGGCTTGTGTCTTCAATCAGACCTGGTTACCATAGGACTGTGTCTCCAATCAGATCTGGTTACCATCGACGTGTTGCTACAATCAGATCGTGTTACCATGGGCCTGTGTCTAAATTAGGTCTGGTTACCATGGGCATGTGTCTACATTCAGATCTGGTTACCATGGGCTACTCACTACAATCAGACCTGGTTACCATGGGCCTGTGTCTACAATCAGATCTGTTTACCATGGGCCACTGCCTGCAATAAATCTGATTACCATGGGCCTGTGTCTACAATCAGATCTGGTTACCATGGGCCTGTGTCTACAATCAGATCTGGTTACCATGGGCCTGTGTCTACAATCAGATCTGGTTACCATGGGCCACTGTCTACAATCAGGGATGGTTACCATGGGCCTGTGTCTACAATCAGGTCTGGTTACCATTGGCCACTGCCTACAATCTGATCTGGTTACCATGGACCTTTGTCTGCAATCAGATCTGGTTACAATGGGCCTGTGTCTACAATCAGATCTGGTTAGCATAGGCCAGTGTCTACAATCAGATCTGGTTACCATGGGCCACTGCCTACAATCAAAGCTGGTTACCATGGGCCTGTGTCTAAAATCAGACCTGTTTACCCTGGGCCTGTGCCTACAATCAGGCCTGGTTATCATGGGCCACTGCCTACAATCAGATCTGGTTACCATGGGCTTGTGTCTACAATCTGATCTGGTTACCATGGACCTGTGTCTACAGTCAGATCTGGTGATCATGGGCCTGTGTCTTCAATCAGACCTGGTTACCATAGGCCTGTGTCTCCAACCAGATCTGGTTACCATCGACGTGTTGCTACAATCATATCTGGTTCCCATGGGCCTGTGTCTAAATCAGGTCTGCTTACCATGGGCATGTGTCTACAATCAGATCTGGTTACCATGGGCTACTCACTACAATCAGACCTGGTTACCATGGGCCTGTGTCTACAATCAGATCTGTTTACCATGTGCCACTGCCTGCAATAAATCTGATTACCATGGGCCTGTGTCTACAATCAGATCTGGTTACCATGGGCCTGTATCTACAATCAGATCTGGTTACCATGGGCCTGTGTCTACATTCAGATCTGGTTACCATGGGCCTGTGTTTACAATCAGGTCTGGTTACCATGGACCTGTGTCTACAATCAGGTCTGGTTACCATGTACCTGTGTCTACAATCAGATTTGGTTACCATGGGCCACTGTCTACAATCAGGGATGGTTACCATGGGCCTGTGTCTACAATCAGGTCTGGTTACCATTGGCCACTGCCTACAATCTGATCTGGTTACCATGGACCTTTGTCTACAATCAGATCTGGTTACAATGGGCCTGTGTCTACAATCAGATCTGGTTAGCATAGGCCTGTGTCTACAATCAGATCTGGTTACCATGGGCCACTGTCTACATTCAGGGATGGGTACCATGGGCCTGTGCCTACAATCAGATCTGGTTACCATGGGCCTGTGTCAACATTCAGATCTGGTTACCATGGGCCTGTGTCTACAAATAGGAATGGTTACCATGGGCCTGTGTCTACAATCAGGTCGGGTTACCATGGACCTGTGTCTAAAATCAGATCTGGTTACATGGGCCACTGTCTACAATCAGGGATGGTTACCATGGGCCTGTGTCTACAATCAGGTCTGGATACCATTGGCCACTGCCTACAATCTGATCTGGTTACCATGGACCTTTGTCTACAATCAGATCTGGTTACAATGGGCCTGTGTCTACAATCAGATCTGGTTAGCATAGGCCTGTGTCTACAATGAGATGTGGTTAACATGGACGTGTGTCTACAATCATATCTGGTTACCATGGGCCTGTGTCTACAAACAGATCTAATTACCATGGGCTTGTGTCTACAAACAGATCTGGTCACCATGGAACTGTGTCTACAATCAGATCTGGTTATCATGGGCCTGTGTCTTCAATCAGACCTGGTTACCATAGGCCTGTGTCTCCAATCAGATCTGGTTACCATCGACGTATTGCTACAATCAGATCGGGTTACCATGAGCCTGTGTCTACAATGAGATGTGGTTAACATGGACGTGTGTCTACAATCATATCTGGTTACCATGGGCCTGTGTCTACAAACAGATCTAATTACCATGGGCTTGTGTCTACAAACAGATCTGGTTACCATGGACCTGTGTCTACAATCAGATCTGGTTATCATGGGCTTGTGTCTTCAATCAGACCTGGTTACCATAGGACTGTGTCTCCAATCAGATCTGGTTACCATCGACGTGTTGCTACAATCAGATCGTGTTACCATGGGCCTGTGTCTAAATTAGGTCTGGTTACCATGGGCATGTGTCTACATTCAGATCTGGTTACCATGGGCTACTCACTACAATCAGACCTGGTTACCATGGGCCTGTGTCTACAATCAGATCTGTTTACCATGGGCCACTGCCTGCAATAAATCTGATTACCATGGGCCTGTGTCTACAATCAGATCTGGTTACCATGGGCCTGTGTCTACAATCAGATCTGGTTACCATGGGCCTGTGTCTACAATCAGATCTGGTTACCATGGGCCACTGTCTACAATCAGGGATGGTTACCATGGGCCTGTGTCTACAATCAGGTCTGGTTACCATTGGCCACTGCCTACAATCTGATCTGGTTACCATGGACCTTTGTCTGCAATCAGATCTGGTTACAATGGGCCTGTGTCTACAATCAGATCTGGTTAGCATAGGCCAGTGTCTACAATCAGATCTGGTTACCATGGGCCACTGCCTACAATCAAAGCTGGTTACCATGGGCCTGTGTCTAAAATCAGACCTGTTTACCCTGGGCCTGTGCCTACAATCAGGCCTGGTTATCATGGGCCACTGCCTACAATCAGATCTGGTTACCATGGGCTTGTGTCTACAATCTGATCTGGTTACCATGGACCTGTGTCTACAGTCAGATCTGGTGATCATGGGCCTGTGTCTTCAATCAGACCTGGTTACCATAGGCCTGTGTCTCCAACCAGATCTGGTTACCATCGACGTGTTGCTACAATCATATCTGGTTCCCATGGGCCTGTGTCTAAATCAGGTCTGCTTACCATGGGCATGTGTCTACAATCAGATCTGGTTACCATGGGCTACTCACTACAATCAGACCTGGTTACCATGGGCCTGTGTCTACAATCAGATCTGTTTACCATGTGCCACTGCCTGCAATAAATCTGATTACCATGGGCCTGTGTCTACAATCAGATCTGGTTACCATGGGCCTGTATCTACAATCAGATCTGGTTACCATGGGCCTGTGTCTACATTCAGATCTGGTTACCATGGGCCTGTGTTTACAATCAGGTCTGGTTACCATGGACCTGTGTCTACAATCAGGTCTGGTTACCATGTACCTGTGTCTACAATCAGATTTGGTTACCATGGGCCACTGTCTACAATCAGGGATGGTTACCATGGGCCTGTGTCTACAATCAGGTCTGGTTACCATTGGCCACTGCCTACAATCTGATCTGGTTACCATGGACCTTTGTCTACAATCAGATCTGGTTACAATGGGCCTGTGTCTACAATCAGATCTGGTTAGCATAGGCCTGTGTCTACAATCAGATCTGGTTACCATGGGCCACTGCCTACAATCAAAGCTGGTTACCATGGGCCTGTATCTAAAATCAGACCTGTTTACCCTGGGCCTGTGCCTACAATCAGGCCTGGTTATCATGGGCCACTGCCTACAATCAGATCTGGTTACCATGGGCTTGTGTCTACAATCTGATCTGGTTACCATGGACCTGTGTCTACAGTCAGATCTGGTGATCATGGGCCTGTGTCTTCAATCAGACCTGGTTACCATAGGCCTGTGTCTCCAACCAGATCTGGTTACCATCGACGTGTTGCTACAATCAGATCGGGTTACCATGGGCCTGTGTCTAAATCAGGTCTGGTTACCATGGGCATGTGTCTACAATCAGATCTGGTTACCATGGGCTACTCACTACAATCAGACCTGGTTACCATGGGCCTGTGTCTACAATCAGATCTGTTTACCATGGGCCACTGCCTGCAATAAATCTGATTACCATGGGCCTGTGTCTACAATCAGATCTGGTTACCATGGGCCTGTGTCTACAATCAGATCTGGTTACCATGGGCCTGTGTCTACATTCAGATCTGGTTACCATGGGCCTGTGTCTACAATCAGGTCTGGTTAACATGGACCTGTGTCTACAATCAGATCTGGTTACCATGGACCTGTGTCTACAATCAGATCTGGTTACCATGGGCCACTGTCTACAATCAGGGATGGTTACCATGGGCCTGTGTCTACAATCAGGTCTGGTTACCATTGGCCACTGCCTACAATCTGATCTGGTTACCATGGACCTTTGTCTACAATCAGATCTGGTTACAATGGGCCTGTGTCTCCAATCAGATCTGGTTAGCATAGGCCTGTGTCTAAAATCAGACCTGTTTACCCTGGGCCTGTGCCTACAATCAGGCCTGGTTATCATGGGCCACTGCCTACAATCAGATCTGGTTACCATGGGCTTGTGTCTACAATCTGATCTGGTTACCATGGACCTGTGTCTACAGTCAGATCTGTGGATCATGGGCCTGTGACTTCAATCAGACCTGGTTACCATAGGCCTGTGTCTCCAACCAGATCTGGTTACCATCGACGTGTTGCTACAATCAGATCGGGTTACCATGGGCCTGTGTCTAAATCAGGTCTGCTTACCATGGGCATGTGTCTACAATCAGATCTGGTTACCATGGGCTACTCACTACAATCAGACCTGGTTACCATGGGCCTGTGTCTGCAATCAGATCTGGTTACCATGGGCCTGTGTCTACAATCAGATCTTTTTACCATGGCCCACTGCCTGCAATAAATCTGATTACCATGGGCCTGTGTCCACAATCAGATCTGGTTACCATGGGCCTGTGTCTACATTCAGATCTGGTTACCATGGGCCTGTGTCTACAAACAGGGATGGTTACCATGGGCCTGTGTCTACAATCAGGTCTGGTTACCATGGACCTGTGTCTACAATCAGGGATGGTTACCATGGGCCTTAGTCTACATTCAGATCTGGTTACCATGGGCCTGTGTCTACAATCAGAGATGGTTACCATGGGCCTGTGTCTACAATCAGGTCTGGTTACCATGGACCTGTGTCTACAATCAGATCTGGTTACCATGGGCCTGTGTCTACAATCAGGTCTGGTTACCATGGACCTGTGTCTAAAATCAGATCTGGTTACATGGGCCACTGTCTACAATCAGGGATGGTTACCATGGGCCTGTGTCTACAATCAGGTCTGGTTACCATTGGCCACTGCCTACAATCTGATGTGGTTACCATGGGCCTTTGTCTACAATCAGATCTGGTTACCATGGGCCTGTGTCTACAATCAGACCTGTTTGCCATTGTCCACTGTCTACAGTCATATCTGATTACCATAAGCCACTGCCTACAATCGATCTGGTTATCATGGGCCCCTGTCTACAATCAGATCTGGTTAGCATAGGCCACTGTCTGCAATCAGGTCTGGTTACCAAGGCCCTGTGCCTACAATGAGATCTGGTAACCATGGGCTTCTGCCTACAATCAGGGATGGTTACCATGGGCCTGTGTCTACAATCAGGTCTGGTTACCATTGGCGCATGGTAACCAGATCTGATTGTAGACACAGGTCCATGGTAACCAGACCTGATTGTAGACACAGGCCCATGGTAACCATCCCTGATTGTAGACACAGGCCCATGGTAACCAGATCTGATTGTAGACACGCGCCCATGCAAACCAGATATGATTGTAGATATAGGCCCATGGTAACCAGATCTGATTGTAGACACAGGCATATGGTAACCAGATCTGATTGTAGACACAGGCACAAGGTAACCAGATCTGAGTGCATGCAGTAGCCCATGCTAACCAGATCTGATTGTAGACACAGGCGCAGGCTAACCAGATCTGATTGCATGCAGTAGCCCATGGTAACCAGATCTGATTGAAGACACAGGCCCATGGTAACCAGATCTGATTATAGACACAGCTCTATGGTAATCAGGCCTTTTGTAGACAATGGCCCCCTCCCCTTTTATAGGGGGCACTTGTAAATTATGATTTTACTACCCAAAATAAACAAAAAAAAAACATAAAAAATCAACAAAAAAAAGGGCACATGAAAAGTGTTTGGAGTGTCCCCCAGATCGGGGGTCACTTGATTTAATGTTTAATTATGTTTACCCCAAAAGAGTATCATAGGCCTGTGTCTACAATGAGATGTGGTTACCATGGACCTGTGTCTACAATCAGATCTGGTTACCATGGGCCTGAGTCTAAAAATCGATCTAATTACCATGGGCTTGTGTCTACAAACAGATCTGGTCACCATGGAACTGTGTCTACAATCAGATCTGGTTATCATGGGCCTGTGTCTTCAATCAGACCTGGTTACCATAGGCCTGTGTCTCCAATCAGATCTGGTTACCATCGACGTGTTGCTACAATCAGATCGGGTTACCATGGGCCTGTGTCTAAATTAGGTCTGGTTACCATGGGCATGTGTCTACAATCAGATCTGGTTACCATGGGCTACTCACTACAATCAGACCTGGTTACCGTGGGCCTGTGTCTACAATCAGATCTGTTTACCATGGGCCACTGCCTGCAATAAATCTGATTACCATGGGCCTGTGTCTACAATCAGACCTGGTTACCATGGGCCTGTGTCTACAATCAGATCTGGTTACCATGGGCCTGTGTCTACATTCAGATCTGGTTACCATGGGCCTGTGTCTGCAATCAGGTCTGGTTACCATAGACCTGTGTCTACAATCAGATCTGGTTACCATGGGCCACTGTCTACAATCAGGGATGGTTACCATGGGCCTGTGTCTACAATCAGGTCTGGTTACCATTGGCCACTGCCTACAATCTGATCTGGTTACCATGGACCTTTGTCTATAATCAGATCTGGTTAAAATGGGCCTGTGTCTACAATCAGATCTGGTTAGCATAGGCCTGTGTCTACAATCAGATCTGGTTACCATGGGCCACTGCCTACAATCAAAGCTGGTTACCATGGGCCTGTGTCTAAAATCAGACCTGTTTACCCTGGGCCTGTGCCTACAATCAGGCCTGGTTATCATGGGCTACTGCCTACAATCAGTTCTGGTTACCATGGGCTTGTGTCTACAATCTGATCTGGTTACCATGGGCCTGTGTCTACAAACAGATCTAATTACCATGGGCTTGTGTCTACAAACAGATCTGGTTACCATGGACCTGTGTCTACAGTCAGGTCTGGTGATCATGGGCCTGTGTCTTCAATCAGACCTGGTTACCATAGGCCTGTGTCTCCAACCAGATCTGGTTACCATCGACGTGTTGCTACAATCAGATCGGGTTACCATGGGCCTGTGTCTAAATCAGGTCTGCTTACCATGGGCATGTGTCTACAATCAGATCTGGTTACCATGGGCTACTCACTACAATCAGACCTGGTTACCATGGGCCTGTGTCTGCAATCAGATCTGGTTACCATGGGCCTGTGTCGACAATCAGATCTTTTTACCATGGGCCACTGCCTGCAATAAATCTGATTACCATGGGCCTGTGTCCACAATCAGATCTGGTTACCTTGGACCTGTGCCTACATTCAGATCTGGTTACCATGGGCCTGTGTCTACAATCAGGGATGGTTACCATGGGCCTGTTTCTACAATCAGGTCTGGTTACCATGGACCTGTGTCTACAATCAGATCTGGTTACCATGGGCCACTGTCTACATTCAGGGATGGGTACCATGGGCCTGTGCCTACAATCAGATCTGGTTACCATGGGCCTGTGTCAACATTCAGATCTGGTTACCATGGGCCTGTGTCTACAAATAGGAATGGTTACCATGGGCCTGTGTCTACAATCAGGTCGGGTTACCATGGACCTGTGTCTAAAATCAGATCTGGTTACATGGGCCACTGTCTACAATCAGGGATGGTTACCATGGGCCTGTGTCTACAATCAGGTCTGGATACCATTGGCCACTGCCTACAATCTGATCTGGTTACCATGGACCTTTGTCTACAATCAGATCTGGTTACAATGGGCCTGTGTCTACAATCAGATCTGGTTAGCATAGGCCTGTGTCTACAATGAGATGTGGTTAACATGGACGTGTGTCTACAATCATATCTGGTTACCATGGGCCTGTGTCTACAAACAGATCTAATTACCATGGGCTTGTGTCTACAAACAGATCTGGTCACCATGGAACTGTGTCTACAATCAGATCTGGTTATCATGGGCCTGTGTCTTCAATCAGACCTGGTTACCATAGGCCTGTGTCTCCAATCAGATCTGGTTACCATCGACGTATTGCTACAATCAGATCGGGTTACCATGAGCCTGTGTCTACAATGAGATGTGGTTAACATGGACGTGTGTCTACAATCATATCTGGTTACCATGGGCCTGTGTCTACAATCAGATCTGGTTAGCATAGGCCTGTGTCTACAATGAGATGTGGTTAACATGGACGTGTGTCTACAATCATATCTGGTTACCATGGGCCTGTGTCTACAAACAGATCTAATTACCATGAGCTTGTGTCTACAAACAGATCTGGTCACCATGGGCCTGTGTCTACAATCAGGTCGGGTTACCATGGACCTGTGTCTAAAATCAGATCTGGTTACATGGGCCACTGTCTACAATCAGGGATGGTTACCATGGGCCTGTGTCTACAATCAGGTCTGGATACCATTGGCCACTGCCTACAATCTGATCTGGTTACCATGGACCTTTGTCTACAATCAGATCTGGTTACAATGGGCCTGTGTCTACAATCAGATCTGGTTACCATAGGCCTGTGTCTCCAATCAGATCTGGTTACCATCGACGTATTGCTACAATCAGATCGGGTTACCATGAGCCTGTGTCTACAATGAGATGTGGTTAACATGGACGTGTGTCTACAATCATATCTGGTTACCATGGGCCTGTGTCTACAAACAGATCTAATTACCATGGGCTTGTGTCTACAAACAGATCTGGTTACCATGGACCTGTGTCTACAATCAGATCTGGTTATCATGGGCTTGTGTCTTCAATCAGACCTGGTTACCATAGGACTGTGTCTCCAATCAGATCTGGTTACCATCGACGTGTTGCTACAATCAGATCGTGTTACCATGGGCCTGTGTCTAAATTAGGTCTGGTTACCATGGGCATGTGTCTACATTCAGATCTGGTTACCATGGGCTACTCACTACAATCAGACCTGGTTACCATGGGCCTGTGTCTACAATCAGATCTGTTTACCATGGGCCACTGCCTGCAATAAATCTGATTACCATGGGCCTGTGTCTACAATCAGATCTGGTTACCATGGGCCTGTGTCTACAATCAGATCTGGTTACCATGGGCCTGTGTCTACAATCAGATCTGGTTACCATGGGCCACTGTCTACAATCAGGGATGGTTACCATGGGCCTGTGTCTACAATCAGGTCTGGTTACCATTGGCCACTGCCTACAATCTGATCTGGTTACCATGGACCTTTGTCTGCAATCAGATCTGGTTACAATGGGCCTGTGTCTACAATCAGATCTGGTTAGCATAGGCCAGTGTCTACAATCAGATCTGGTTACCATGGGCCACTGCCTACAATCAAAGCTGGTTACCATGGGCCTGTGTCTAAAATCAGACCTGTTTACCCTGGGCCTGTGCCTACAATCAGGCCTGGTTATCATGGGCCACTGCCTACAATCAGATCTGGTTACCATGGGCTTGTGTCTACAATCTGATCTGGTTACCATGGACCTGTGTCTACAGTCAGATCTGGTGATCATGGGCCTGTGTCTTCAATCAGACCTGGTTACCATAGGCCTGTGTCTCCAACCAGATCTGGTTACCATCGACGTGTTGCTACAATCATATCTGGTTCCCATGGGCCTGTGTCTAAATCAGGTCTGCTTACCATGGGCATGTGTCTACAATCAGATCTGGTTACCATGGGCTACTCACTACAATCAGACCTGGTTACCATGGGCCTGTGTCTACAATCAGATCTGTTTACCATGTGCCACTGCCTGCAATAAATCTGATTACCATGGGCCTGTGTCTACAATCAGATCTGGTTACCATGGGCCTGTATCTACAATCAGATCTGGTTACCATGGGCCTGTGTCTACATTCAGATCTGGTTACCATGGGCCTGTGTTTACAATCAGGTCTGGTTACCATGGACCTGTGTCTACAATCAGGTCTGGTTACCATGTACCTGTGTCTACAATCAGATTTGGTTACCATGGGCCACTGTCTACAATCAGGGATGGTTACCATGGGCCTGTGTCTACAATCAGGTCTGGTTACCATTGGCCACTGCCTACAATCTGATCTGGTTACCATGGACCTTTGTCTACAATCAGATCTGGTTACAATGGGCCTGTGTCTACAATCAGATCTGGTTAGCATAGGCCTGTGTCTACAATCAGATCTGGTTACCATGGGCCACTGCCTACAATCAAAGCTGGTTACCATGGGCCTGTATCTAAAATCAGACCTGTTTACCCTGGGCCTGTGCCTACAATCAGGCCTGGTTATCATGGGCCACTGCCTACAATCAGATCTGGTTACCATGGGCTTGTGTCTACAATCTGATCTGGTTACCATGGACCTGTGTCTACAGTCAGATCTGGTGATCATGGGCCTGTGTCTTCAATCAGACCTGGTTACCATAGGCCTGTGTCTCCAACCAGATCTGGTTACCATCGACGTGTTGCTACAATCAGATCGGGTTACCATGGGCCTGTGTCTAAATCAGGTCTGGTTACCATGGGCATGTGTCTACAATCAGATCTGGTTACCATGGGCTACTCACTACAATCAGACCTGGTTACCATGGGCCTGTGTCTACAATCAGATCTGTTTACCATGGGCCACTGCCTGCAATAAATCTGATTACCATGGGCCTGTGTCTACAATCAGATCTGGTTACCATGGGCCTGTGTCTACAATCAGATCTGGTTACCATGGGCCTGTGTCTACATTCAGATCTGGTTACCATGGGCCTGTGTCTACAATCAGGTCTGGTTAACATGGACCTGTGTCTACAATCAGATCTGGTTACCATGGACCTGTGTCTACAATCAGATCTGGTTACCATGGGCCACTGTCTACAATCAGGGATGGTTACCATGGGCCTGTGTCTACAATCAGGTCTGGTTACCATTGGCCACTGCCTACAATCTGATCTGGTTACCATGGACCTTTGTCTACAATCAGATCTGGTTACAATGGGCCTGTGTCTCCAATCAGATCTGGTTAGCATAGGCCTGTGTCTAAAATCAGACCTGTTTACCCTGGGCCTGTGCCTACAATCAGGCCTGGTTATCATGGGCCACTGCCTACAATCAGATCTGGTTACCATGGGCTTGTGTCTACAATCTGATCTGGTTACCATGGACCTGTGTCTAAAGTCAGATCTGTGGATCATGGGCCTGTGACTTCAATCAGACCTGGTTACCATAGGCCTGTGTCTCCAACCAGATCTGGTTACCATCGACGTGTTGCTACAATCAGATCGGGTTACCATGGGCCTGTGTCTAAATCAGGTCTGCTTACCATGGGCATGTGTCTACAATCAGATCTGGTTACCATGGGCTACTCACTACAATCAGACCTGGTTACCATGGGCCTGTGTCTGCAATCAGATCTGGTTACCATGGGCCTGTGTCTACAATCAGATCTTTTTACCATGGCCCACTGCCTGCAATAAATCTGATTACCATGGGCCTGTGTCCACAATCAGATCTGGTTACCATGGGCCTGTGTCTACATTCAGATCTGGTTACCATGGGCCTGTGTCTACAAACAGGGATGGTTACCATGGGCCTGTGTCTACAATCAGGTCTGGTTACCATGGACCTGTGTCTACAATCAGGGATGGTTACCATGGGCCTTAGTCTACATTCAGATCTGGTTACCATGGGCCTGTGTCTACAATCAGAGATGGTTACCATGGGCCTGTGTCTACAATCAGGTCTGGTTACCATGGACCTGTGTCTACAATCAGATCTGGTTACCATGGGCCTGTGTCTACAATCAGGTCTGGTTACCATGGACCTGTGTCTAAAATCAGATCTGGTTACATGGGCCACTGTCTACAATCAGGGATGGTTACCATGGGCCTGTGTCTACAATCAGGTCTGGTTACCATTGGCCACTGCCTACAATCTGATGTGGTTACCATGGGCCTTTGTCTACAATCAGATCTGGTTACCATGGGCCTGTGTCTACAATCAGACCTGTTTGCCATTGTCCACTGTCTACAGTCATATCTGATTACCATAAGCCACTGCCTACAATCGATCTGGTTATCATGGGCCCCTGTCTACAATCAGATCTGGTTAGCATAGGCCACTGTCTGCAATCAGGTCTGGTTACCAAGGCCCTGTGCCTACAATGAGATCTGGTAACCATGGGCTTCTGCCTACAATCAGGGATGGTTACCATGGGCCTGTGTCTACAATCAGGTCTGGTTACCATTGGCCCATGGTAACCAGATCTGATTGTAGACACAGGTCCATGGTAACCAGACCTGATTGTAGACACAGGCCCATGGTAACCATCCCTGATTGTAGACACAGGCCCATGGTAACCAGATCTGATTGTAGACACGCGCCCATGCAAACCAGATATGATTGTAGATATAGGCCCATGGTAACCAGATCTGATTGTAGACACAGGCATATGGTAACCAGATCTGATTGTAGACACAGGCACAAGGTAACCAGATCTGAGTGCATGCAGTAGCCCATGCTAACCAGATCTGATTGTAGACACAGGCGCAGGCTAACCAGATCTGATTGCATGCAGTAGCCCATGGTAACCAGATCTGATTGAAGACACAGGCCCATGGTAACCAGATCTGATTATAGACACAGCTCTATGGTAATCAGGCCTTTTGTAGACAATGGCCCCCTCCCCTTTTATAGGGGGCACTTGTAAATTATGATTTTTCTACCCAAAATAAACAAAAAAAAAACATAAAAAATCAACAAAAAAAAGGGCACATGAAAAGTGTTTGGAGTGTCCCCCAGATCGGGGGTCACTTGATTTAATGTTTAATTATGTTTACCCCAAAAGAGTATCATAGGCCTGTGTCTACAATGAGATGTGGTTACCATGGACCTGTGTCTACAATCAGATCTGGTTACCATGGGCCTGAGTCTAAAAATCGATCTAATTACCATGGGCTTGTGTCTACAAACAGATCTGGTCACCATGGAACTGTGTCTACAATCAGATCTGGTTATCATGGGCCTGTGTCTTCAATCAGACCTGGTTACCATAGGCCTGTGTCTCCAATCA
The DNA here is from genome assembly GCF_044704955.1 of Pristiophorus japonicus. NCBI lineage: Eukaryota > Metazoa > Chordata > Chondrichthyes > Pristiophoridae > Pristiophorus > Pristiophorus japonicus. The sequence goes on from NC_091980.1 coordinate 146,837,592, forward strand.
GATCTGGTTACCATCGACGTGTTGCTACAATCAGATCGGGTTACCATGGGCCTGTGTCTAAATTAGGTCTGGTTACCATGGGCATGTGTCTACAATCAGATCTGGTTACCATGGGCTACTCACTACAATCAGACCTGGTTACCGTGGGCCTGTGTCTACAATCAGATCTGTTTACCATGGGCCACTGCCTGCAATAAATCTGATTACCATGGGCCTGTGTCTACAATCAGACCTGGTTACCATGGGCCTGTGTCTACAATCAGATCTGGTTACCATGGGCCTGTGTCTACATTCAGATCTGGTTACCATGGGCCTGTGTCTGCAATCAGGTCTGGTTACCATAGACCTGTGTCTACAATCAGATCTGGTTACCATGGGCCACTGTCTACAATCAGGGATGGTTACCATGGGCCTGTGTCTACAATCAGGTCTGGTTACCATTGGCCACTGCCTACAATCTGATCTGGTTACCATGGACCTTTGTCTATAATCAGATCTGGTTAAAATGGGCCTGTGTCTACAATCAGATCTGGTTAGCATAGGCCTGTGTCTACAATCAGATCTGGTTACCATGGGCCACTGCCTACAATCAAAGCTGGTTACCATGGGCCTGTGTCTAAAATCAGACCTGTTTACCCTGGGCCTGTGCCTACAATCAGGCCTGGTTATCATGGGCTACTGCCTACAATCAGTTCTGGTTACCATGGGCTTGTGTCTACAATCTGATCTGGTTACCATGGGCCTGTGTCTACAAACAGATCTAATTACCATGGGCTTGTGTCTACAAACAGATCTGGTTACCATGGACCTGTGTCTACAGTCAGGTCTGGTGATCATGGGCCTGTGTCTTCAATCAGACCTGGTTACCATAGGCCTGTGTCTCCAACCAGATCTGGTTACCATCGACGTGTTGCTACAATCAGATCGGGTTACCATGGGCCTGTGTCTAAATCAGGTCTGCTTACCATGGGCATGTGTCTACAATCAGATCTGGTTACCATGGGCTACTCACTACAATCAGATCTGGTTACCATGGGCCTGTGTCTGCAATCAGATCTGTTACCATGGGCCTGTGTCTGCAATCAGATCTGGTTACCATGGGCCTGTGTCTACAATCAGATCTTTTTACCATGGGCCACTGCCTGCAATAAATCTGATTACCATGGGCCTGTGTCTGCAATCAGATCTGTTACCATGGGCCTGTGTCTGCAATCAGATCTGGTTACCATGGGCCTGTGTCTACAATCAGATCTTTTTACCATGGACCTGTGTCTACAATCAGATCTGGTTACCATGGGCCTGTGTCTACAATCAGGTCTGGTTACCATGGACCTGTGTCTAAAATCAGATCTGGTTACATGGGCCACTGTCTACAATCAGGGATGGTTACCATGGGCCTGTGTCTACAATCAGGTCTGGTTACCATTGGCCACTGCCTACAATCTGATGTGGTTACCATGGGCCTTTGTCTACAATCAGATCTGGTTACCATGGGCCTGTGTCTACAATCAGACCTGTTTGCCATTGTCCACTGTCTACAGTCATATCTGATTACCATAAGCCACTGCCTACAATCGATCTGGTTATCATGGGCCCCTGTCTACAATCAGATCTGGTTAGCATAGGCCACTGTCTGCAATCAGGTCTGGTTACCAAGGCCCTGTGCCTACAATGAGATCTGGTAACCATGGGCTTCTGCCTACAATCAGGGATGGTTACCATGGGCCTGTGTCTACAATCAGGTCTGGTTACCATTGGCCCATGGTAACCAGATCTGATTGTAGACACAGGTCCATGGTAACCAGACCTGATTGTAGACACAGGCCCATGGTAACCATCCCTGATTGTAGACACAGGCCCATGGTAACCAGATCTGATTGTAGACACGCGCCCATGCAAACCAGATATGATTGTAGATATAGGCCCATGGTAACCAGATCTGATTGTAGACACAGGCATATGGTAACCAGATCTGATTGTAGACACAGGCACAAGGTAACCAGATCTGAGTGCATGCAGTAGCCCATGCTAACCAGATCTGATTGTAGACACAGGCGCAGGCTAACCAGATCTGATTGCATGCAGTAGCCCATGGTAACCAGATCTGATTGAAGACACAGGCCCATGGTAACCAGATCTGATTATAGACACAGCTCTATGGTAATCAGGCCTTTTGTAGACAATGGCCCCCTCCCCTTTTATAGGGGGCACTTGTAAATTATGATTTTTCTACCCAAAATAAACAAAAAAAAAACATAAAAAATCAACAAAAAAAAGGGCACATGAAAAGTGTTTGGAGTGTCCCCCAGATCGGGGGTCACTTGATTTAATGTTTAATTATGTTTACCCCAAAAGAGTATCATAGGCCTGTGTCTACAATGAGATGTGGTTACCATGGACCTGTGTCTACAATCAGATCTGGTTACCATGGGCCTGAGTCTAAAAATCGATCTAATTACCATGGGCTTGTGTCTACAAACAGATCTGGTCACCATGGAACTGTGTCTACAATCAGATCTGGTTATCATGGGCCTGTGTCTTCAATCAGACCTGGTTACCATAGGCCTGTGTCTCCAATCAGATCTGGTTACCATCGACGTGTTGCTACAATCAGATCGGGTTACCATGGGCCTGTGTCTAAATTAGGTCTGGTTACCATGGGCATGTGTCTACAATCAGATCTGGTTACCATGGGCTACTCACTACAATCAGACCTGGTTACCGTGGGCCTGTGTCTACAATCAGATCTGTTTACCATGGGCCACTGCCTGCAATAAATCTGATTACCATGGGCCTGTGTCTACAATCAGACCTGGTTACCATGGGCCTGTGTCTACAATCAGATCTGGTTACCATGGGCCTGTGTCTACATTCAGATCTGGTTACCATGGGCCTGTGTCTGCAATCAGGTCTGGTTACCATAGACCTGTGTCTACAATCAGATCTGGTTACCATGGGCCACTGTCTACAATCAGGGATGGTTACCATGGGCCTGTGTCTACAATCAGGTCTGGTTACCATTGGCCACTGCCTACAATCTGATCTGGTTACCATGGACCTTTGTCTATAATCAGATCTGGTTAAAATGGGCCTGTGTCTACAATCAGATCTGGTTAGCATAGGCCTGTGTCTACAATCAGATCTGGTTACCATGGGCCACTGCCTACAATCAAAGCTGGTTACCATGGGCCTGTGTCTAAAATCAGACCTGTTTACCCTGGGCCTGTGCCTACAATCAGGCCTGGTTATCATGGGCTACTGCCTACAATCAGTTCTGGTTACCATGGGCTTGTGTCTACAATCTGATCTGGTTACCATGGGCCTGTGTCTACAAACAGATCTAATTACCATGGGCTTGTGTCTACAAACAGATCTGGTTACCATGGACCTGTGTCTACAGTCAGGTCTGGTGATCATGGGCCTGTGTCTTCAATCAGACCTGGTTACCATAGGCCTGTGTCTCCAACCAGATCTGGTTACCATCGACGTGTTGCTACAATCAGATCGGGTTACCATGGGCCTGTGTCTAAATCAGGTCTGCTTACCATGGGCATGTGTCTACAATCAGATCTGGTTACCATGGGCTACTCACTACAATCAGATCTGGTTACCATGGGCCTGTGTCTGCAATCAGATCTGTTACCATGGGCCTGTGTCTGCAATCAGATCTGGTTACCATGGGCCTGTGTCTACAATCAGATCTTTTTACCATGGGCCACTGCCTGCAATAAATCTGATTACCATGGGCCTGTGTCCACAATCAGATCTGGTTACCATGGGCCTGTGTCTACATTCAGATCTGGTTACCATGGGCCTGTGTCTACAATCAGGGATGGTTACCATGGGCCTGTGTCTACAATCAGGTCTGGTTACAATGGACCTGTGTCTACAATCAGATCTGGTTACCATGGGCCACTGTCTACAATCAGGGATGGTTACCATGGGCCTGTGTCTACAATCAGATCTGGTTACCATGGGCCTGTGTCTACATTCAGATCTGGTTACCATGGGCCTGTGTCTACAATCAGGGATGGTTACCATGGGCCTGTGTCTACAATCAGGTCTGGTTACCATGGACCTGTGTCTGCAATCAGATCTGGTTACCATGGGCCACTGTCTACAATCAGGAATGGTTACCATGGGCCTGTGTCTACAATCAGGTCTGGTTACCATTGGCCACTGCCTACAATCTGATGTGGTTACCATGGGCCTTTGTCTACAATCAGATCTGGTTACCATGGGCCTGTGTCTACAATCAGACCTGGTTAGCATAGGCCTGTGTCTACAATCAGATCTGGTTACCATGGGCCACTGCCTACAATCAAAGCTGGTTACCATGGGCCTGTGCCTAAAATCAAACCTCTTTACCCTGGGCCTGTGCCTACAATCAGGCCTGGTTATCATTGGCCACTGCCTACAATCAGGAATGGTTACCATGGGCTTGTGTCTACAATCTAATCTGGTTACCATGGGCCTGTGTCTACAAACAGATCTAATTACCATGGGCTTGTGTCTACAAACAGATCTGGTTACCATGGACCTGTGTCTACAATCAGATCTGGTTACCATGGGCCTGTGTCTAGAATCAGATCCAGTTAGCATGGGACACAGCTTGCAATCATATCTGGTTCCCATGGGCCTGTGTCTACAATCAGATCTGGTTTCCATGGGCCACTGTCTACAGTCATATCTGATTACCATAAGCCACTGCCTACAATCGATCTGGTTATCATGGGCCCCTGTCTACAATCAGATCTGGTTAGCATCGGACACTGTCTACATTCAGGTCTGGTTACCATGGCCCTGTGCCTACAATGAGATCTGGTAACCATGGGCCTCTGCCTACAATCGGATTTGGTTACCATGGGCCTATGTCTACAACCAGATCTGGTTTCCATGGTCTACTGCCTGCAATCAGACACAGGCCCATGATAACCAGCTGTGATTGTCGGCAGTGGCCCATGGTATCCAGATCCGATTGTGGGCAGTGGCTCATGGTAACCAGATCTGAATGTCAGCACAGGCCCATGGTAACCAGATCTGATTGCAGGCAGTAGCCCATGCTAACCAGATCTGATTGTAGACACAGGCCTATGGTAACCAGATATGACTGTAGACAGTGGCCCATGGAAACCAGATCTGATTGTAGACACAGGCCTATGCTAACCAGATATGATTGTAGACACAGGCCCATGGTAACCAGATCTGATTGCAAGCTGTGTCCCATGCTAACCGGATCTGATTCTAGACAAAGGCCCATGGTAACCAGATCTGATTGTAGACACAGCCCCATGGTAACCAGGTCTGATTCTAGACAGTGGACAATGGTAAACAGATCTGATTGTAGACACAGGACCATGGTAACCAGACTTGATTTTAGACACAAGCCCATGGTAAACAGATCTGATTTTAGCCACAGGCCCATGGGAAACAGATCTGATTGTAGACAGAAACCCATGGTATACCAGATCTGATTGTAGACAGTGGCCCATGGTAACCAGATCTGATTGTAGTCACAGGCCCTTCGTAACCAGATCTGAATGTCGACAGTGGCCCTTCGTAACCAGATCCGATTGTAGGCACAGGCCAATGGTAACTAGTTTTGATTCCAGACACAGTCCCATCGTTACCAGATCTGATTGTAGACACAGGCCCATGGTAACCAGATCTGATTGTAGGCACAGGCCCATGGTAATCAGATCCAATTGTAGACACAGGCCCATGGTAACCAGATCTGATTGTAGCCAGAGGCCCATCGTAATCGGATCTGGTTATAGACACAGGCCCATGGTATTCAGATATGAGTGTAGACACAGGCCCATGGTAACCAGTTCTGATTGTAGACACAGGCCCATGATAACTAGATCTGATTGTAGACAGTGGCCCATGGTAACCAGATCTGACTGTAGACACAGGCCATGTTAACCAGATCTGATTGTAGCCACAGGCCCATGGTAGCCAGATCTGATTGTAGACACAGGCCCATGGTAACCAGATCTGATTGTAGGCAGTGGCCCATGGTAGCCAGATCTGATTGTAGACACAGGCCTATGGTAATCAGATTTGATTGTCGACAGTGGCCTATGGTAACTAGATCTGATTGTATGCAGTGATCCATGGTAACCAGATCTGATATTCGGTACAGACCCATGGTAACCAGATCTGATTGTCGTCACAGTCCCATGGCAACCAGATCTGATTTTCGACTGTGGCCCATGGTAACCAGATCTGATTCTAGACAATGGCCAATGGTAACCAGATCTGATTGTAGGCACAGGTCCAAGGTAACCAGATCTGATTGTAGACACACACCCATGGTAACCAGAATCTGATTGTAGACACAGGCCCCTGGTAACCAGATCAGATTGTAGACACAAGCCCATGGTAACCAGATCTGATTGTAGGCAGTTGCCCATGGTAACCAGGTCTGATTGTAGGCAATTGTGGACAGTGGCCCATGGTAACCAGATCTGATTGTATACACAGGTCCATGATAACCAGACCTGATTGTAGACACAGGCCCATGGTAACCAGATCTGATTGTAGACACGGGCCCAATCATAACCCAATCTGATTTTAGACACAGTCCCATTGTAACCAGATCTGAATGTCGACAGTGGCCCATGGTAACCAGATCCAATTGTAGACACAAGACCCATGGTAACCAGATCTGATTGTAGCCAGAGGCCCATTATAACCAGATCTGATTGTAGGCACAGGCACATGGTAATCAGACCTGATTGTAGACACAGGCCTATGGTAAGCAAATCTGATTGTAGGCACAGGCCCATGGTAAACAGATCTGATTGTAGTCACAGGCCGTTCGTAACCAGATCTGATTTCAGACACAGTCCCATGGTAACCAGATCTGATTGTAGACACAGTCCAATCGTAACCAGATCTGAATGTCGACAGTGGCCCATTGTAGCCAGAGGCCCATGGTAACCAGATCTGATTGTAGACACAGTCCAATCGTAACCAGATCTGAATGTCGACAGTGGCCCATTGTAGCCAGAGGCCCATGGTAACCAGATCTGATTGTAGACACACGCCCATGGTAACCAGAATCTGATTGTAGACACAGGCCCCTAGTAACCAGATCAGATTGTAGACACAAGCCCATGATAACCAGATCTGATTGTAGACACAGGCCCCTGGTAACCAGATCCGATTGTAGACACAAGCCCATGGTAACCAGATCTGATTGTAGGCAGTTGCCCATGATAACCAGACCTGATTGTAGACACAGGCCCATGGTAACCAGATCTGATTGTAGACACGGGCCCAATCATAACCCAATCTGGTTTTAGACACAGTCCCATTGTAACCAGATCTGAATGTCGACAGTGGCCCATGGTAACCAGATCCAATTGTAGACACAAGACCCATGGTAACCAGATCTGATTGTAGCCAGAGGCCCATTGTAACCAGATCTGATTGTAGGCACAGGCACATGGTAATCAGACCTGATTGTAGAACAGGCCTATGATAAGCAGATCTGATTGTAGGCACAGGCCCATGGTAACCAGATCTGATTGTAGTCACAGGCCGTTCGTAACCAGATCTGATTCCAGACACAGTCCCATGGTAACCAGATGTGATTGTAGACACAGTCCAATCGTAACCAGATCTGAATGTCGACAGTGGCCCATTGTAGCCAGAGGCCCATGGTAACCAGATCTGATTGTAGACACAGGCCCATGGTAACCAGATCTGACTGTAGGCACAGGCGCATGGTAATCAGACCTCATTGTAGACACAGGCCCATGGTAAGCAGATCTGATTGTAGACACAGGCCCATGGTAACCAGATCTGATTGTAGTCACAGGCCCTTCGTAACCAGATCCAATTGTAGGCACAGGCCAATGGTAACTAGTTTTGATTCTAGACACAGTCCCATCGTAACCAGATCTGATTGTAGACACTGGCCCATGGTAATCAGATCCAATTGTAGACACAGGCCCATGGTAACCAGATCTGATTGTAGCCAGAGGCCCATCGTAATCGGATCTGATTGTAAACACATGCCCATGGTAACCAGATCTGGTTATAGACACAGGCCCATGGTAACCAGTTCTGATTGTAGACACAGGCCCATGATAACTAGATCTGATTGTAGACAGTGGCCCATGGTAACCAGATCTGACTGTAGACACAGGCCATGTTAACCAGATCTGATTTTAGGCAGTGGTCCATGCTAATCAGATCTGATTGTAGCCACAGGCCCATGGTATCCAGATCTGATTGTAGACACAGTCCCATGGAAACCAGATCTGATTGCAGGCAGTGGCCCATGCTAACCAGATCTGATTGTAGACACAGGCCCATGGAAACCAGATCTGATTATAGATACATGCCCACGGTGACCAGATCTGATTATAGACACAGGAACATGAAAATCAGATCTGATTATAGATACAGGCCCATGGAAACCAGATCTGATTGCAGGCAGTGACCCATGCTAACCAGATCTGATTGTAGACATAGGCCCATGGTAACCAAATCTGATGGTAGACTCAGGCCCATGGTAACCAGATCTGATTGTAGACACAGGCCCATGGTAACCAGATCAGATTGTAGACACAGGCCCATTGGTAACCAGATATGATTATAGACACAGGCACATGGTAACCTGATCTGATTGTAGACATGGGCCCATGCAAACCAGATATGATTGTAGATATAGGCCCATGGTAACCAGATCTGATTGTAGACACAGGCATATGGTAACCAGATCTGATTGTAGACACAGGCACAAGGTAACCAGATCTGATTGCATGCAGTAGCCCATGCTAACCAGAATCTGATTGTAGACACAGGCCCCTGGTAACCAGATCAGATTGTAGACACAAGCCCATGATAACCAGATCTGATTGTAGACACAGGCCCCTGGTAACCAGATCTGATTGTAGGCAGTTGCCCATGGTAACCAGGTCTGATTGTAGGCAATTGTGGACAGTGGCCCACGGTAACCAGATCTGATTGTATACACAGATCCATGATAACCAGACCTGATTGTAGACACAGGCCCATGGTAACCAGATCTGATTGTAGACACGGGCCCAATCATAACCCAATCTGGTTTTAGACACAGTCCCATTGTAACCAGATCTGAATGTCGACAGTGGCCCATGGTAACCAGATCCAATTGTAGACACAAGACCCATGGTAACCAGATCTGATTGTAGCCAGAGGCCCATTGTAACCAGATCTGATTGTAGGCACAGGCACATGGTAATCAGACCTGATTGTAGACACAGGCCGTTCGTAACCAGATCTGATTCCAGACACAGTCCCATGGTAACCAGATCTGATTGTAGACACAGTCCAATCGTAACCAGATCTGAATGTCGACAGTGGCCCATTGTAGCCAGAGGCCCATGGTAACCAGATCTGATTGTAGACACAGGCCCATGGTAACCAGATCTGACTGTAGGCACAGGCGCATGGTAATCAGACCTCATTGTAGACACAGGCCCATGGTAAGCAGATCTGATTGTAGACACAGGCCCATGGTAACCAGATCTGATTGTAGTCACAGGCCCTTCGTAACCAGATCCGATTGTAGGCACAGGCCAATGGTAACTAGTTTTGATTCTAGACACAGTCCCATCGTAACCAGATCTGATTGTAGACACTGGCCCATGGTAATCAGATCCAATTGTAGACACAGGCCCATGGTAACCAGATCTGATTGTAGCCAGAGGCCCATCGTAATCGGATCTGATTGTAAACACATGCCCATGGTAACCAGATCTGGTTATAGACACAGGCCCATGGTAATCAGATATGAGTGTAGACACAGGCCCATGGTAACCAGTTCTGATTGTAGACACAGGCCCATGATAACTAGATCTGATTGTAGACAGTGGCCCATGGTAACAAGATCTGACTGTAGACACAGGCCATGTTAACCAGATCTGATTGTAGGCAGTGGCCCATGGTAGCCAGATCTGATTGTAGACACAGGCCTATGGTAACCAGATTTGATTGTCGACAGTGGCCTATGGTAACTAGATCTGATTGTAGGCAGTGATCCATGGTAACCAGATCTGATATTCGGTACAGACCCATGGTAACCAGATCTGATTGTAGTCACAGTCCCATGGCAACCAGATCTGATTTTCGACTGTGGCCCATGGTAACCAGATCTGATTCTAGACAATGGCCAATGGTAACCAGATCTGATTGTAGACACAGGCCCATGGTAACCAGATCAGATTGTAGACACGCGCCCATGCAAACCAGATATGATTGTAGATATAGGCCCATGGTAACCAGATCTGATTGTAGACACAGGCATATGGTAACCAGATCTGATTGTAGACACAGGCACAAGGTAACCAGATCTGATTGCATGCAGTAGCCCATGCTAACCAGATCTGATTGTAGACACAGGCGCAGGGTAACCAGATCTGATTGCATGCAGTAGCCCATGGTAACCAGATCTGATTGAAGACACAGGCCCCTGGTAACCAGATCAGATTGTAGACACAAGCCCATGATAACCAGATCTGATTGTAGACACAGGCCCCTGGTAACCAGATCCGATTGTAGACACAAGCCCATGGTAACCAGATCTGATTGTAGGCAGTTGCCCATGGTAACCAGGTCTGATTGTAGGCAATTGTGGACAGTGGCCCATGGTAACCAGATCTGATTGTATACACAGATCCATGATAACCAGACCTGATTGTAGACACAGGCCCATGGTAACCAGATCTGATTGTAGACACGGGCCCAATCATAACCCAATCTGGTTTTAGACACAGTCCCATTGTAACCAGATCTGAATGTCGACAGTGGCCCATGGTAACCAGATCCAATTGTAGACACAAGACCCATGGTAACCAGATCTGATTGTAGCCAGAGGCCCATTGTAACCAGATCTGATTGTAGGCACAGGCACATGGTAATCAGACCTGATTGTAGACACAGGCCTATGGTAAGCAGATCTGATTGTAGGCACAGGCCCATGGTAACCAGATCTGATTGTAGTCACAGGCCGTTCGTAACCAGATCTGATTCCAGACACAGTCCCATGGTAACCAGATCTGATTGTAGACACAGTCCAATCGTAACCAGATCTGAATGTCGACAGTGGCCCATTGTAGCCAGAGGCCCATGGTAACCAGATCTGATTGTAGACACAGGCCCATGGTAACCAGATCTGACTGTAGGCACAGGCGCATGGTAATCAGACCTCATTGTAGACACAGGCCCATGGTAAGCAGATCTGATTGTAGACACAGGCCCATGGTAACCAGATCTGTTTGTAGTCACAGGCCCATCGTAACCAGATCCGATTGTAGGCACAGGCCAATGGTAACTAGTTTTGATTCTAGACACAGTCCCATCGTAACCAGATCTGATTGTAGACACTGGCCCATGGTAATCAGATCCAATTGTAGACACAGGCCCATGGTAACCAGATCTGATTGTAGCCAGAGGCCCATCGTAATCGGATCTGATTGTAAACACATGCTCATGGTAACCAGATCTGGTTATAGACACAGGCCCATGGTAATCAGATATGAGTGTAGACACAGGCCCATGGTAACCAGTTCTGATTGTAGACACAGGCCCATGATAACTAGATCTGATTGTAGACAGTGGCCCATGGTAACAAGATCTGATTGTAGACACAGGCCTATGGTAACCAGATTTGATTGTCGACAGTGGCCTATGGTAACTAGATCTGATTGTAGGCAGTGATCCATGGTAACCAGATCTGATATTCGGTACAGACCCATGGTAACCAGATCTGATTGTAGTCACAGTCCCATGGCAACCAGATCTGATTTTCGACTGTGGCCCATGGTAACCAGATCTGATTCTAGACAATGGCCAATGGTAACCAGATCTGATTGTAGACACAGGCCCATGGTAACCAGATCAGATTGTAGACACAGGCCCATTGGTAACCAGATATGATTATAGACACAGGCACATGGTAACCTGATCTGATTGTAGACATGGGCCCATAGTAACCAGATCTGATTGTAGACACAGGACCATGGTAACAAGATCTGATTGTAGACACAGGCCCATGGTAACCAAGTCTGATTGTAGACACAGGCCCATGGTAACCAGATCTGATTGTAGACACGCGCCCATGCAAACCAGATATGATTGTAGATATAGGCCCATGGTAACCAGATCTGATTGTAGACACAGGCATATGGTAACCAGATCTGATTGTAGACACAGGCACAAGGTAACCAGATCTGATTGCATGCAGTAGCCCATGCTAACCAGATCTGATTGTAGACACAGGCGCAGGGTAACCAGATCTGATTGCATGCAGTAGCCCATGGTAACCAGATCTGATTGAAGACACAGGCCCATGGTAACCAGATCTGATTATAGACACAGCCCTATGGTAATCAGGCCTTTTGTAGACAATGGCCCCCTCCCCTTTTATAGGGGGCACTTGTAAATTATGATTTCACTACCCAAAATAAACCAAAAAAAACGTAAAAAATCAACAAAAAAAAGGGCACATGAAAAGTGTTTGGAGTGTCCCCCAGATCGGGGGGCACTTGATTTAATGTTTAATTATGTTTACCTCAAAAGAGTATCATAGGCCTGTGTCTACAATGAGATGTGGTTACCATGGACCTGTGTCTACAATCAGATCTGGTTACCATGGGCCTGAGTCTAAAAATCGATCTAATTACCATGGGCTACTCACTACAATCAGACCTGGTTACCATCGACGTGTTGCTACAATCAGATCGGGTTACCATGGGCCTGTGTCTAAATCAGGTCTGCTTACCATGGGCATGTGTCTTCAATCAGATCTGGTTACCATGGGCTACTGCATGCAATCAGACCTGGTTACCATGGGCCTGTGTCTATAATCAGATCTGTTTACCATGGGCCACTGCCTGCAATAAATCTGATTACCATGGGCCTGTGTCTACAATCAGATCTGGTTACCATGGGCCTGTGTCTACAATCAGATCTGGTTACCATGGGCCTGTGTCTACATTCAGATCTGGTTACCATGGGCCTGTGTCTACAATCAGGGATGGTTACCATGGGCCTGTGTCTACAATCAGGTCTGGTTACCATGGACATGTGTCTACAATCAGATCTGGTTACCATGGGCCACTGTCTACAATCAGGGATAGTTACCATGGGCCTGTGTCTACAATCAGGTCTGGTTACAATTGGCCACTGCCTACAATCTGATCTGGTTACCATGGACCTTTGTCTACAATCAGATCTGGTTAGCATAGGCCTGTGTCTACAATCAGATCTGGTTACCATGGGCCATTGCCTACAATCAAAGCTGGTTACCATGGGCCTGTGTCTAATATCAGACCTGTTTACCCTGGGCCTGTGCCTACAATCAGGCCTGGTTATCATGGGCCACTGCCTACAATCAGATCTGGTTGCCATGGGCTTGTGTCTACAATCTGATCTGGTTACCATGGGCCTGTGTCTACAAACAGATCTAATTACCATGGGCTTGTGTCTACAAACAGATCTGGTTACCATGGACCTGTGTCTACAGTCAGATCTGGTGATCATGGGCCTGTGTCTTCAATCAGACCTGGTTACCATAGACCTGTGTCTCCAACCAGATCTGGTTACCATCGACGTGTCGCTACAATCAGATCGGGTTACCATGGGCTACTCACTACAATCAGACCTGGTTACCATGGGCCTGTGTCTACAATCAGGGATGGTTACCATGGGCCTGTGTCTACAATCAGGTCTGGTTACCATGGACCTGTGTCTACAATCAGATCTGGTTACCATGGGCCTGTGTCTACAATCAGGGATGGTTACCATGGGCCTGTGTCTACAATCAGGTCTGGTTACCATGGACCTGTGTCTACAATCAGATCTGGTTACCATGGGCCACTGTCTACAATCAGGAATATTTACCATGGGCCTGTGTCTACATTCAGATCTGGTTACCATGGGCCTGTGTCTACAATCAGGGATGGTTACCATGGGCCTGTGTCTAAATCAGGTCTGCTTACCATGGGCATGTGTCTACAATCAGATCTGGTTACCATGGGCTACTCACTACAATCAGACCTGGTTACCATGGGCCTGTGTCTACAATCAGATCTGGTTACCATGGGCCTGTGTCTACATTCAGATCTGGTTACCATGGGCCTGTGTCTACAATCAGGGATGGTTACCATGGGCCTGTGTCTACAATCAGGTCTGGTTACCATGGACCTGTGTCTACAATCAGATCTGGTTACCATGGGACACTGTCTACAATCAGGAATGGTTACCATGGGCCTTTGTCTACAATCAGGTCTGGTTACCATTGGCCACTCCCTACAATCTGATCTGATTACCATGGGCCTTTGTCTACAATCAGATCTGGTTACCATGGGCCTGTGTCTACATTCAGAACTGGTTACCATGGGCCTGTGTCTACAATCAGGGATGGTTACCATGGGCCTGTGTCTACAATCAGATCTGGTTACCATGGGCCACTGTCTACAATCAGGGATGGTTACCATGGGCCTGCGTCTACAATCAGATCTGGTTACCATGGGCCTGTGTCTACATTCAGATCTGGTTACCATGGGCCTGTGTCTACAATCAGGGATGGTTACCATGGGCCTGTGTCTACAATCAGGTCTGGTTACCATGGACCTGTGTCTACAATCAGATCTGGTTACCATGGGCCACTGTCTACAATCAGGAATGGTTACCATGGGCCTGTGTCTACAATCAGGTCTGGTTACCATTGGCCACTGCATACAATCTGATCTGGTTACCATGGACCTTTGTCTACAATCAGATCTGGTTAGCATAGGCCTGTGTCTACAATCAGATCTGGTTACCATTGGCCACTGCCTACAATCAAAGCTGGTTACCATGGGCCTGTGTCTAATATCAGACCTGTTTATCCTGGGCCTGTGCCTACAATCAGGCCTGGTTATCATGGGCCACTGCCTACAATCAGATTTGGTTACCATGGGCTTGTGTCTACAATCTGATCTGGTTACCATGGGCCTGTGTCTACAAACAGATCTAATTACCATGGGCTTGTGTCTACAAACAGATCTGGTTACCATGGGCCTGTGTCTACAGTCAGATCTGGTGATCATGGATCTGTGTCTTCAATCAGACCTGGTTACCATAGGCCTGTGTCTCCAACCAGATCTGGTTACCATCGACGTGTTGCTACAATCAGATCGGGTTACCATGGGCTACTCACTACAATCAGACCTGGTTACCATGGGCCTGTGTCTGCAATCAGATCTGGTTACCATGGGCCTGTGTCTACAATCAGATCTTTTTACCATGGGCCACTGCCTGCAATAAATCTGATTACCATGGGCCTGTGTCTACAATCAGATCTGGTTACCATGGGCCTGTGTCCACAATCAGATCTGGTTACCATGGGCCTTTGTCTACATTCAGATCTGGTTACCATGGGCCTGTGTCTACAATCAGGGATGGTTACCATGGGCCTGTGTCTACAATCAGGTCTGGTTACCATGGACCTGTGTCTACAATCAGATCTGGTTACCATGGGCCACTGTCTACAATCAGGGATGGTTACCATGGGCCTGTGTCTACAATCAGATCTGGTTACCATGGGCCTGTGTCTACATTCAGATCTGGTTACCATGGGCCTGTGTCTACAATCAGGGATGGTTACCATGGGCCTGTGTCTACAATCAGGTCTGGTTACCATGGACCTGTGTCTCCAATCAGATCTGGTTACCATGGGCCACTGTCTACAATCAGGAATGGTTACCATGGGCCTGTGTCTACATTCAGATCTGGTTACCATGGGCCTGTGTCTACAATCAGGGATGGTTACCATGGGCCTGTGTCTAAATCAGGTCTGCTTACCATGGGCATGTGTCTACAATCAGATCTGGTTACCATGGGCTACTCACTTCAATCAGACCTGGTTACCATGGGCCTGTGTCTGCAATCAGATCTGGTTACCATGGGCCACTGTCTACAATCAGGGATGGTTACCATGGGCCTGTGTCTACAATCAGATCTGGTTACCATGGGCCTGTGTCCACAATCAGATCTGGTTACCATGGGCCTGTGTCTACATTCAGATCTGGTTACCATGGGCCTGTGTCTACAATCAGGTCTGGTTACCATGGACCTGTGTCTACAATCAGATCTGGTTACCATGGGCCACTGTCTACAATCAGGAATGGTTAACATGGGCCACTGTCTACAATCAGGGATGGTTACCATGGGCCTGTGTCTACAATCAGATCTGGTTACCATGGGCCTGTGTCTACATTCAGATCTGGTTACCATGGGCCTGTGTCTACAATCAGGGATGGTTACCATGGGCCTGTGTCTACAATCAGGTCTGGTTACCATGGACCTGTGTCTACAATCAGATCTGGTTACCATGGGCCACTGTCAACAATCAGGAATGGTTACCATGGGCCTTTGTCTACAATCAGGTCTGGTTACCATTGGCCACTCCCGACAATCTGATCTGATTACCATGGGCCTTTGTCTACAATCAGATCTGGTTACCATGGGCCTGTGTCTACATTCAGACCTGGTTACCATGGGCCTGTGTCTACAATCAGGGATGGTTACCATGGGCCTGTGTCTACAATCAGGTCTGGTTACCATGGACCTGTGTCTACAATCAGATCTGGTTACCATGGGCCACTGTCTACAATCAGGGATGGTTACCATGGGCCTGTGTCTACAATCAGATCTGGTTACCATGGGCCTGTGTCTACATTCAGATCTGGTTACCATGGGCCTGTGTCTACAATCAGGGATGGTTACCATGGGCCTGTGTCTACAATCAGGTCTGGTTACCATGGACCTGTGTCTACAATCAGATCTGGTTACCATGGGCCACTGTCTACAATCAGGAATGGTTACCATGGGCCTGTGTCTACAATCAGGTCTGGTTACCATTGGCCACTGCCTACAATCTGATCTGATTACCATGGGCCTTTGTCTACAATCAGATCTGGTTACCATGGGCCTGTGTCTACAATCAGACCTGTTTGCCATTGTCCACTGTCTAGAATCAGACCTGGTTACCATGGGGCTGTGTCTACAATCTGATCTGGTTCCCATGGGCCTGTGTCTACAATCAGATCTGGTTTCCATGGGCCACTGTCTACAGTCATATCTGATTACCATAAGCCACTGCCTACAATCGATCTGGTTATCATGGGCCCCTGTCTACAATCAGATCTGGTTAGCATAGGCCACTGTCTGAAATCAGGTCTGGTTACCATGGCCCTGTGCCTACAATGAGATCTGGTAACCATGGGCCTCTGCCTACAATCGGATTTGGTTACCATGGGCCTATGTCTACAACCAGATCTGGTTTCCATGGTCTACTGCCTGCAATCAGACACAGGCCCATGATAACCAGCTGTGATTGTCGGCAGTGGCCCATGGTATCCAGATCCGATTGTAGGCAGTGGCTCATGGTAACCAGATCTGAATGTCAGCACAGGCCCATGGTAACCAGATCTGATTGCAGGCAGTAGCCCATGCTAACCAGATCTGATTGTAGACACAGGCCTATGGTAACCAGATATGACTGTAGACAGTGGCCCATGGAAACCAGATCTGATTGTAGACACAGGCCTATGCTAACCAGATATGATTGTAGACACAGGCCCATGGTAACCAGATCTGATTGCAAGCTGTGTCCCATGCTAACCGGATCTGATTCTAGACAAAGGCCCATGGTAACCAGATCTGATTGTAGACACAGCCCCATGTTAACCAGGTCTGATTCTAGACAGTGGACAATGGTAAACAGATCTGATTGTAGACACAGGCCCATGGTAACCAGACTTGATTTTAGACACAAGCCCATGGTAAACAGATCTGATTTTAGCCACAGGCCCATGGGAAACAGATCTGATTGTAGACAGAAACCCATGGTATACCAGATCTGATTGTAGACAGTGGCCCATGGTAACCAGATCTGATTGTAGGCACAGGTCCAAGGTAACCAGATCTGATTGTAGACACACGCCCATGGTAACCAGAATCTGATTGTAGACACAGGCCCCTGGTAACCAGATCAGATTGTAGACACAAGCCCATGATAATCAGATCTGTTTGTAGACACAGGCCCCTGGTAACCAGATCTGATTGTAGGCAGTTGCCCATGGTAACCAGGTCTGATTGTAGGCAATTGTGGACAGTGGCCCATGGTAACCAGATCTGATTGTATACACAGATCCATGATAACCAGACCTGATTGTAGACACAGGCCCATGGTAACCAGATCTGATTGTAGACACGGGCCCAATCATAACCCAATCTGGTTTTAGACACAGTCCCATTGTAACCAGATCTGAATGTCGACAGTGGCCCATGGTAACCAGATCCAATTGTAGACACAAGACCCATGGTAACCAGATCTGATTGTAGCCAGAGGCCCATTGTAACCAGATCTGATTGTAGGCACAGGCACATGGTAATCAGACCTGATTGTAGACACAGGCCTATGGTAAGCAGATCTGATTGTAGGCACAGGCCCATGGTAACCAGATCTGATTGTAGTCATAGGCCGTTCGTAACCAGATCTGATTCCAGACACAGTCCCATGGTAACCAGATGTGATTGTAGACACAGTCCAATCGTAACCAGATCTGAATGTCGACAGTGGCCCATTGTAGCCAGAGGCCCATGGTAACCAGATCTGATTGTAGACACAGGCCCATGGTAACCAGATCTGACTGTAGGCACAGGCGCATGGTAATCAGACCTCATTGTAGACACAGGCCCATGGTAAGCAGATCTGATTGTAGACACAGGCCCATGATAACCAGATCTGATTGTAGTCAGAGGCCCTTCGTAACCAGATCCGATTGTAGGCACAGGCCAATGGTAACTAGTTTTGATTCTAGACACAGTCCCATCATAACCAGATCTGATTGTAGACACTGGCCCATGGTAATCAGATCCAATTGTAGACACAGGCCCATGGTAACCAGATCTGATTGTAGCCAGAGGCCCATCGTAATCGGATCTGATTGTAAACACATGCCCATGGTAACCAGATCTGGTTATAGACACAGGCCCATGGTAATCAGATATGAGTGTAGACACAGGCCCATGGTAACCAGTTCTGATTGTAGACACAGGCCCATGATAACTAGATCTGATTGTAGACAGTGGCCCATGGTAACAAGATCTGACTGTAGACACAGGCCATGTTAACCAGATCTGATTGTAGGCAGTGGCCCATGGTAGCCAGATCTGATTGTAGACACAGGCCTATGGTAACCAGATTTGATTGTCGACAGTGGCATATGGTAACTAGATCTGATTGTAGGCAGTGATCCATGGTAACCAGATCTGATATTCGGTACAGACCCATGGTAACCAGATCTGATTGTAGTCACAGTCCCATGGCAACCAGATCTGATTGTAGACATAGGCCCATGGTAACCAGATCTGATTCTAGACAATGGCCAATGGTAACCAGATCTGATTGTAGACACAGGCCCATGGTAACCAGATCAGATTGTAGACACAGGCCCATTGGTAACCATATATGATTATAGACACAGGCACATGGTAACCTGATCTGATTGTAGACACGCGCCCATGCAAACCAGATATGATTGTAGATATAGGCCCATGGTAACCAGATCTGATTGTAGACACAGGCATATGGTAACCAGATCTGATTGTAGACACAGGCACAAGGTAACCAGATCTGATTGCATGCAGTAGCCCATGCTAACCAGATCTGATTGTAGACACAGGCGCAGGGTAACCAGATCTGATTGCATGCAGTAGCCCATGGTAACCAGATCTGATTGAAGACACAGGCCCATGGTAACCAGATCTGATTATAGACACAGCCCTATGGTAATCAGGCCTTTTGTAGACAATGGCCCCCTCCCCTTTTATAGGGGGCACTTGTAAATTATGATTTTACTACCCAAAATAAACAAAAAAAAACGTAAAAAATCAACAAAAAAAAGGGCACATGAAAAGTGTTTGGAGTGTCCCCCAGATCGGGGGGCACTTGATTTAATGTTTAATTATGTTTACCCCAAAAGAGTATCATAGGCCTGTGTCTACAATGACATGTGGTTACCATGGACCTGTGTCTACAATCAGATCTGGTTACCATGGGCTTGAGTCTAAAAATCGATCTAATTACCATGGGCTTGTGTCTACAATCAGATCTGGTTACCATGGGCCTGTGTCTACAAACAGATCTAATGACCATGGACTTATGTCTACAATCTGACCTGGTTACCATATGCCTGTGTCTACAATGAGATGTGGTTAACATGGGCCTGTGTCTACAATCATATCTGGTTACCATGGGCCTGTGTCTACAAACAGATCTAATTACCATGGGCTTGTGTCTACAATCAGATCTGGTTATCATGGGCCTGTGTCTTCAATCAAACCTGGTTACCATAGGCCTGTGTCTCCAATCAGATCTGGTTACCATGGACCTGTGTCTACAATCAGATCTGGTTATCATGGGCCTGTGTCTTCAATCAGACCTGGTTACCATAGGCCTGTGTCTCCAATCAGATCTGGTTACCATCGACGTGTTGCTACAATCAGATCGGGTTACCATGGGCCTGTGTCTAAATTAGGTCTGGTTACCATGGGCATGTGTCTACAATCAGATCTGGTTACCATGGGCTACTCACTACAATCAGACCTGGTTACCATGGGCCTGTGTCTACAATCAGATCTGTTTATCATGGGCCACTGCCTGCAATAAATCTGATTACCATGGGCCTGTGTCTACAATCAGATCTGGTTACCATGGGCCTGTGTCTACAATCAGATCTGGTTACCATGGGCCTGTGTCTACATTCAGATCTGGTTACCATGGGCCTGTGTCTACAATCAGGGATGGTTACCATGGGCCTGTGTCTACAATCAGGTCTGGTTACCATGGACATGTGTCTACAATCAGATCTGGTTACCATGGGCCACTGTCTACAATCAGGGATGGTTACCATGGGCCTGTGTCTACAATCAGGTCTGGTTACCATTGTCCACTGCCTACAATCTGATCTGGTTACCATGGACCTTTGTCTACAATCAGATCTGGTTAGCATAGGCCTGTGTCTACAATCAGATCTGGTTACCATGGGCCACTGCCTACAATCAAAGCTGGTTACCATGGGCCTGTGTCTAATATCAGACCTGTTTACCCTGGGCCTGTGCCTACAATCAGGCCTGGTTATCATTGGCCACTGCCTACAATCAGATCTGGTTACCATGGGCTTGTGTCTACAATCTGATCTGGTTACCATGGGCCTGTGTCTACAAACAGATCTGGTTACCATGGACCTGTGTCTACAGTCAGATCTGGTGATCATGGGCCTGTGTCTTCAATCAGACCTGGTTACGATAGGCCTGTGTCTCCAACCAGATCTGGTTACCATCGACGTGTTGCTACAATCAGATCGGGTTACCATGGGCCTGTGTCTAAATCAGGTCTGCTTACAATGGGCATGTGTCTACAATCAGATCTGGTTACCATGGGCTACTCACTACAATCAGACCTGGTTACCATGGGCCTGAGTCTGCAATCAGATCTGGTTACCATGGGCCTGTGTCTACAATCAGATCTTCTAACAATGGGCCACTGCCTGCAATAAATCTGATTACCATGGGCCTGTGTCCACAATCAGATCTGGTTACCATGGGCCTGTGTCTACATTCAGATCTGGTTACCATAGGCCTGTGTCTACAATCAGGGATGGTTACCATGGGCCTGTGTCTACAATCAGGTCTGGTTACCATGGACCTGTGTCTACAATCAGATCTGGTTACCATGGGCCACTGTCGACAATCAGGGATGGTTACCATGGGCCTGTGTCTACAATCAGATCTGGTTACCATGGGCCTGTGTCTACATTCAGATCTGGTAACCATGGGCCTGTGTCTACAATCAGGGATGGTTACCATGGGCCTGTGTCTACAATCAGGTCTGGTTACCATGGACCTGTGTCTACAATCAGATCTGGTTACCATGGGCCACTGTCTACAATCAGGAATGGTTACCATGGGCCTGTGTCCACATTCAGATCTGGTTACCATGGGCCTGTGTCTAAATCAGGTCTGCTTACCATGGGCATGTGTCTACAATCAGATCTGGTTACCATGGGCTACTCACTACAATCAGACCTGGTTACCATAGGCCTGTGTCTACAATCAGATCTGGTTACCATGGGCCTGTGTCTACAATCAGATCTTTTTACCATGGGCCACTGCCTGCAATAAATCTGATTACCATGGGCCTGTGTCCACAATCAGATCTGGTTACCATGGGCCTGTGTCTACATTCAGATCTGGTTACCATGGGCCACTGTCTACAATCAGGGACGGTTACCATGGGCCTGTGTCTACAATCAGATCTGGTTACCATGGGCCTGTGTCTACATTCAGATCTGGTTACCATGGGCCTGTGTCTACAATCAGGGATGGTTACCATGGGCCTGTGTCTACAATCAGGTCTGGTTACCATGGACCTGTGTCTACAATCAGATCTGGTTACCATGGGCCACTGTCTACAATCAGGAATGGTTACCATGGGCCTGTGTCTACAATCAGGTCTGGTTACCATTGGCCACTCCCTACAATCTGATCTGATTACCATGGGCCTTTGTCTACAATCAGATCTGGTTACCATGGGCCTGTGTCTACATTCAGACCTGGTTACCATGTGCCTGTGTCTACAATCAGATCTGTTTATCATGGGCCACTGCCTGCAATAAATCTGATTACCATGGGCCTGTGTCTACAATCAGATCTGGTTACCATGGGCCTGTGTCTACAATCAGATCTGGTTACCATGGGCCTGTGTCTACATTCAGATCTGGTTACCATGGGCCTGTGTCTACAATCAGGGATGGTTACCATGGGCCTGTGTCTACAATCAGGTCTGGTTACCATGGACATGTGTCTACAATCAGATCTGGTTACCATGGGCCACTGTCTACAATCAGGGATGGTTACCATGGGCCTGTGTCTACAATCAGATCTGGTTACCATGGGCCTGTGTCTACATTCAGATCTGGTTACCATGGGCCTGTGTCTACAATCAGGGATGGTTACCATGGGCCTGTATCTACAATCAGGTCTGGTTACCATGGACCTGTGTCTACAATCAGATCTGGTTACCATGGGCCACTGTCTACAATCAGGAATGGTTACCATGGGCCTTTGTCTACAATCAGGTCTGGTTACCATTGGCCACTGCCTACAATCTGATCTGATTACCATGGGCCTTTGTCTACAATCAGATCTGGTTACCATGGGCCTGTGTCTACAATCAGACCTGTTTGCCATTGTCCACTGTCTAGAATCAGACCTGGTTACCATGGGGCTGTGTCTACAATCTGATCTGGTTCCCATGGGCCTGTGTCTACAATCAGATCTGGTTTCCATGAGCCACTGTCTACAGTCATATCTGATTACCATAAGCCACTGCCTACAATCGATCTGGTTATCATGGGCCCCTGTCTACAATCAGATCTGGTTAGCATAGGCCACTGTCTGAAATCAGGTCTGGTTACCATGGCCCTGTGCCTACAATGAGATCTGGTAACCATGGGCCTCTGCCTACAATCGGATTTGGTTACCATGGGCCTATGTCTACAACCAGATCTGGTTTCCATGGTCTACTGCCTGCAATCAGACACAGGCCCATGATAACCAGCTCTGATTGTCGGCAGTGGCCCATGGTATCCAGATCCGATTGTAGGCAGTGGCTCATGGTAAACAGATCTGAATGTCAGCACAGGCCCATGATAACCAGCTCTGATTGTCGGCAGTGGCCCATGGTATCCAGATCCGATTGTGGGCAGTGGCTCATGGTAACCAGATCTGAATGTCAGCACAGGCCCATGGTAACCAGATCTGATTGCAGGCAGTAGCCCATGCTAACCAGATCTGATTGTAGACACAGGCCTATGGTAACCAGATATGACTGTAGACAGTGGCCCATGGAAACCAGATCTGATTGTAGACACAGGCCTATGCTAACCAGATATGATTGTAGACACAGGCCCATGGTAACCAGATCTGATTGCAAGCTGTGTCCCATGCTAACCGGATCTGATTCTAGACAAAGGCCCATGGTAACCAGATCTGATTGTAGACACAGCCCCATGGTAACCAGGTCTGATTCTAGACAGTGGACAATGGTAAACAGATCTGATTGTAGACACAGGCCCATGGTAACCAGACTTGATTTTAGACACAAGCCCATGGTAAACAGATCTGATTTTAGCCACAGGCCCATGGGAAACAGATCTGATTGTAGACAGAAACCCATGGTATACCAGATCTGATTGTAGACAGTGGCCCATGGTAACCAGATCTGATTGTAGGCACAGGTCCAAGGTAACCAGATCTGATTGTAGACACACGCCCATGGTAACCAGAATCTGATTGTAGACACAGGCCCCTGGTAACCAGATCAGATTGTAGACACAAGCCCATGATAACCAGATCTGATTGTAGACACAGGCCCCTGGTAACCAGATCCGATTGTAGACACAAGCCCATGGTAACCAGATCTGATTGTAGGCAGTTGCCCATGGTAACCAGGTCTGATTGTAGGCAATTGTGGACAGTGGCCCCAGGTAACCAGATCTGATTGTATACACAGATCCATGATAACCAGACCTGATTGTAGACACAGGCCCATGGTAACCAGATCTGATTGTAGACACGGGCCCAATCATAACCCAATCTGGTTTTAGACACAGTCCCATTGTAACCAGATCTGAATGTCGACAGTGGCCCATGGTAACCAGATCCAATTGTAGACACAAGACCCATGGTAACCAGATCTGATTGTAGTCAGAGGCCCATTGTAACCAGATCTGATTGTAGGCACAGGCACATGGTAATCAGACCTGATTGTAGACACAGGCCTATGGTAAGCAGATCTGATTGTAGGCACAGGCCCATGGTAACCAGATCTGATTGTAGTCACAGGCCGTTCGTAACCAGATCTGATTCCAGACACAGTCCCATGGTAACCAGATCTGATTGTAGACACAGTCCAATCGTAACCAGATCTGAATGTCGACAGTGGCCCATTGTAGCCAGAGGCCCATGGTAACCAGATCTGATTGTAGACACAGGCCCATGGTAACCAGATCTGACTGTAGGCACAGGCGCATGGTAATCAGACCTCATTGTAGACACAGGCCCATGGTAAGCAGATCTGATTGTAGACACAGGCCCATGGTAACCAGATCTGATTGTAGTCACAGGCCCTTCGTAACCAGATCCGATTGTAGGCACAGGCCAATGGTAACTAGTTTTGATTCTAGACACAGTCCCATCATAACCAGATCTGATTGTAGACACTGGCCCATGGTAATCAGATCCAATTGTAGACACAGGCCCATGGTAACCAGATCTGATTGTAGCCAGAGGCCCATCGTAATCGGATCTGATTGTAAACACATGCCCATGGTAACCAGATCTGGTTATAGACACAGGCCCATGGTAATCAGATATGAGTGTAGACACAGGCCCATGGTAACCAGTTCTGATTGTAGACACAGGCCCATGATAACTAGATCTGATTGTAGACAGTGGCCCATGGTAACAAGATCTAACTGTAGACACAGGCCATGTTAACCAGATCTGATTGTAGGCAGTGGCCCATGGTAGCCAGATCTGATTGTAGACACAGGCCTATGGTAACCAGATTTGATTGTCGACAGTGGCCTATGGTAACTAGATCTGATTGTAGGCAGTGATCCATGGTAACCAGATCTGATATTCGGTACAGACCCATGGTAACCAGATCTGATTGTAGTCACAGTCCCATGGCAACCAGATCTGATTTTCGACTGTGGCCCATGGTAACCAGATCTGATTCTAGACAATGGCCAATGGTAACCAGATCTGATTGTAGACACAGGCCCATGGTAGCCAGATCTGATTGTAGGCACAGGCCCATGGTAACCAGATCTGATTGTAGACACAGGCCCACAGTAACCAGACCTGATTGTAGGCACTGGTCCATGGTAACCAGATCTGATTGTAGACACAGGCCCACAGTAATCCGATCTGATTGTAGACACAGGCCCATGATAACCAGATCTGATTGTCGACACAGGCCCACGGTAACCAGATCTGCTTTTAGGCACAGGCGCATGGTAGCCAGATATGAATGTAGGCACAGGCCCATGGTAAACAGATCTGAAGGTAATCACATCTGATTGCCGACAGTGGCCCATGGTAACCAGATCTGACTGTAGACACAGGCCCATGGTAACCAGATCTGATTGTCGACAGTGACCTATGGTAACTAGATCTGATTGTAGGTAGTGGTCCATGGAAACCAGATCTGCTTTTAGACACAGGCGCATGGTAGCCAGATCTGAATGTAGGCACAGGCCCATGGTAACCAGATCTGATTGCAGACACAGGCCCATGGTAACCTGATCTGATTGTAGACACAGGCCCATGGTAACCAAATCTGATTGTCGCAGTGACCTATGGTAACTAGATCTGATTGTATACAGTGGTCCATGGTAACCAGATCTTATATTCGGTACAGACCCATGGTAACCAGATCTGATTGTAGTTACAGGCCCATGGGAACCAGATCTGATTTTCGACGTGACCCATGGTAACCAGATCTGATTGTAGACAGTGACCCATGGTAACCAGATCTGATTGTAGACACAGGCCCACGGTAGCCAGATCTGATTGTAGACACAGGCCCACAGTAACCAGATCTGGTTGTAGGCACTGGTCCATGGTAACCAGATCTGACTGTAGACACAGGCCCACAGTAACCAGATCTGATTGTAGACACAGGCCCACGGTAGCCAGATCTGATTGTAGACACAGGCCCACGGTAACCAGATCTGATTGTAGGCACAGGCCCATAGTAACCAGATCTGATTGTAGACACATGCCCATGGTAACCAAATCAGATTGTAGACACAGGCCCATGGTAACCAGATCTGATTGTAGGCAGTGACTCATTCCCCCAACAAGTCCTTCTTGATTTCACTCCTAATTGGTTAAATGGATCCTAAATGAGAGGTTTGTGGAGCGAAATCCAAAATATGTCGCCTGGATGTCTGAAGGCATGGATGCCAAAGGTAGGGTAAAGGGAGGGAGCAAAATGCACGAGGCAGAGTTGGAAGAACGGATTGTTTGCGGAGGGTTTTATAGGGCTGGGGGAAGTTACAGAGAAACGGAGGGATGTGGCCTGCTGCATGAAAATGTTTAATTTGAATCATTGAGGGACCATAGAGGTGATATATTCCACTGGCAGCATTCCTGTAACATACCTGGTTGAAGTCTGTGCTGCAGATAGCTGATCTTTCACCTCTGACTATCGTCTGTCTCCACCATGATTCAGCCCATCGGCTGCTGAAAACCTCACTCACGCCTTTGTTACCTCCAGTCTTGACTATTCCAAAACTCTGCTGCCCATATCCTAACTCGCACAACTCGTTCATCATCACCCCTGTGGGTCAATGTGAGTGGCTGGTTCGTCCCAAAGCGACGTGCCGTGAGGTTTGCTGCGCAGATTTATGGTTCTGCATCCCCATCGCCGTTGCCTTGGGGCCGTGGAGGGAGGGACGGGCCGCTATCCATTGGTGGGTTTGAAAGGGATCCGCAGCCGGTGATGTGCCCCGCGTCTGGCTCAGTGTCGATTCCATCCCTTTGTTAAAAGAGCCACGTGTAGCCTGAGATGGATGCCGCATGGTTACAATGGGTCAGGTGCAGTGGGCAATTGGTTTCCTCTATTACAAGGATCTGGAATAGCAATTAATTAGTACAAATCAACTCTTTTTTTTTATGAGTTCTAAAGTACCTTTAAGTTGGTTGTTTTCAAAAATCTCTACTTGAAATTTGTACAGCGACAATACAGATTAATATTCCGTCTTTCAGAGCTTTTATCTTTGTTAGTTGCATCTCAGAATGATACTGCACAGCTGGAGGCCATTCGGCCCATCGTGCCTGTGCTGGCTCTGCAAGAACGATCCAATTAGTCCCCACAGTCCTGCACATTTTTCCCCTTCAAGTATCTATCCATTTCCCTTTTGAAAGTTACTACTGAATCTGCCTCCGCCACCCTTTCAGGCAGTGCATTCCAGATCCTAACCACTCGCTGCGTAAAACAAAATTCTCCTCTTCTCCCCTCTGGTTCTTCCTCCAACTTTCTTAAATCTGTGTCCACTGGTTACCGACCTCTTGCCAGTGGAAACCATTTCTTCTTATTTACTCTATCAACACCCTTCATAATATTCAGTGAATCTCCCAAAAAAGGGCAAGTTTAGTAAGTGGCTTTTCCAATGCTCTGTTCTGAATTTTCCATCTTTGTTTGAAATAATCAGATCTGAATCTCTTGTTCGATTTAAGGAACCCGGTAAACAAGTGGCAGAGTCAGCACCTCCCTGAAAATCAGATGCAATCATCTCTCTTGCTTTACTTGCATGTATTTCTTCTGTTCCTGAAATCCTTTTAATTTCAAGAATCACAAAAGTACAGAAAGAAGGAATGGGAGCGTGGATTTAAAATGAGAGGAAATCTCCATGTTATTATTTGCGATAATCAAACCTTCATTTATTTTAAATGATTTGTGTACATTCATTAGCAAAATAGCTCCATATCGATTTTCTGTGGGTAATTTTATGTTCGATTTAAAGTGTATTGATTTTTTTTCAGAAATATTGAAAAGAATTAAAATAGAAAAGAAATACAAGGCAAACTTTATGCTTTAGAGCACTTATCACAGAGCTTTGCATATCAGGGTGATTCCGTGATCCCGAATTCCTAATGCCCACCAACGAATCCATTACAGACCCAATCCACCCTCCAATCCCAAATTTTGATCTGGCTGCATATATTGATAGTACTATTCCCAACCTGAATGGAGACGATTGGGTAATACCCCCGTCATTCATGTCTTGAGACCACATTGCTGTAAGTGACTGGGATGATAGAATATATGGCGCAGAAACAGGTCATTTGGCCCAACCAGTCCATGCCGGCGTTTATACTCCACTCGCGCCTCCTCCCATCCTTCCTCATAGAAACATAGAAAATAGGTGCAGGAATACGCCATTCGGCCCTTCGAGCCTGCACCACCATTCAATGTGATCATGGCTGATCATGCAACTTCAGTATCCCACTCCTGCTTTCACTCCATATCTCCTAATCCCTTTAGCCGTAAGGGCCACATCTAACTCCCTTTTGAATATATCCAACGAACTGGACTCAACAACTTTCTGTGGTATCTAACTGTATCACTATAACCCTCAATTCCCTTCTCCCTCCTATGCTTATCTAGCCTCCCCTGACATTCATCTATAATATTCACCTCAACCACTTCCTGTGGTAGTGAGTTCCATATTTTCACCACTCTCTGGATAAAGAAGTTCCTTCTGAATTCCCCATTTGATTTATTGATGACTGTTTTATTGATGGCCTCTAGTTTTGCTCTTCCCCACAAGTGGAAACATTCTCACTGTACCTACTCTATCAAAACCTTTCCTAATTTTAAAGACCTTTATTATATCACTCAGCCTTCTCTTTTCAATAGAAAAAAGACCCAGCCTGTTCATCCTTTCCTGATATGTATACCCTTGTATTTGTGATATCATCCTTGTAAATTTTCTCTGCACCCTCTCCAATGCCTTTTTATAATGGCCCAGAAATCCCGGTTTCTTCTTCCCCGGGCGTTAGATTAAAAATAAGAGAAAAGATGCGCGCCTACCTTTTGGTCGAATGCTCGCCAGAGATCCCAGAGTCGAGGCCTCCTCTTCTTGTGCAATGAAGCGCGTTCACGTGGGCCTGGACACCCAATCATGGTAAAGTATTTTCTCATTCATAGTAACAGGAGTTTCATAAGTCCGAAACTCCTATTACTATGAATGAGAAATGCCCCGAAACACTCAAACACTACATAAAACATTAAAAAAACACCTCACATAAATATACTATAGAAATTAAAGTTGATAGAAAAAAATATATATTTGCCGATTTTTAAAAAAAGTTTTAATTATGGGTTAAAATAAAATTACCTGAGTGGGCAGGATTTTTAACATAAATCTGTATTTTTAAATTTTATTTTAATATGTTTTTGATATGTTTTTAAACTCTTACGCTGGTAAAAGTAGGCTATGTAGCTGCTTTCACCAGACGCAAGAGTTTTAAGGACATTTACAGGGCAAGAGATGGGAAAATAGCTTAATCTTTGCCGTGGGAATGTCCTTCTCCCTGAGATGCAGCCAAAGCCAGTTTTCAGCGCATGCGCATTATGCGCCGAAAATCGACTTTTCCGATGCCTTCCCTGGTCCGTACATACTCCGTACCGACCCGGGGAAGCCATGATTTCAGGGACATTATGGCGTAAATCAACTTTTGTGATCTCAGCACGTCCTAAAATGCTTTACATCCGATTAAGTTCTTTTGAAGTGTAGTCACTATTGTACTGCAGGAAAGGCAACAGCCAATTTGTGCACAGCAAGCTCCCACAAGCAGCAATGTGATAACCAGAACGTTGGTTAAGATTGATTTTACTCACATAATTTGGATTATGTAACTATCCTCCACTCTCTGTGTTTTTCTGGAGAAATCGCCCTGATTTGATCAGGAGGCTTTGCTACAGTTTGCTATAGTTCGTAGAGACGCTTTTTAAATAGACTCTGCTTGCTGAAAGATAGACTCTTTGCTGTAAGTCCTGCCCCGGCTCCAACTCATTGGCTGACCCCATGGTGTCAATATTCACTTTGTATTGATATAGGCCAAGAGGGAGTGGTATTGAAATTTGAAAATAATATCAAAATTTAAGGTAGAGTTCATTCTTTAGAAAGCCAAAAGAGGGATATTGGTAAGATGGGCCAATGGAATTCAGTCTGGATAACTGTGGGGTAATGTATTTTTGAAATAAGAATAACAGCATTAATTATACTATGAATGGGAGTCGGCTTGGTTCTGTGGAAGAGTGGAGGGATTTGGGGGCACAGAAAGCTAATGGAATTCTAGGTTTTATCACAGGAGGTCTGGAATATAAAAGAAGAAGTAATGATGAGTCTGTATAAAATCTTAATAAGAGCTTTGTTTGAGTTTTGTGTGCAATTTTGGGCTCCACGCTATAGAAAGCTCATTTAGAGAGGGTGCAGCTCAGATTTATTAGACTCTGACCTGGAAATACAAGTGTTT
Organism: Pristiophorus japonicus; assembly: GCF_044704955.1. Classification (NCBI taxonomy): domain Eukaryota; kingdom Metazoa; phylum Chordata; class Chondrichthyes; family Pristiophoridae; genus Pristiophorus; species Pristiophorus japonicus. Next base: position 146,868,756 of record NC_091980.1, read on the forward strand.
GCAGTGATTGGGGAGAGCAGCAGCGAATCACAGTCCCACTTTATGATGATGTTGAGGGTCACTTCCTTTCCTGCGTGTGGAGGGTTTGCTCCATTATATATATGCGTGTGTGTGTGTTATGAGTTTGTACACTGAGGTTTCTCCCTCTCTCTCTAGGTTGTGAGCTCAAGGCAGATGAGAAAGAATTCAAGATGGAGGTTGATGATGACGATTCAGCTTTCCTTGAGGATGGTGAGTGTGACCGTCGCCTCTTTCACATTACTGACCTTCTATACAGAATCACTATACAGACCAGCACCAAATGAAACCAGTCCAGAACCCAAGGGCCTCTCCTAGTGCCACAGCAGGGTGTTAGTTCAGAGCAGAAGATGACTCCCTGATTTAATGGAGTTTCAGCGTGCTTGTTGGAGGGCGGATTCTCCCCAACTTCTCTATACTGGTGAGGGATAGGGGGTCCTCCAGAAACTGCCGGGGATCACCCCATCCTTTCTCAAAGGACATTGCTGGGTACGATAAGGGGAGGAGATTGCTGCTATAGATGGAATGCTGGACATCCACAGCTGGTTTTATGTATTTCTATTATAGTTAGAGTTTATTGGGATATGTGATGTTCGGTGAAATTCTTGATTTCTGATGTGAGAACAAATGTGCCTCTATTCACGGGGCTGCCTCTGATTTGATTTTGGAGGTGTTGACTTTGTTGCAAGTGATGACTTGCAACAGTGGTAGAAGCAGAAGGCTTAAGCGTCGGAGGCAGAATTACGAAGATCACAGTGGCAGCTCTGCAGATGTCGGAACGGCCTACAGTAAGCATCCAGTTTACCTGCCAAAGGAATGTGCATCAAATCCAGAAAATAATTTTTGATGGTTACAATCTGGGGCAGTACAGTGATTGTCCTAAACTATTAGAATAAAGCCATAGCTATTTGCAAATATCAATTGGCTAGCTCTTTTAAGACGGACGGAACTTCCATTACTATAGCACCTTTCACAACCTCAGGACGTTTCAAAGCATTTTACAGCCAATGAAATACTTTTTGAAGTGTAGTTACAGCTGTAATGTAGGAATCGCAGCAGGCAATTTGTGCACAGCAAGCTCCCACAAACAGCAATGAGATACATGACCGGATAATCTGGTTGCCCAAGAAATGTTCTGACATTGAGTAATGAACATACTGGAGACATCGACCTAGAAATTTATCTCGGGCGGTGGCACAAAATGTGTGGTATGGGATGGGCTGCCTGTTATATTTAGCGCCTGATATTCATTTCTTGCAGTCAATGGCACGGAACGTCAGGTGCGGCGTGTAACAGGCAGCCCATCCAATAACACGCGTCTTGCACCACTGCCCGAGACAAATTTCTCGCCCATTAACTCTGAAAGGTTATATCATATGACAAGAAGAAAGTATATGACATTACCCAGTGTTTGGTTAATGGGTCAGCTAGCTGTATAATTGATGAACGTTAAGTGCTGGGGAATGAAACATTTAGTGTACTCCTGGGCCGGAGTAAACTTGCCATGACTGCACCAAACATTTGTTACTGTGGCAACTCTGTATTTCCTGCATTCTGTGGCCCTTGAATTTAATTAACAATACTTGCAGGCTAGGGGGGTGTTGTCAAAGTCTGATCTCATAGAAACTTACAAGATTCTGACGGGACTGGACAGGTTCGATGCTGGAAGAATGTTCCCGATGTTGGGGAAGTCCAGAACCAGGGGACGCAGTCTTAGGATAAGGGGTAGGCCATTTAGGACCGAGATGAGAAGAAACTTCTTCACTCAGAGAGTTGTTAACCTGTGGAATTCCCTACCGCAGAGAGTTGTTGATGCCAGTTCATTGGATATATTCAAGAGGGAGTTAGATGTGGCCCTTTCACATCTAAAGGGATCAAGGGGTATGGAGAGAAAGCGGGAAAGGGGTTGTAAGGTTCGAAAATCCACAGTCGCATTTTATTGAAACACCCTAAGGACAAGAAAACTAACATGGGATCGTTCTATTCATTGTAAATGAACATATTTTTGGCCACCAAACCCACAGACCAGGCAGGCTGGGAAACGTATGGGCGGATACAGACATTGTGGGGTCTGGTTCACAAGCGAGACAGAGGCACTGGCCAATGAGGGAAAAGTGCATTCTGGCAGGCCAATCAGGGGTCGAGTCGGGCCTGAAGCGGGGAAATCCTCAACCAATAGGGACTGCCCGGCCCAGTTTGAAAATATGACTCAAATTATGTGGACCATCATCAACCTAATTAATATGGACAGTGGACAATAGTCCTGAGATCACTGCAGTAATGGCCCATCAAAGGGGCGGCCCAAACCAATTGACTCCCAAGACTGTAACAAAGGACCAGCAGACTTTTAGGCACCAATGTGCACTGAAACAATACCCCTGTCCTCACACCTATCTGTACCGGTGACATCTTCTGATTAAATATTCAAAGCTATCTCCCCGCCCAAACTTACACAATGGACCACCAACTGAGTTTGAGCATGAAAAGGTCAGAACTAAATTGGTTATAGGACCGACAGAACCACCGGGGGGAAGAAGCAGCAGGGTGTGGAGGCAGTTGGGGAGCTTGCAGCTGGCAGCTTGCAGCTTGTATCCAGAAAGAGCTCTCTCTCCCTCTCGCTCTCGCTCCAGAGGAAGAAGCAACGTTCCGCAGACGAAGCCACCGAGACTGAAAACCAGCAGGCAGTGGCAGTGACTTCCCACAGCTGAGCTGAGCAAGGAAACCAACCAGAGGTTGGAGGTTGGAGTCAGCTTTTGGGAGTTGAGTCAGTTTTTCACAGGGCCCTCGCTCTGGGGAAGGTGTGCTTAACTCCAGCAGCTTTTTGCTTAGGAGCCAACCGAAAGGCAAAGAGAAGAAACCGACGCAACATTGAGGAGGAAAACCGAACGACCAACAACATAAAACCCACCCCAGAGGGACCCCGAGCTGAAATAAGTGCCCCCAGAACCCCGGAGTTGATAGGATTGTGAGTACAGCCCAAACCCCCTCACAGACTCAATTTAGGATAGGAATTGGTAAGAAGGGTGGAAGTGGGAAGTGTGGTTGTGAGATTTTTCATGTTGTTGAGTGAGATTGTGCCATTACTGCTATTTATGACCTCTTCCTATGCCCTCTATCTTGGTGTTTCCTATTCTAAATAAACAACATTAGCAATTTTGTACTATTACCCACAGTGTCTGGTGCCTCATTACTCAACCATCCTCATAAATCGCACGTACAAAACCCCAGGGGAGTGTGGATTCGAACCCACACCCCAAGCTCCCCTTACATGGCGACCACGAAGGGACGTGCATTGAGTGAGGGTAAGAGACAGTCAGTCTTGGTGGAGAGGAGTATAAAATGGAGGGTAGGATTGCTAGGTATGTAACAGCAAGGATAAACTACTCAAGGAAGTGGATGCAGGCGCTGCTGAGGGCTGAACGGCCTGAGGACGCAGCAGCCAGGTGGACCCAGAATAAAGATTATAAAAGATCAGTGGAAAAGACAGTGTGGCTGATTTGCTTTCGGAAGCAAATACAGGTCTTGGACAGGCAGGTAGAAGTCCTGCAGACAGAGTGAGCTGAGCAGGGAGAGGAGCTAGTAAAGACCAGCAAAGAAAGGGAAAAGCTAGATCAGGATTTAAAGTGGGAGAGGCAGGAATGAGAGAGGGATGGAGAAAGCTATCGCAACCACAGGGAGTACCTTCAGTCCCAGGTAACTGAGGGAAAAGGTTACGTCAGGGGATTGCAGGAGGAACTTGCCCAGGCTCAGAACCAGGGAAGGTTGGGAGAGGGTAAGAGTCTCCAGCTACAGGCTGCGCTTCAGGCGTGCCGCAGCAGGGCAGAGGTGGATCATTGTTCCTTTCAGGAACAAATTGATCGGCTCACCCTGGCTCTGGCTGAAGCCAAAGCAGCCCTTGTTCTAGCCAGAGCCAAAAGCTCTGGAAGTGCCCGAGACTCGAATCCCCACCCAGCCCGACACCAAAGCTCTGGCCCTAGCTGAGGCAAAAGCCCTTGGCTTGGCTGAAAGCAAGGCACCCAGTAAAGGAGTGGTGTGCCTTATCAGCCCAGCTGAGGTGCGGAAGGGGGAGCATAGTGAAACAGGCTGTAGGGAGGAGGATAGGGAGGAAGAATCATACAGGCCCTCTCCCACAGCCTCATTGGGGATCCTGGTGGAGAGGCAGGGTGAAATGCTGGAATCTAAACCTCCGGGACCAGCCCCAATGTGCCCCATCAGGCAGAGTAGATTCAGACCACCCGCAGTGGGTCAGGCTGAGGGTCCCCTACAGAACCAATACGTGGTTCCCCACAGTGCGACCCAGCTGTGGCAGATGGTGGCCCATGTGAATAAACTTACCCAAAAAGGAGACCCCTCTGTCCACTTTATGGAAGTAGAGCAGGTAGGAGACATAAATGACTGCAAACTGCTCCTGTTCTCACTGGACCCAGCCCTGTGTCAGGCTCTCTCTGCTGAGTGTAAGAGGGGTCAGCGAACAGTGGCCGCTCTCCAGGAGGATATCCTGGAGGCCATGGGGTTGAACGACGGCTGTCCGTTTTCCTGGGTACAGGCCACTGTACAGAGACCCGGGGAGACCCCTCAGGCGTTCGCTGATCGATTGTGGCCAGTGTATGAGGAAGCCAGTGGGAGGAATTTGGACCGAACCCAGCTGGATGCACACCAACATGGTCGCTAGCTGCGTGCACTGGTGGCAAACAGCCTACCTGAGTTGCACGCCCAGGCCAACCTGTGGTTCGATTTCAGAGACCCCCAAGCCACAGAGGAGACGGTGCTGAGGCAGCTGACCCTCTCTTTTCATAATGACAGCATCGGGGGGGAGAAACCCACCAAGGGGAAGGTGTGTGAGATCCTCCCGGCTCTGATAAGAGAGAGTGGAGGTAAGAAGGGAATTGGCAGGCAGGCAGGCAGAGAGGTGGTTTGCTACAGGTGCGGGAAGACAGGACACATGAGGAGGGAGTGGCAGGATCCGAGGCAGGAAAAGAGAGGTCCACAGGTCCCAACTTCAGCCCCAGTCCCCGCAGCCGCAAGCCCTCCCAAACCAGCCGTGCCCAGCCCTGCCGCCCCACTCGAGGGTTTCCTCGTGGGTCTGCAGGCACTCCTTACCCAAACTGGGAAGGTTGCAGCCATGACCAGGGAAGAAATCCCTCAGGCCCAGACCAACACCCCCCAATGACTAGATCCCGAGGAACCCGTGTACCTCTGCAGACCACGTGTCATGATGGGGGTTGAGGGGGTCCGGGGGGAATATCTGCTGGACACAGGGGCCTCGTGCACCCTGGTTCATGTAAATGACCCGACCACCTCACCCCTATCCAGTGGGATCCCCTACTGCCTAACCAGCTTCACTGGAGAAGAATGCGAGGGCTTCTTCTCCAAACCACTGCAGATACACATAGGCACCCTCCACATCATGTGGAAGTGTGTCCTTCTGCCATGGGAGGGAGTGGGTAAAGGCATCCTAGGGGCAGATTTCCTCAGCGGCCAGAAAATTCTGGTCGACCTGAGGAACCACTGTCTGTGGGGCACAGTTGACACCGGGGAGGGGGAAGGTACAGCAGTCATCCAGAGGAAGCAGGGGAAGGGTTCCCTCTGCATTGTAAAGCTGAAGGAGGGATATGACCTCGGCACTCTGGTAGACGGCACCCCGATGATCTATCAGGCTTTTGTGCGGGCCAACCTGGCGGCATTTGCCAGGCATAAGCACGACTGTGGACGGGTAAATGGGGTCGAGGTCAGAGTAGATGGGGACCCTATGTCTAAGCCCCAGAAGCAGTATAATTTTCCCAGGGAGGCTGTGGCAGACCTAGAGGTTGCATTGGGATCTCTAGTCAGACAGGGAGTGTTGAGACCAATAGCCACACATGTGAACTCTCCACTTTGGCCGGTTAGGAAACCGGACAATTCTTGGAGGGCCACGGTGGACTACCGAGTCCTCAATAAAAATATCCCTGCCTGTGCGCCCACAGTGGCAGCCGTAGGTGACGTAGTCACAGCCATCCCCGCGTCCGCAGCCGTCTTTACGGTGCTGGACATCTCGAATGGGTTCTGGTCCATCCCGCTGCGGTGGGAAGACCAGTACAAATTCACTTTTACATTCAAAGGACAGCAGTATACCTGGAACTGTCTTCCCCAGGGATTCCACAACAGCTCGAGCATTTTTCATCAGTGTATGGCCAACTGCCTGAAAGAGTTCAGCAGACCCAGACAGCTAGTCCAGTATGTGGACGACCTGCTGCTATTCTCCGATTCGGAGGAAGAGCACGGTCCCCTACTGGCAGAGCTGTTGGGACTGCTGCACGAGGAGGGTTTTAAAGTAAACCCTAAGAAGGCACAGATCGGCCAGACAAGAGGTAAAATTCCTGGGGCTGACTGTGCGGGCAGGGGAGAGAGCCATTGATGAGGCTAAGAGGAGGGCAGTTCAGGAGTTACTGGCTCCGACTACAGTTACAGGGGTGAGGTCGTTCCTGGGTCTGACCGATTACTGCAGGGACTTCATTGAGGATTACGCAGCCATTGCAGCCCCCCTACTCCGGCTCCTGCGCAAAGGCGTGGAGTGGGAGTGGGATGAGGACTATGATGCAGCGTTTACCCGCCTCAAGGGAGACCTGCAGAAAGTTCCGTCCCTGGGAGCGGTAGATGAGGGCGAGGAATTTTTCCTGGAGGTAGCAGCCAGCGGGGATAGCTTAAGTGCTGTGCTGATGCAACAGCAGCACGGCCAGCTGACACCGGTGGTCTACTCCTCCAGGGTCCTCACTGAGGTTGAGAGGGGTAACTCAAACAGTGAAATGCATCTGCTGGCCACCCACTGGGCTGTGAAGTGGTTGCAGGTGTTTACAGGAGTGTCCCCAATCACCCTCCTCATTCATCACACCCCCACTCAGATGCTGCTGGATGGGAGAATTAAGGATGGGACAGTGAGCAGTGCACGCATTGCTCGCTGGACCCTCCTGCTCTCACAGATGGATTTGTGAGTAAAAGGGACGTGTGAGCCCTGACTGGCAGCCAACATGCTGTACCCCCGGAAAGCCCATCGTTGCTCCGTTGAGGGGGTCTGGGACGTGGACATAGGGCTCCGGGCGGGGATCCATCCCCACGGCTGGGAGATCTACGTTGACGGGTCCAGCACGGTGGTGGCGGAGGAAAGGCTCACAGGGTGTGGAATTTATGATCCCCAGGCAGGCATTGCCAGGGCCATAAAGCTCCCAACCACCATGAGTGCCCAGCATGCTGAACTGTCAGCAGTCATGTATGTAGTCACCCACCCCGATGAATTCCCACAGCCCTATACCATCTGTTCAGATAGTATGTTCACCTGCAATGCCTGCACAGAGTACCTAGCCATCTGGTCCCGTCGCGGGTATACATCTGCAGACGGTAAGCCCCTGGCCATAAAACCCCGAGCACATCATGCAGGCAGTAGGAACCGGGGCAGACATTTGCACTCACAAAGTAAAGGCCCATTACAAACATAAGCCCAGGGCTGCAGGGAACCAAAAGGCAGATCAGCTGGCCAAAGAGGGAGCCTGAACGGGAACCAAGTGGAACCCGCTCGAAAGGCCCCATAGCAGCTATCTGTGGCGGACAGGGGACACAAGGGAGCACAGGGGTGGCTTTGGCCCCGGACCTCCAGCAGGTACAGGCACGAGATCCCGTCCTCAAATCCGTCATGGACAAGCTGACTGCGGGAGAAAAGGTCGAAGGACCGTACGGAGGCACAGGCATCCATGTTAGGGAGAAGATGTTGTTTAAAGGAGAGCAGTGGATAGTGCCCCAGCAGCACCAGAGGGAGTTCCTTCAGCTAGCCCACGCAGGCCCTGGAGCTGGACACCCCGGACTGGAGGTCACCTGGCAATGGGTGGAACAGGTCGGGTGGTGGCCCCAGCTGCGGGAAGACACTCGTGAATTTTGCACGAACTGTCTTGTCTGTGCAACCAATAATCCAGATCCCCAGAAAAGAAAGATGTCTCGAGGACACGCAAGGAGGGTAGAGGGACCATGGCAATCGATACAAATCGATTACATAGGGCCCCTATCTGTGGCTAAGGGAGGGTACCGGTACTGCCTGGTTTTGGTGGACACTTTCACAAAGTGGGTTGAAGCCTTCCCTTGCCGAACAGCCACAGCAGTGGGGACCGCCTGGATATTGGTTAGGGAGATGTTCTCCAGGTGGGGACTTCCACAGTACGTGGAGTCCGACCAGGGGAGCCACTTCACGGGACAGGTCATGCAGGCAACCCTTAAGGTGCTGGGGATTGAGGGGAAGTGGCACGTCGCCTACAACCCCCAGTCCTCGGGGCTAGTGGAGCGTATGAATAGGACCTTGAAAGAAAAACTCAGGAAGGAGACTGGGGACTCCCCGCAGAGGTGGGTGGAGAGGTTGCCCCTGGTTTTGATGTGGATCCGGGCCAGCCAGTTGAAAAGCACGGGGTATTCCCCATACGAGCTCATGACTGGAAGAGCCATGCGAACCCCCACCCATGTACTTGCCCCGGTCCTGACGGAAGCTCAGGTAATCGAGGTGAATAGGGACCGCTTTACCAAGAGTCTGTTGGAGCACCTCAAGCAGATTCACTGGCAGGCGGCCACTAACATGGGGAAGCAGCATCAGACCAACCGATTGCTGCTGGAACCGAGCAAACACCACGAGTGGCAGGTGGGGAACCAGGTCATGGTCCGCAACTTTGCCAGGATGGGAGTCTTTGAGCCACTATACATGGGGCCTTACAGCATTGTCGACAAGGCAAGCCCCATGGTATATGCGGTCAAGATGCCCCGCCGGGTTAAATGGTTTCACATTAACCAATGTGAACTGTTTAACCTCAACAAGGCAAAACCTCGTGGGAAAGGACAGCCTGGAGGGATAATCCCGACGGGAAGCCCAGGCCCCCAGCCCACCACTGCAGCCCCACCGATCCCACCACAAGGAGCAGTGAGTTGCTTCACAGGTACAAACTACCCACAGATTTGGGACCCACAGGAAGGGGGATTCCCACCTTTACATATGGGACGAGGACTCACCTCCATCCGTTAGGAGATCTGCTCGGACTGTGCAGCCAAGGGTGACACCGTCCCTCGCAGCCTGTTTTACTTTCCCGAGAGGTACTAGGGGAAAAGGGCCGCACAGGGCAGGCAGCCAGTCACTGGACGTGATCCCGCAGCCAAGGTCTCCTGACGGGGAAAGGGTTGTACGGGAGACATGGACCGTCGACAGTGAGGAGCCTGTCAGGGTTAGCCTAGCTTTTGGTGCAGACAGCCCAGAGCCTGCAGGAGAGAGGGTGGCGGCGGGTCCCAGCAGCGAGTGGTCCCTAGAAGAACAGAGGAAACGCTGTGAGAGTATCAGCTGCGAGTGGTTTTGGGTGGAACCCTTGTACAACCCAAAGCCCCCAGGGGATACTGGAGTCCCCGGCAGTGAGGAGCCTGCTGGGGCAATTTTCGTTGCTCCGAGGGCAGTGAGCCATCCCTGGAGGGGGTGAGGGGCTGTAGCTGCCCAGTAAGCACCACCCGAAGCTTGGGGGACACCTTGGCAGGAGAGACAGAGGGGCCGCGGAGGTCAGTCCAGCCTAAGAGGCCAAAGGAGAGGTGGTCTTCCCCCTACATTCCCCCGCATAAAAGGAAAACGTCGCAGGGATTAGCACAGCCACCCGGGAAGGGTGGCAAGCAGGTTAAAAAGGAGAGCAGTAGGTGTGTACAGATATATATAAAGTTTTCTCTAGTGTACTGGGGCTCAGGTGGCCTCTGCAATATAGGGAGCATAACAGTGAAGCTTTTGAGCCAATAGGATAGGGAGCCTGGACTTCTTTTTTTCTCTCACTTCCTCTCTTGTATAAGGTTTGTTTGTTGTTTCAAGTGTTTATTAGTTGAAACCCCTTGACTTCCACAGTAAAATTGCGGTTTGCGGTCAGACCAATAGGCACACACAGTTTAAGCCCGTGCTGGGGAACTGTGAGGTGTAGACAGAGTGAAAAATGGGGGAGGGATGAGCCAGGGGGCTCAGGGTTTTTGAACCAAATGAGGTTTTGTCTTTCAGAAGAGGAGCTAGAGATGAGGAAAATCCTGCTCCTGTGCACCTACATCAGAATGTGCATCGGCTACCGGGGAGAGACTGAAGAAGCTATTATTTTTGGATGCTCAGGGGGGCAGGTACTGATTGTCACCACAGGAGAAGGGACACCAGGGGTAGAGGGGACCACAATATATACCCACAGGGGAAGGTGGCCAGGGTGGTTGGGGTCCAATTCCACTCGATACTCCAGCCACCCCGGGGTCACGCATGGGAAAGCATCAGTCTCCTGCCCCAGCATTGAGGTGACCGCATCCCGGGTTAGGGTAGTGGTTGGGAAGGTGGTGGTGGCTCAGGAAGCTGAGCAAGGACATGGGAAACCCGACAGCGGATTGGGAGAGACTTGACAACAGCACCCAGCGGACCATCACGGGCACCCAGGGGGAGGAGTGAGTGTGTGTTGGGATAAATGGTGGGAGGCGGAGTTAGGAGTGTATGTGTGCAGGTGGGGATCAGATATGCCCAGCAGGCATCTCCATAGCGTTCTCCCGACAGTGGCGGGATGAAGGGGAGGGGATGGGATGGGACCGGAGCATGGTCGCATGCATAGTAAGCCACCCCAGCTCCATCCACGCCACCGAGTTAAGCGCACACCCCAGACAACCCCTGCCCACAGCCCCGACCTAACCAACTGACATGGACAGATGCCCTACCACCACCCAGGGACCAGAGAACGTTTTGGTTTTGGTTCCCACGGACAAGCTGCTATACCAGAGGGTCCACTACGCCGTGGCCTCCGTCATCCTAAACCTTACCGAGGTGCACCTACCTGAGTGGTGCCCAAAAGAGACAGAACGCCTCTACCAGGCTCTCCTTCAAGAAATGTTCAGGACATTCTACGAGCTCGATTTTGACTATTTGAATAAGACTTTGCTGTACCGTCTACAGCCCAAAGACAACGCCAAACCGAAAAGACACAGAAGAGGGATCTGGAATAATGTTTTTACCGGTTTCAACACCGGGGCATCAATGATTAATAGCATGGACAATTATGTAGCACATTTCAGATACCACATTCCATTTTTACCAGAGCACCTGACAGATCTGTTCAAAGCAGCACAAAAATCCCAGAAACAGTATTTCACCCTACAAAAAAAACGGTAAAATTGGGAGCCCAGATAGCTGACTTAAGTTCAAGGCCCTGGTGGGATTGGGGGTTGGATGTAGAGGTCCCGGCCTGGGACCGCATCCTCTCTCACGCCCTGGTAGTGGCACAGCTGATCATTGTAGCCGATTTGCTGGCGATCCGCTGCCAGCTTAGGAGAAAGGGCCATCGTTTAAAAATTTGGGAAAGCTATGCAGGAGGCCAAGTCAAAGGCCAAACGAAAAGGGAGGGCTCGCAAAGTCTATGCAGTATGACGGGACTGATTGTACGAGCCGAATGTATTGCACTGTAAAGAAAAGTCTGTACCTTGTAAAAGGTCCGTACCTCCCTATCTGTAATACTATGATGTGTGATACTATGTACTATTATGATTTGGGTGAAGGGGATTGGTTGAGAAGCATTTTTACATTTTCAGTATTGTATTGATTCCAAATGTATGAATACCATTGGTGTATTTTAATGTTTTATCGTGGGTTTAGGTAAGGTTTGGGGAAGATTGACTCTGTGAGAGGGAAAAGGTTTCGCTTCACATTTTGAAAACACCCCGAGACAGAGTGTTTTAATAGGGGAGTGTAAGGTTCGAAAATCCACAGCCGCATTTTATTGAAACACCCTAAGGACAAGAAAACTAACATGGGATCGTTCTATTCATTGTAAATGAACATTTTTTTGGCCACCAAACCCACAGACCAGGCAGGCTGGGAAACGTGTGGGCGGATACAGACATTGTGGAGTCTGGTTCACAAGCGAGACAGAGGCACTGGCCAATGGGGGAATAGTGCATTCTGGCAGGCCAATCAGGGGTCGAGTCGGGCCTGAAGCGGGGAAATCCTCAACCAATAGGGACTGCCCGGCCCAGTTTGAAAATTTGACTCAAATTATAATGTGGACCATCATCTACCTAATTAATATGGACAGTGGACAATAGTCCTGAGATCACTGGCCGATCAAAGGGGCGGCCCAAACCAATAGAGTCCCAGGACTGTTACAATGGACCAGCAGACTTTTAGGCACCAATGTGCACTGAAACAATACCCCTGTCCTCACACCTATCTGTACCTGTGACATCTTCTGATTAAATATTCAAAGCTATCTCCCCGCCCAAACTTACACAATGGACCACCAACCGAGTTTGAGCATGAAAAGGCCAGAACTAAATTGGTTATAGGACCCACAGCACCACCGTGGGGAAGAAGCAGCAGGGTGTGGAGGCAGTTGGGGAGCTTGGAGCTGGCAGCTTGCAGCTTGTATCCAGAAAGAGCTCTCTCTCCCTCTCGCTCTCGCTCCAGAGGAAGAAGCAACGTTCCGCAGACGAAGCCACCGAGACTGAAAACCAGCAGGCAGTGGCAGTGACTTCCCACAGCTGAGCTGAGCAAGGAAACCAACCAGAGGTTGGAGGTTGGAGTCAGCTTTTGGGAGTTGAGTCAGTTTTTCACAGGGCCCTCGCTCTGGGGAAGGTGTGCTTAACTCCAGCAGCTTTTTGCTTAGGAGCCAACCGAAAGGCAAAGAGAAGAAACCGACGCAACATCGAGGAGGAAAACCGAACGACCAACAACATAAAACCCACCCCAGAGGGACCCCGAGCTGAAATAAGTGCCCCCAGAACCCCGGAGTTGATAGGATTGTGAGTACAGCTCAAACCCCCTCACAGACTCAATTTAGGATAGGAATTGGTAAGAAGGGTGTGTTAGATCTCTTAATTTTCAATGAAATACGAACTCCAGTTGTAGTTTTAATGTAACTTTATTTTGGCAGCAGCAACAAGCTTCTGGTTTTAAGCCAGGCCTTTGTCCTTCTGAGACCATATGGTCAAAATGGCTGTACTTATACCTGGTTCAATTTACAGAAAAGAACTCGCCTTCTTTGACCTTATTGGCTCATTTGATAGTCTTTTAACCTTTAATTGGCTCACTACCCAAAGGTCCTAAAATGTCAAGTTGATTGATGACTTAATGCAATGTGCTCAGTCGCACGTAGACCTGGGAGTCTGTGTTTTCTCAACCTGTCTAAATGCAGCCTGTTTGAATTCTCTATCAATCCCCCCTTTGATTCTTTCACAAACTGAATCATAAAGCATCAGGTATCACTGGTTAAACATTCTACAAAATAATTTCATACATGTTAATAGAGTTTCCTTCTAAAATTTGTTGATGTGTTTCACCACATGTCCGGACGAGTAGCTTCCACACAAATTTACACCAACCCGAGTTCCATCGTGGCCACAATGGAAGTCTGGTTTTAGTAGGTTAATTAACCTTATTCCAATCTAATCCAAATCAATATCTTAATTCAACCAGTAAACAACCTTCCCTTAAGCATAACATACCCCTGTGCCACGTACAGACGGTCTGCTGGGACCTGCAAGGTGTCTCACCTTAGGGACAGCAGCTACAGCCGCCTGGCTGCAACAACATTTAATCAACATAAACAAACAATATAAAAGTAAAACAATTACAACGACTAGAATTAAACCTTCCACCAATGAAGTTCCTATTGAACCTAGCCATTCAGTGGCTCCGCTCCACAAAGTGAATGATGGGGGTTGCTTAAGTTTTTCTACCTCCTTTTGGATATGCTCCGCTAAGTGGGTAATTTCTTCGGAGCTATCTGGGATATATGTGCAACACTCAGTTCCGAGTAGGGTGCAAGTACCTCCCTTTTCAGCCAGGATGTAGTCAAGGGCCAGTCTATTCTGTAGGGCTACTGTGCAGATTGCTACAATTTCTGCATTGATTTTAACTCGGGCCTCTGAGATATCATTGGCTACCCGTTCCACAACGGATGCCATGTTAATGGATTCCCTTGCCAGTCTGGCAGTCCCATACCTGGGGATCAGAATGGCAAAGAACCTCTCTGTTTCTGTGATAGCTCTCTTAGGACGGTGTAAATGTTCTGACAGTGACTTTATATGATACATATAAGGCACAATGTAGGCTAAATAGCAGATCCCATCCAATTCTGGGGCAGCCAAGGGTAGGCCTTGTGGTCACACACCCAATAGGTGCCATTATAGGCAATGAATGTTAGCTGTTTCTTTGTCAGCAATACTCCGGGGCCTGTTCAGGCTTTTCCATCTGTTTTATTCAGAATCCCCGTTACGTTAAAAATTCCCACATCGGCCCAGTTTGGACGGTTCCGTGGCTTGATTATATTATAATTCCGGGAGCAGTTACTATACCCCAAATTTTGGCCTCCTTTGATGTTTCTAATCAGACAGACCGATTCCCCCGGTCTTCCTATTCCCGTTGTATTAGTGATAACAAAAAATGGGGACCGTTTGGAATTATTGTAGCATGGTTGGTATCCCCCTTCAAAGGTCGTCAGATTGTAACCTGCTGACTTCCATTTACGTGCTCAGTTTTCCGTATCCTGAAATGCCTTGCCTGTTTTGTTTTGATTAATTATCCACTCAGCCATTTCTGAGATATTCAAGGGAACTGGCCTCAAGGGAATCCCTCCCTTTGAGTGAATAGGAATATGCGCACACACCCAACAACTAGAAATGTTACCTTGTTTGGCATAAATGTATGACATATATAAAAAGGTATTTACATGTAATTCCCTTGGTACTCTACTATTTCCCTTTGGTGCAGAGGGTCGGCTAGTAAGAAGAAGCCTATGCCTAGAATACCTACAATCAGTAATACAGTAAATTTTTACATTTTGGCAAAAAGTAATTGCCCTTATTAGATTTCAGCTTCAGTTACGGGTGCTCGTTTAACATGTGAAGCATGGATCCAGGCTTTCTTTCCTTAGACTTTAACAGCTGCCTGGGTGGTCAATAACACTTGATAAGGTCCCTCCCACTTGGCACCCAAAGGTTCTTTATGCAACTTTTTCACATACACCCAGACTCCCGGGATGATGTCGTGTCCTCCTTCGGGTGGATTATCCCAAACTGCTGATACCTGTCGGGAAACAGAACTAATAGCATTGGTTAGGTTCTGACAGTATGATAACAAAGTGTCACTCATTAAGTGAACATCAGTTTTCCTTAAATCAATAGTTCCTGGCAGCGACATGGGTCTTCCTGTTATAATTTCAAATGGGCTTAGACCTGTAGTTCTGTTCGGGGTTGCCCTAATGCTACATAGCACTATTGGTAGTGCCTGGTGCCATGGTGTTCCTACTTGGTGATATTTGGCAAGCCGTTGTTTCAGAGTTCGATTCATTCGTTCTACTTGTCCTGATGATTGTGCTTGATAAGGACAGTTTAAATCCCATGTAATGTTCAGTAACCTACAGACTTCTTGGCAGACAGCACCTGTGAAGTGTGTTCCCTGATCTGAGTCAATGCTACTCGGGACTCCCCATCGGGGAATGTAATCCTTACACAAGACCTTTGCAGTATGATTGGCTGTGGCTCTTTTAGTTGGGACAGCTTCTACCCATCTAGAGAATCTGTCGACCATGACAAGAATGTTAGTGTATCCTTGGCATGAAGGAAGAGATATATAATCAACCTGCAGATGCTGGAATGGTCCGACAGGGGCAGGGGGCCTCAGTTGGGGCATTACCATGATGGGTCCAGAATTATTTTTCTGGCAGACCACACAGCGGTCTGCTACCAGCTGGGCGTGTTTTTTAAATCCCCGGCCCCACCAGCTTTTCTGGAACCGTGCCATCATCTGTTGTGAGGCCAAGTGTCCCCACGAGTGGATCTGTTGGGCTAAAAAAGGCATAAGCGCTTGTGGCACGACTGGCTTGTCGGTAACTCTTTGTCTTCAGACACCATCTTCGCATAGCTTAATTCCTGCCTCAATCCATGTCCATTTTTCCTCTCTGGAGCACTCGCCTTGCATTGTTTGAAGGTCTCGTGTCAGAGTCCTGAGTGCTTTCAATCTGCACATCTGTGTTGGTTCTTCTGGGGGAACGCCCTGTGAGGCGGCATCTTTAGCTGCCTGGTCGGCTAGGGCATTTCCCTGAGCTTCTGTGGTATTTTCCTTGGTATCGGCCTTACACTTCAGGATGGACACTTCCTGAGGTAATTGTATGGCCTCCAGTAAGTCTCGGACTTCTTTTCCATTTCAGATAGGTGTACCAGCAGCAGTGAGGAATCTTCTTTTCCGCCATAACCGACCAAAGTCATGAGCGACTCCAAAAGCATAACGCGAATCTATGTCGACATTAGCTGTCTGTCCTTCTGCTATTCGACATGCTTCTGACAGGGCCCGTAACTCGGCCTGTTGTGCTGACATTCCTGAGGGTAAACATCCTTTTGCCACTATCTCATATAAGGTTGTAACTGCCCATCCTGCTTTCCTGGTACCATTGTCAACAAAGGAGGAACCATCTGTAAACAGGATGAGGTCTGGGTTGTGCAGGGGCTCCTCTGCTGCTAAGGCTGCTTCTTCTGTTTCTTTTAAAATCTCCACGCAGTCATGCTCTTCACATTCTCCCCCCTCTTGCTCTCTCGATTCTGACATCGGGAGCATAGTTGCGGGGTTAACCGGGCTGGCCCAGACGATGTGGAGATTAGAAGCTTCCAAAACTGCTGTCCAGTGGGTCCATCTAGCTGCCGTCACCTGAGATATTCTATTCATAGACAGCAAAGCTTATAGGTGTGGGGACACTTGACAATCAGCTTTTGGTCGAGGACTAGACCCGCAGTGATCATTACCGCTCAACATGTAGCTTCCATGGCTCTTAGGCAACTTCCCCATCCGAGGGCTACCGCATCCAGTTTTGCCGAATAATAGCCAGTAGGTCTTTGCCGATCCCCATGTTCTTGTGTCAGTATAACTGTTATATATCCTTCTTTCTCATGGACAAACAGGGTAAATGGCTTACCACTGTCGGGGATTCCCAGAGCCGGTGCCAAACACAAAGCCTTTTTCAAACTCAGGAAGGCCTCTTGCTGTTCCTTAGTGAGGGTGATGGCTTCTTTAGAGGCACGTTTCCCCTTTAAAATATCATTCAGTGGCTGAGCAAGTTGTGTGAAGGAGTCAATCCAATTTCTGTTAAAGTTACACAATCCCAAAAAAGACCTTAGATCCTGAATTGTGGTGGGTTTTTTAGCAGCCCGAATGGCTGCAGTTCTATCCTGGGTAAGTTCTCTCTTTCATTGTGAAATCTTTTGTCCCAGGTATACAACCTCTTCTTGGGATATTTGTGCTTTGTCGATGCTGGTTTTATGTCCTTTCAGCCAAAGGTGGTCCAGCAAAGCTCGTAAATCTTGTTCATGTTGTTCTTCCGTGTTTGAAGCTAGCAGGCTATCGTCTATATATTGGATGACTGTGGATGACAGGGGAGGTAATTCTCGCAAATGGCTTTGTAAAGCCATGTGGAATACCGTAGGGCTGTTGTGAAAACCCTGCGGTAACCGGGTCCAAGTATACTGTTGTCCTTGGACAGTGAAAGCAAACCACTGTCGAACCTCCGGTGCCAAAGGCACCGACCAAAATCCGTTGGCCATATCTATAACCGAGAAATATTTATGTTCCGGTTTGAGGGCATTAAAAATGGTGGAGGGATCTGCGACCACAGGAGCTTTTTGATCAATACACTGGTTAGCTTTCCTATAATCGACAGTCAAACGCCAAGTCTCATTAGATTTCTGTACCGGCCACACGGGGCTATTGGAGGAGCTATGCGTTTTAATATGCACCCCTTGTTTCTCCAATTGCTGAATAACCGGTAAGATTCCCGCGATGGCAGTTGGACTGATGGGATACTGTTTAGTGCATGGAGGCTTGGTCCCGGTAAATGACGCAGGCTCCATCTGGAGTAGGCCACAATCGTTCTTATCTTTAGCCCATATCGGGTGTTCCTTCAATTCTTCTTTCTTCAAAGTTCTAATTGACCATGTCACCCGACCATTCTCGAAATGCAACGATGAATCTATTTGGATTAGAACGTCCATTCCCAAAAGGGGTTGATCTACTGAGCCTATCCAGACCAGCGTGGTTAGTTCATGTGGACCCAGCCCTATAAGTACCGGTGTTGTCCTTTTAATTTCCATTTTATGGCCCCCAACTCCATAGGCTGTACGTGCCCTACCATCCAACGACAAAAAGTCTCCATATTGTAGGGGTAAGCATGTTGATTCCGCCCCTGTGTCTAAAAGACAGTCCACATCCTTATCGCCCACCCTCACAGTTATATATAGCCCATCTCCCCTTTGTTGTATTAGTGCGAGGAGGGGGGCCATGGTGGGCTCTAATCGTTTTTTGCTATCCCAAGTAACTCCTTCTGTTGTTGTATTGTCAGTCGCTTAAATGCTTCTATGAGGTCGTTATCTTGTGACAAGCCTGGTTTGTTGGCTGAATTGTATCCCTGGCTGCATCCTCTTCCCCAGCCATGACCTTTCTGTTTGGCCCTGCACGTCTTGGCCCAGTGATCTTCTTTCCCACAATAATGACATTTTCCGGGTAATTTTCCTTTTCCTATTACTGTCTCTTGACCTAATGATTTTTTCCATTCTTTAATTTCACCTTTAGGATCTTTAACTTCCGCTTCCAGCTTTTCAAGTTCAAGTTTTTCCTATCGCAGCTGTGCACAAACAGCTTGCAATTGGTCCTTTGTACTGGTCAGTTCTCGATCATGTTGGGAACACATTATAATTTCATTCCGCTTTCGGATCTTTCCCATAACGGCTAGGGACCATCTAGTTATTGACGACGGATGACTTGACTTTTGAGATTGCTTGTCAGACAGCGAGGTCAATGAGCATGGCTGAACAATATTCCCTAGAATTAAATAATGATTACAGTCGTCAGTCAACCGAGGTAAATCACCTGCAGGTTCAAGGTAAAAGACGGGCATGGCCGAAAGTCTCAGAAACTGGAAATTCGAACAGAGCATCGAAGTCGTGCTATAGGTGCCTGGGACAACACATTGCTCAAAGTTGTCCACACGTGAAGGCAGAGTGTTTCTTCTGCAGAAAGACTAAGCATCTTGCGAAGGCATGCTGACTGAAGGGTAAACCAGCGTTCAAAGCTATGAGTAGAAATCCAAAGAGACTACAGAGCATGGAAGAACAGCAACAGGATGAGGAGATGGTCGAGTTACACGTCATCAGGAGCACGAGGTTAACGGACAGCGATTTGGAAAGCATCAAAATCCACATAGATGTTGCGGGAGTCAAGATACTAATGGAAATTGACACGGGTGCATACGTGAGTGTAGTACCGGAGTCACTATATCACGACAAATTGCGTGATTTTCAACTGGAGAAATCCAAGATAGAGCTGCGAGGCTACTCGGGAGAGAAAATTCCTGGAGTAGGCCGTATCACCGTACCAGTGAAATATAAAGATCCATTTCAGAACTTGCCTCTAATAGTAGTGAAAGGAGACAAGTCTGCCTTACTCGGAAGAAATTGGTTGAGCTCACTGAAGCTGGATTGGAGTAAGATTTTCTGTGTGGAAGCGAGATTTTCATCAACGGATGAGGTTATCAAGAAGTATCCGAAGGTGTTCTGCGAAACGGGCAGTCTGATCCAAGGCTTCAAGGCAAGTGTCAGGGTACAGAAGGACACTAGATCAGTTTACTACAAGCCATTTTCTGTACCATATGCACTCAAGGAGAAAGTTGAGAAAGAAATCAAAAGACTAGAGACTGAGAACATTATTTGTAAGATAGATCGATGTAATTGGGCTACACCCTTTGTTGTTGTACCTAAGTCTGATGGTAAGGTAAGATTGTGTGGTGCAAATCAAGTAACCGTAAACCAGGTTCTAGAGGGTAATGTCCCCAATACATTGCCGAATATAGAAGATTTGTTCACAACACTGACAGGTGGTCAGATCTTCTCAAAACTGGATCTTACGAATGCTTACTTACAGCTTGAACTAGATGAGGAGTCCAAGTCATGTTTGACTATAAATGCTCATCTCGGCCTATATCAATTTAATAGGCTACCATTTGGAATGTCTTCCGCCCCTGCCATATTCCAAGGCATGATGAACCAGATTTTGCAAGGTATTGAAGGAGTAGTATATTATTTGGATGACATACTAATTTCAGCACAAAATAGGCAAATTCATAATAACATATTGAATGAAGTCCTCAAATGGCTAGAGAAGCACAGAGTGCAAGTGTCTGCTCATAAGTGTGAGTTATTTAAAAACTCAGTGGAGTACTTAGGGTACAGAGTAGACAAAGATGGTTTACATCCAACCATGGAAAAATTGGATGCAATTAAAAATGCACCCACTCCCAGGAATGTCACTGAACTTCGATCATTCTTGGGTCTTTTGAACAATTATGGGAAGTTCCTACCAAATTTGGCTACAGTATTACATCCACTGAATGAACTTTTGAAAAAACAGGTCCATTGGAAGTGGTCAAACGAATGTGATACAGCATAAGGAGTGTAAAAGCAAATTGGTAGAGAGCACCATGTTAGTTCACTATGGCATATCTAAGGAGATTAAGCTAGTATGTGATGCCTCTCCGTCTGGAGTTGGGGCAGTAATCTCTCATGTATTAAGTAGTGGGGAGGAGAGACCAATTGCTTTTGCTTCACGCACTCTCAGTGCCAGTGAGAGTAATTATGCGCAAATTGAAAGGGAAGCTTTGGCATTAATTTTTGGGGTCAAGAAGTTTCATAAATACTTGTATGGTCATAAGTATACCATCGTTACGGACCATAAGCCCCGAACAGCAATCCTCCATCCAAAGTCCCCAGTTCCAACATTAGCTGCAGCCCGAATGCAGAGATGGGCTTTGATTTTGTCAGCATATACATATGGTATTGAATACAGACGATCAACTGATCACAGTAATGCTGATGCAATGTCTAGATTGCCTTCCCCATCACAAGTTACACCCGATAGGGAAGAAATGTTTTATTTTTCATACATTGATGAACTGCCAGTCACAGCTGAGGAGATTGGTAGAGCAACCAAACGTGACCCAGTGATGTCAAAGATATATGAGTATATTGCAAATGGATGGCCAAACCAGGTAACAGACAAAGATACACATCCATTCTTTATTCGTAGGAATGAATTATCAGTCGATAAAGATTGTATCATGTGGTGTGCAAGAGTGGTTATACCAAATAAATTCAGGTCCAAATTATTAGGAGACCTCCATGACCAGCACCTGGGAATGAGCTTGACCAAGAGTTTTGCACGCAGTTATTTATGGTGGCCAGGTCTTGATAAAGATATAGAGTACATCATGAGTCAGTGTACAGCATGTCAATCGGTAAGCAAGCAACCACCACCAGTACCATTACAGCCATGGAAATGGCCTCCCAGGGTGTGGCAAAGGCTACGTATTGATTTTGCTGAGTTAGAAGGACAACAATTGTTCATTGTGATTGATAGCCATTCAAAGTGGGTTGAGGTGTTTCCAATGTGGAAAATAACAACAAGTAAAACATTGGACATTTTGTGAAAATTATTTTCTTCATTTGGCCTCCCTGAAGAAATTGTTTCGGATAATGGACCACAATTTCGTTCAGAAGAATTTGCACAATTCACAAGCAAAAATGGTGTGAAATATACCAAGGTTCCACCATACCATCCTGCTTCGAATTGTGCAGCAGAGCGCACTGTACAAATTGTAAAACGTGCCCTCATAAAACAAATGTTAGATCCAAATCCAAGGAAACGATAATTGTCATTGGATCACAAATTGGCTAATTTTTTGATTACATATTGAAATACTCCTCATACAACTACTGGTAGAACACCAGCAGAGTTGTTTCTCCAACGACAGCCATGAATCAGATTCTCGTTGTTAAAGCCAAATTTGGCACAGTCCCTAGAAGAGACACAATTAAGACAGAAAGAGAATCATGATAGAGGTAGAGTAAAAGAGAGAAGTGTGAAATTAAACCAGAAGGTGAGAGTGAAGAACCATCACCATAAATGGTTAACGTGGTTACCAGGAAGAGTGGTGCAGATATGTGGTCCTCGCGCATATTTGGTAAAGATGTTTGATAATGGACAGGTTAGGTTTGTTCATATTGATCATATTTTACCTACAGACATGGAAGGAGTTGAAGGTGGGAATGATTCAATTATTTCTGACTCATCAGATAGTTTTGATACACCAGTAGAAAATCCTAAATCCAATGTACTGGAAACAAATCCAGGAGAGAATCAGAATGAAAGTCTGAGTCCGATCAGAAAAACATAGAGCCTGAAGTTAGAGTGAGTTCAAATGAAAATCAAGAAAATTCTGTGGAGGAAAACGTTCCTCAGGATGAACCTCGAATGAGTGAAATCGATACCATGTTTGGAAGGTTCTGTACCAGAGCGAAGGTATCCTCTTCGAAACAGAAAACAAGTGGTAAAGTTAGATTTGTAAATATGGAAAAAAATAAGTTATTATCCTATGTTATGTATAAACATGAAAGTTATGTATGATGTTTGTTATAATAACTTCTTCATTAAGGAGGGAGAAGTGTAATGACTGTAAGCTTGTAATGTTTATAGCTCCACACTGTGAATGTGGACCATTGTGTACTGCAAGTGCAGGGTTAATAATAAACAGAACCAGGCAACTTTCCGGAGACTTCCGAGAGAGCTGCCTGCCATGTTAGGAAGCTGTGTGTGCTGTGCTCTGTGAATATATCACAGTGGAAAAATTAAAAGTTGTTATAAGATAAGACATAGTGGGGCTATGGCAAAATCCGGGGAAGATGACTGGGGACCCGAGGGGTCGCTAACCAAATTTTTTGTGGATAAACATAAGAAATTAATTTTCAAAATAAAATACGGTGGGTGGGACCCGTCAGTTGAACCCGCCAAAGGGTTTGGTGGGAAAAACAAACTAAAGAAAGAAGAACTAAATCCGGTGTTCTAATTACCTGGCAGTGTCTGAGATTTAGTGAAAGGATGAAACCTAAGTTAGAAGAGTTGGCCAGACTAAGTCAGACAAAGAGACAGATATTGGACTATGTTCGGACCGATTGGCGATCCAACAGATGAAGGTCTGGGTGAGTCAGGGGATGTCCTGCATCGCTATGCCGCAGCAAGTTCCCCAGATTGAGAAGGGGAAGTGGTCCTCGTGGCAACTTTGGCCGCCCGGACCCGTACACCGAATGCGCAGGGAGTCGTTCCACCATGCGTACTCCTCAAGTATGAAGTGTTTACTCCTGGAGAGAAGCAATGCATGTTGAAGGACTTGCCACCATTGAAACCCAGACACGGCAACGCCGACTTCTGGAGAACATTAGAAAAAATGTAAGATATACACCATATATTTGAAAGAGATGTACATCAATTAGTTCACGCAAAATGCTCGCGGGATAAATGGAACTTGTTGGACAATGCCATAAAAGATCAGACGTGGTCCCCGAATTAGGGGCCATCCTGGCTGATCGTGCAGCAGCGTTCAATAACTTTAAAGAGGCAGTCCAAACAGTACTCAGTAATCCCTTGCCGAACTGGGGAGTAATATCAGGGGTAAAACAGAAAGTGAGTCCGGAGAATGAATGTGGACGGCCTACCAGGAATATTCTCGACAAGCCGCTGCACGTAAGGACCACCCCGCATTCTTAAAAATGTTTAAAGACGGGCTGTCGGCCAAACACCAGAAGGTTTTACATGTAGGAGTAGTAGCGGCCCAAGACTTCAACGGTATAATGCTCTGGGCATGCCAATGAGATCATAAAGTCCCCGGGGGAACCACTGTGGTGTGGCAGCTGCTCCGGAGGTGTTAAATCCAAGAGAATTAACGGGAATTGCTGTAAACCGGGACACATTCCAAAGACTGTCACTTCCCGAAGACAGGCGGGTCGGATGTGAAATATAGTCATTGTAATGGCACCAAAAATCAGTGTTGGGGTCCCGGCGGAGGCCAGATAGGACAGGATCCCAAACTAACCTCCCGGGCCACCGACAAGGGAGGCATGGAGGGGTTGACTAAGGACCAACTCCTAAAAGTCATAAAAGGATGGCCACCGAATGAAGGCCATCGGCCTCCGTGAAGGCGGACAATGATCCCCGAATTCACGTTACTGCGTTGCTAGGCAGTGTGACATGTGAATGGACACGGAAGCATCAGTCTCCATAACAGATATACCTCTGCCAACTACTAGACAATCACTATTGATACAGGGAGTAGGTGGAACCTTGATCTGGGCATGCAAAGTGAAGTGATGGTCCTAGAGGTGACAGGGATACAAATCCCAGCCCAAATCTGCGTGTGTAATAATCCTGAAGGAACTATTTTTGGAATTGACCTATTAGACCAACCAGGGGCACTAATAGACCCCAGAGGAAGAAAGATAATGTGGAAAGATTGTTCGGGTGGAGAAAGGTTGACCCTGTGGGCCGTAACAAGCGAGAGAATTATGCTCACGTTGGCAGCATACAGTCCTTGACCCGGGACTGGTCTGAAGAAGGGAGATGGGGAACGATTTGCTCATATTTCGGGCAGGTATGGGCAACACCGAAACAGGACTGTGGACTCGTGGACACAGAGCCCATCACAGTACCGGATCCAGAACATAAGGCGCATAAACAGTAGCCCGTACTGTCATTTATTCAACCAGCATTATAACCCATGTATAATCTGACCTAAGTTGTACACTGTGAGAACAATGACCACCAGGTGGGAGACACTCCTAATCTGGACCTTCAGGTATAAAAGGGGAAGCTCCACCCACCTTCATCACTTGAGTGCTAAGGAATAAAGGACAGGTCACAGACTGACCTTCTCTCAAGCATGGGCCTCATGTGCATTTATACTATGTAGTAAGGACGTATCAATGGTGACGAGAAACTGGGATTTAAACTACGTAAGCATGGCCACTAGCAGAACAGACGAGAGGTACTGTGTTAAGGAATGGTTGGGACAGAGATTCAACATTGTTAAAGCAGCACACAATTCTCCAGGCAGACAGGGGCAATCAGGCATGCCCCAACATGTAGTCGAACCCAGAGGGGGAGTTCGACAGAGACAATGGCAAGCTGAACGCCAATTCACGCCATTGCAAGAGACAAAGCGGCCAGTAATGGGGCCATCAACACCTGTTAATGGCACATTCAAGGACAGTCACAGAGGCAGTCAGGGACGATCGACTGGCAAGGGACCTTTTGTTTCAAACAACAGCTCATGTTGGAGGCGTGGAGTTTGCAGAGATGAGCAAAATACCTGCAGAAATTGCAGAAGTGAACGCTGGGGGAAATCGCTGGAAGCTGAAGTTCAGCGAGTTCATGTGGAGCACGTATACAGTTCATACACCAGGACGCCACCGATAATTATGAAAGTGCTCCTCAATGGCATCCCAGTATCAATGGAGCAAGACACGGGGGCCAGCCAGTCCCTGATGGGTATCAAACAGTTCAAAACGTTGTGGGCGTCCAAGGCCAGGAGGCCAAAATTATCGCCGATTGACGCACAGCTACGAACTTACACAAAGCAGATCATTCCGGTGCTAGGCAGTGCCACGGTAGACGTGACCCACAAAGATTCGGAGAACAGGTTGCCACTCTGGATTGTCCCAGGGGACGGTCCCGCACTACTGGGGAGGAGTTGGCTTGCTGTCATGAACTGGAAATGGGGCGATGTCAATGCAATTTCCTCTGTGGAGCGAGTATCATGCTCACAGATCCTGGACAAATTTGACTCATTATTTCAACCCGGCATCGACCCATTCATGGGGGCCAAGGTAGTGATTCACATAAACCTGGACGCCAGGCCAGTACACCACAAGGCCAGAGCGGTGCCACCACTGAGGGGGCTACTGAGCATGCTGCTGAGATGTCATGGCTGTTGAAGCTTTCGAAAGCGAAGGCTCACCCGTGACAGCCCGTCAGATTAAAGTTTGGACAAATAGAGACCCGCTACTGTCTCTAGAACTGTGTCCTGAGTGGGGACTGGGCAGCCACATACAGGGCATGCCCTGAGGAATTTAAACCATTTCACAGGCGCAGGGATAAACTCTCAATTCAGGCCGATTGCCTACTGTGGGGAAACTGCGTAGTAATGCCCCAGATGGGCAGAGAGGTGTTCATCAGAGTACTCCACAATGAGCACCCGGGCATTGTAATGATGAAGGCAATTGCCAGGTCACACGTTTGGTGGCCAGGGATAGACACAGATCTGGAACTTTGTGTTCGCAGGTGCAACACGTGTGCCCAGCTAGGCAATGCGCCCAGGGAAGCCCCCCTTAGCCCCTGGCCATGGCCCGCCAAGCCTTGGTCACGCATCCATGTGGACTACGCAGATCCTTTCATGGGAAAAATGTTTTTGGTTGTAGTAGACGCCTACTCCAAATGGGTCGAGTGTGTCATTTTAAATTCAAGCACAGCCTCTGCCACGGTAGAAAGTCTACAGGCAATGTTCGCCGCCCACGGTCTACCGAACGTCTTGGTCAGCGACAATGGCCCGTGCTTCACAAGCACTGAATTCCAGGACTTCATGGCAGGCAATGGAATTAACCATGTCAGAACGGCACCGTTCAAGCCGGCCTCAAATGGCCAGGCAGAACGAGCAGTGCAGATAATCAAACAGGGGATGCTCAGAATCCAAGGGGGTTCCCTCCTGTTGGCCTACAGATCCCGACCACACTCGCTCACAGGGGTTCCACCCGCAGAGCTGCTAATGAAAAGGATGCTCAAAACCTGGCTATCCCTTATACACCCCACCATGAAAGAAATTATCGAGAGCAGGCGCCAGTCACAATATGACTACCATGACAGGAATGCGAGGGCGCGATGTATTGATGTAAATGATCCTGTTTTTGTCCTCAACTACGCTGCAGGGCCTAAATGGCTCGCAGGCACTGTGATTGCCAAAGAGGGAAATAGGATTCTGGTAGTTAAACTTACCAATGGACAAATCTGCCGCAAACACGTGGATCAAACAAAAAAGGAGGTTCAGCAACCCCATAGAAGAAGCAGAGGAAGAACACGATGTAGAGTTTACTCCACCACAGGTGACCGAACACCGGAACCAAAGGGAGGAGAGCCCAATCACTGTGGGCAGTCTGGATAGGCCTGAGGCACCGCAAACAGCAGACACTCAGGCCAGCGCCCAACAACCGGAGCCCCAACTCAGGTGCTCTACAAGAGAGCGTAAACCACCAGAGAGACTCAACATGTCATCCCAATAAGACTTTGGGGGGGAGGTGATGTCATGTATTCAACCAGCATTGTAACCCATGTATAATCTGACCTAAGTTGTACACTGTGAGAACAATGACCACTAGGTGGGAGACACTCCTAACCTGGACCTTCAAGTATAAAAGGGGAAGCTCCACCCACCTTCATCACTTGAGTGCTAAGGAATAAAGGACAGGTCACAGACTGACCTTCTCTCAAGCATGGGCCTCTTGTGCATTTATACTGTATAGTAAGGACGTATCACGTATGACCCGGGACCCACGAGGAGTTAGCCCGGATCATCCGGGACCTGGCGGTCGACGGAGCATTAAGGGAAACGGTGGCAACAATCAATATTTCTGCAGTAGCCAGTGTGGCCAGTCAAGAAGCCAGATGGATCATACCAACTGACTATGACTACACTGCGCTGAATAAGGTCATGCCATGGGAACGCGCCATAGTAGCCAGTCTAGCGACCATTTTTAATGGTCTAAAACCCAAACATAAAATCTTTACCGTATTAGACATAGCCAATGGATTCTGGTTGGTACCCCTTTTCCAAGAATCACAAAATAAGTTTGCCTTCACCGTAGGAGAACGGCAGTACACCCGGACCAGGGTACCACAGGGATTCCACAACAACCCGGCCATATTCCACCGGACTATGAGCAGAGTGTTGAGAGAACCTGATCACCTACAAGAGTATCACCCTACAATATGTAGACGACTTGTTGATAGTCTCCGAAAGTACAAAAGGACACACTGGGGCACCTGTAGAAGTCGTGGAGGCGCTCCAGAGATCCGGGTTTAAAGTGAACCCAAAGAAAGCCCAGGTAGGGTTGCCCAAAGTACAGAACTTGGGGCACGAAATCTCACAAGGGTCTTGGCCAATGTTGAACGACAGGCGAGAGAGACACCATTAGGGAGATGCCCCGCCTAACTACTGTAAGGGGGTGTCAGGAAGGCACTGAGATTTTCTAACTACTGCAGAAATGTTGTCCCTAACTTCGTGGTGCTCGCGGATCCCATACAGCAATTGGTGAAAGGGGGAAAGCTCTCCTTAGAATCCATAGATTGGGGACCGGAGCAGGAACGGCATATAAGGGCCTAAAGGAAGCCCTCATGTCCGCCCTGGCTCTAGGACTGCCCAACATCGAGCTCCCATTCCATATTTACTGTGATAACCAGGGAAGTTTCTATGGAGCCGTGGTCACCCAAGCCCACGACGACCGGCAAAGACCAAACATTCGTTGGCAGCGGGCCTGTCCAGTGGTGAGCAACATGGGCAGTGAAAATTAGTGAACCCGCAGTAATGTCCGGAGATATCGTGTTACATACCAAGCACACTCTGGTAGAAATGTTAAAGATGGGAAAGCTCCGAGCCACTCCAACGTCCTGTTACCCCCGGGTAAAGACAGTGAGGAACACCGGAGAGAACCTGAAATTCTGGCCATGGGGGAACCAGATGAGTGCCACCCACTCGACTGGGACGATGCCCCGGGGAACATAGGCAAGGGACCCTCAGACGATCCCGATCTGGTGTTGTATGTAGACAGTTCCCAAAAATACATAGATGGAGTCCCCCATACCTGGTGGACTGTAGTAAATCAGAGACTAGAGACCATATTGAATGGGGTTTTGTTTGAGAGCTTCGCTGTCAGTTCAGATGTCGGCACAGGTGATAGAACTGACCGCACTGACCGAAGCCCTCAAACCAGCCGAGAGAACACGGGTCAGTATCTACACGGATAGCCGCTACGCCTTTGGCCTAGTACATGACTACATGACTGAGGAAGACGAGGGTTTGTCACCTCAAGGGGCAAGGCCATCAAGCTTAAGGACTGTATTAGGCTGCTATTTGATGCTGCTAGTAAACCTGCCCAAGTAGCAGTGATAAAGGTGAAGGCCCACCAATGAATGGTGGGTGAGATACAGAAAGGACCACGCAGCCCGACGGACCACAGAGTCCAAAGCTCTTGACCCAGAACCCGTGAGCGTCCTGGCGCTCGGGGGAAGACAGTATAGACTTCAGGAAACGACAGGAAGATCTAAGTGAAAAGGAGAAGGAGGAGTGGAAGACATGGGCAGGCCCGGGGTTCAGACTCCATACAGAGACGGGATAGTCGAGTGATTGCCCCCGAATGCATACGACGTATATTGATGGAACTGCATCGCAGGATCGATCACCGCGGACGTAATGCTGTAACTACTAGTATTGCTCGGGATTGGTGGTGGCCGGCCATGGGCGATGGGTAGCCAAATACTGTCAACAATGTATTACATGCGCCCAACACAACCCTGGGAAGGATGTAAAGATCAGGGTGGCCCATCAGCCCCGCCCGCAGGGACCATGGGAAAATCTGTAGATTGATTTTACAGGGCTATTATCAAACTCTCGAGGAAGGAAATATTGTCCGGTAATAATGGATCAATTCACCCGATGTAACCTGCAACTTTACCGCGACCACGGTCGGGCCAATTCTGGCTGAGGAGGCGATTCCCCTTTGGGGAATACCCGTGCAGATTGACTCAGACCAGGGAAAGTAATAAAGGAAGTCTGTAAGTCTGGGCATTAAACAAAAGTTCCACATTGGGTACCATGCCCAAAGTTCAGAGATGGTAGAGAGAATGAATCGGACTCTTAAAACCTCGCTGGCCGAGGCTGTACAGGAAAGCGGGCAATCCTGGCCGCAATTGTTACCCACAATATTAATGAGATATTGTGCAAACCCCAAATCGAACTACAGGGCTAACGCCCTGCGAGCTGATGACAGGACGTGCCATGGAATTAGCTGAGGGTATAATTACGGGAGAACCAGACCTGGCACCATTACGGGACTGAATCAGATGGTATGTAAACAGTTAGAGGATATGAGACAGGACGTCGGGGGGCAACGGGAATGTCGGGACCATGCTGAGGACTTATGATCCCCGGCAGACGTGCCGCAGACAGGAGAAAAGGTCATGGCCAAGGGCTCGCCCCTCGGGGGATCAGTGGTGATACCTGCGCGTGCGTGGATATGGGAGGAAAGGGACGTTGGAAACACAGGTCCCAGCTGAAACCAACTGAGGGTCCTCAGCCTTTCTCTGTACAGGATGGCATACTAGAAAATGCTGCTGCTGCTGCTCTGGGGGACAACCCAGGGATACGCGGATGACGGTGAAGACCCAAATGACCCGGACAACAGACGACATGTAAACCCCGACGGAGTCAGAATATACGGGACCTTCCAGCCCGCGCAGACAGGGTGGCTGCCAAACTACGACGGTGCTTCAGTACGTGGATGTGGAAGACCTGGTCACAATCTGATGATTATATTTGTACTGAAAAACCAAACCCTACGTATGTATTGTCCTTTGCATAGTAGACGAATGAGGGGGGCTATTCTCGCTATAGGAATATGAAAGACTTTATGGACCCAGTTAATCCACCACGCGATGCTTTCCAGTCATCGAATATGAGCCCGAGGCGGGCACAATATGTGTGCGGTCAAACGCGATAAGGGTCTGATTTATCTACAACTGTGAAAGCGAAGGCAGGTCGTGCCCATCGCCCGTGTTAAGAGCGAAATGGGTCAGCGAGTGACTATCAACTACTGCCCCACCCGTCACCCCTCCACCCGAGCCTTACGTTGCCCTGAATTGATGCCAGGTCCCCCGAGCGGGTTCGTCTTAAGGGCAGAGGGTATAGAATTGTATGACAATGTACATTGAGACTGTGCCAGTTATAGTAAACTTAACAGAGTTAGGATTACCAAGTAGATGCGACGAAAGACTGCATAAGCTGTATGAAAGATTATTATACACGGTGCTGAGGGAGGCCACAGGCGTATCCCGCTTCAGGGGACACTCAGAGGAACCCCATCGACATAAATGGCTTGGGGAACGGACAGTCCAGGATTTATTAAAGAGGATCACGGTAATGGAAGGACACCATCAACCGGTTCATTGACCAGGAGTATGATGCTGCTGTCGCCTCCATAAAGAGGGAAATTTGTCACTCCTATGGTCACTCTAGCGACAACTCCAAGACATAGTCGACGGGTTTACCAAGGCATATGAAAGTATGGGCCTTACGCTAAACATCAGTAAGGCAAAGGTCCTCCACCAGCCTGTCCTCGCTGCCCTGGACAACGTGGACTATTTTCCATACCTTGGGAGCCTCTTATCAACAAAATGAGACATTGATGAGGAGATTCAACTCCGCCTCCAGTGCGCCAGCGCAGCCTTTGGCCACCTGAGGAAAAGAGTGTTCGAAGACCAGGCCCTCAAATCTACCACCAAGCTCATGGTCTACAGGACTGTAGTAATACCCACCCTCCTATATGGCTCAGAGACATGGACCATGTACAGTAGACCTCAAGTCGCTGCAGAAATACTACCAACGATGCCTCCGCAAATCCCCTGGGAGGACAAACGTACCAACATTAGCGTCCTTGATCAGGCCAACATTCCCAGCACTGAAGCACTGACCACACTCGATCAGCTCCGCTGGGCAGGCCACATTGTCCACATACC
The DNA here is from genome assembly GCF_044704955.1 of Pristiophorus japonicus. Lineage (NCBI taxonomy): Eukaryota > Metazoa > Chordata > Chondrichthyes > Pristiophoridae > Pristiophorus > Pristiophorus japonicus. Next base: position 146,900,464 of record NC_091980.1, read on the forward strand.
AGACACGAGACTCCCAAAGTAAACGCTCTACTCGGAACTCCTTCACGGCAAGTGAGCCAAAGGTGGGCAGAGAAAACGTTACAGGGACACCCTCAAAGCCTCCCTGATAAAGTGCAACATCCCCACTGACACCTGGGAGTCCCTGGCCAAAGACCGCCCTAAGTGGAGGAAGTGCATCTGGGAGGGCACTGAGCACCTCGAGTCTTATCGCCGAGAGCATGCAGAACTCAAGCACAGGCACCAGAAAGAGCGCGCGGCAAACCTGTCCCACCCTCCCATACTCTCAATGGCTGTCTGTCCCACCTGTGACAGGGACTGTGGTTCTCGTATTGGACTGTTCAGCTGCCTATGGACTCATTCTAAGAGTGGAAGCAAGTCTTCCTCGATTCCGAGGGATTGCCTATGATGATGATGATGGATGATTGGGCAAGCAAGACACAACCTGGATCAGACCCAAAGGGGCGAGGTGCCCGACTGGATCAACAGTACTCACCTTCATGACATTGCACAACTGCCTGGGGCTATAGAGACATGTACACTGAAAGGAATGCCTGGGCTACATCCTGTGGTCCCAGGGTGTGTGGACTCACACCGACACCTAGTGGGCATGATTCTCTCGATGCCAGGACGTGATCTCCTACCCCCAATACGAGGCCGAGAACCTGGGGCTGATTCGGGGGAATGAGTACCTTCGATTTTTCCCTTCAATCAGTACGCCATTGGGACAAATGGGACCATAAAGGGGGTCACCCTAACCGGCTGCCGACGCAAAGAACCGGGAGCAAAGATGGGTGTGGGTTCAACCAAACAGATGGGTACGTGCTGGAAGTGTCTCATGTAGGCCATCAGCAGACTCGCTCCGCTTCCCAAGGAAAAGGGGAGTACTGTGTGGTTACAACCGAAACCGCCTATGACTATGCTGGGTTAGAATGTAATGTGACCATGCCCAACTTCTGCTTTAAACCCTGGGTCCCAATAAACATCGGACATGCCCGAATGGTATATAACCACCCCAGAGAACAGGTGGCCCTAAACATCAGAGACAAATTAGAACAGTATGGGGAACCGGTTGGTGCGCCAATTCCCCACCTCCCAGAAGACCTGAAGGAGATTAAGGAAAATCTCCGGAAGACCCTTAAACGGTATCATATCCCAGAACATGACCTGACCGTGCTAGGCAAGGAGATAGATAAGGAACTTCGAGAAGCACCATAGTACCTCTGAGCGTGGAACTAGGGGCTGAATGTGAACATTCACCCTTGGATTGGAATAATCTCTCACAGCGTAGTGGCAGGGAAAGCTGCTCGGGAAGAGTGTGCAAGACTCGGAGATTATTTAGCTTAAGACGCACTATGCATCCCTAACCTAGCGGCTGATCACCACAATCAGGGCGGGACACACAAGGCAGATAACTTAATAATAGTTGGTAGCCTTGGGCGGGGTAGCCAAGGACCAAAAGTGGGGACTGAAGTGGGACAAACCGTCCTTCAGCAATTAAGGGGTTAACACTGCACCTTGTATGCTACGGGCTTCCACTTAATCAATTCTTAGAAATATAATGAGGACACACACACATCAGTTCAGAGTGACACACAGCACATGACCCGCATCACAGATGATAACATTGGATGTGATCAGACATGATTACAATTAAACTGATTACACTTAAACACTGCTGAACAGTTAACCGTAACTGTCATGCACACCTGGTGTATATTCTAAGTTGATCAAGTAAATGTATAAATATGTTGACAAAATATTATTCGGAGGGAGGGATGTTGGACTGAGTTGGAACTCAGGAGTGAACTGATCTCCCTCGCAAATAAAAATAAACAGCTTTTAATTTGTACCAAACGGCCTTGTGTGCATAAACATTCCACTTCAATAAACATCAGAAAATCCTCTTAACTGATGCAGGTCAAAAGGTACAGTGGGCTTTTAGCAGATCATTGTGTACTCCAAGCAGCTCAAAGTGATTGCTTTATCCTGGAGAAGCAATTCATTTCATGGTGCTTTCCTCTTTTTTTCTCTAAATGGGTTCATTTGGGAAGAGTTGAAATAGCAAAACCATTAATATTCAGACTCAAATCTGGAGCAGGTTCTGAAAGTGTGTAGTACGTATCACCAAAGTTCAAGAGAATGGACGAGGGGGTGGAGGGGTGGGGTGGGGGGTGAATTGGAATGTAGCCAAATATTTGACACCAAGAGTGGGCTTTAAACTGTTGAAAAATTGAGGGGGCGGGGAGCAGGGACATTCAGTTCAGGCTGGTTATACTGTGCAAATGACAGTAGTTGCTGGAAACACTCAGCAGGTCAGGCAACATCTGCGGAGAGAGAAAGATAGGCATAATGTTAAGAACACAAACATAAGAACATAAGAAATAGGAGCAGGAGTAGGCCATTTGGCCCCTCGAGCCTGCTCCGCCATTTAATACGATCATGGCTGATCTGATCATGGACTCAGCTCCACTTCCCAGCCCGCTCCCCATAACCCTTTATCGTTTAAGAAACTGTCTAATTCTGTCTTAAATGTATTCAATGTCCCAGCTTCCACAGCTCTCTGCGACAGTGAATTCCACAGATTTACAACCCTCCAAGAGAAGAAATTTCTCCTCATCTCAGTTTTAAATGGGCGGCCTCTTATTCTAAGATCTTGCCCCCTAGTTCTAGTCTCCCCCATCAGTGGAAACATTCTCTCTGCATCCACCTTGTCAAGCCCCCTCATAATCTTATATATTTCGATAAGGTCACCTCTCATTCTTCTAAATTCCAATGAGTAGAGACCCAACCTACTCAACCTTTCCTCATAGGTCAACCCCCTCATCTCCGGATCAACCTAGTGAACCTTCTCTGAACATCCTCCAAAGCAAGTATGTCGTTTCGTAAATATGGAAACCAAAACTGTTGTGTCCTTCCACACTACACCTGTGGTGATTCCGGCTCGTCCGGGCTGACCGCAGGGACTGTGCATGCTGCTGACGGTTCTTGTTGCTCGTTCACTGGCAGTGGTGTGGGCAGCATCTCATGATTTTCCTCAGGTTCATCAGTGTCCATGCTGAACCTTTTCTTTACTTGGTCCAGATACTTGCGGCATATCTGCCCATTGTTGAGTTTGATCACTATGACCCTATTTCCCTCTTTATCAATTACAGTACCCTCAAGCCACTTGGGCCCCACATGATGATTAAGAACAAATACAGGGTCATCGATTTCTATCCATAGCTGGTCAGTAGATGCGCCCTTTGCTTGTCAGCCGCTGCCGCTCCCAGCCAGTCCTTCATGACAAAACTCTGCTGGAGCCTCTCAACGAAATCATCCCAGTCCTCACCAACACAGTATCATTCCTCCATGCTACCGGTGGCCATTCTCTTGAGTCGTTGATTCCCGTTTCTCGTCGCCAAATGTTGTGTCCTTACATACGACAGAAAATCAACACGAGGCACATACTGGAGACAAGGTCACTCTGTGACCTGTACCTTTATTCACAGGACCAAGAAGTGATGACCCTGCGTGGGACCTCCCTTTAGATACCTGGATGACCAGGTGAGGAGTGTCTCCCACAAGTTCACCCCCTGTGGTCAAGGTGTGCATTTCTCAGGTGTATACAATGTACAGTGTTGTTACATAAAGGTTACAGTTATGTGAAGTTACAAACATGACATCACCTCCCCCCAACGTCTTTGGGTCAAAGATTGAGTCTTTCAGGCGGTCGACGCTCTCTCGTGGAGCGCCGCAGTTGGGGCTCTGGTTGTTGAGCTTTGGCATGCATCTTTGTCACCTGTGGTGATTCCGGCTCGTCCGGGCTGACCGCAGGGACTGTGCATGCTGCTGACGGTTCTTGTTGCTCGTTCACTGGCAGTGGTGTGGGCAGCATCTCATGATCTTCCTCAGGTTCCTCAGTGTCCATGCTGAACCTTTTCTTTTCTTAGTCCAGATACTTGCGGCATATCTGCCCATTGTTGAGTTTGATCACTATGACTCTATTTCCCTCTTTATCAATTACAGTACCCTCAAGCCACTTGGGCCCCACATGATGATTAAGAACAAATACAGGGTCATCGATTTCTATCCATAGCTGGTCAGTAGATGCGCCCTTTGCTTGTCAGCCGCTGCTGCTCCCAGCCAGTCCTTCATGACAAAACTTTGCTGGAGCCTCTCAACGAAATCGTCCCAGTCCTCACCAACACAGTATCATTCCTCCATGCTACCGGTGGCCATTCTCTTGAGTCGTTGATTCCCGTTTCTCGTCGCCAAATGTTGTGTCCTTACACACGACAGCAAATCAACACGAGGCACATACTGGAGACAAGGTCACTCTGTGACCTGTACCTTTATTCACAGGACCAAGAAGTGATGACCCAGTGTGGGACCTCCCTTTATATACCTGGATGACCAGGTGAGGAGTGTCTCCCACAAGTTCACCCCCTGTAGTCAAGGTGTGCATTTCTCAGTATACAGTGTACAGTGTTGTTACATAAAGATTACAGTATGTGAGGTTACAAACATGACAAAAACTGCACGCAGTATTCCAGGTCTAAGACCCAGGTCAGAGCTAGAATTGTCTGATGGTGCTGAAGTCAAGCCTGAAATGGCACTGAATTCTGGGCCTGACATTTTCTGAATTAAAGGAATAGCCTTTTAATAATAAAAGTGTCCCCAATGTGTGTCAGCATGAAGGTGATGGAAGGATGAGGATTCATTTTTGTTCACCTAGTTGAACAGCTTATAAAAATATTTAATAAACAGAATGGGCACACATAATGTTTCCATATAGGATCTACCAGCTTCCTCAGCAGTGCTACCTATGGCCCAGTGGTAGATCCCTTAACCTGAGTCAGAAGGTTTAAGTCCCATTTCAGAGACTTGAGCACAGAAATCCAGGCCGACAGTCCCAGTGCAGTACAGAGAAAGTGCTGCACTATCAGGGGTCCCTGTGCAGTACAGAGGGAGTGCTGCACTGCCAGGGGTCCCAGTGCAGTACAGAGGGAGTGTTGCACTGCCAGGGATCCCAGTGCAGTACAGAGGGAGTGCTGCACTGTCAGGGGTCCCATTGCAGTACAGAGGGAGTGCTGCACTGTCAGGAATCCCAATGCAGTACAGAGGGAGTGCTGCACTGTCAGGGGTCCCAGTGCAGTTCAGAGGGAGTGCTACACTGTCAGGGGTCTCTGTACAGTACAGAGGGAGTGCTGCACTGTCAGGAGTCCCAATACAGAAGGAGTAATGCACTGTCAGGAGTCCCAGTGCAGTACAAAGGGAATGCTGCACTGTCAGGAGTCCCAGTGCAGTACAGAGGGAGTGCTGCACTGTCAGGGGTCCCAGTGCAGTACAGAGGGAGTGTTGCACCGTCAGGAGTCCCAGTGCAGTACAAAGGGAATGCTTCACTGTCAGGAGTCCCAGTGCAGTACAGAGGGAGTGTTGCACCGTCAGGGGTCCCAGTGCAGTATGGAGGGAATGCTGCACTGTCAGGGATCCCAGTGCAGTACAGAGGGAATGCAGCACTGTCAGGAGTCCCAATGCAGTACAAAGGTAATGCTGCACTGTCAGGAGTCCCAGTGCAGTACAGAGGGAGTGCTGCACTGTCAGGGGTCCCAGTGCAGTACAGAGGGAGTGTTGCACCGTCAGGGGTCCCAGTGCAGTACAGAGGGAATGCTGCACTGTCAGGAGTCCCAGTGCAGTACAGAGGGAGTGCTACACTGTCAGGGGTCTCTGTATAGTACAGAGGGAGTGCTGCACTGTCAGGAGTCCAAGCAGGGGTCCCAGTACGGTTATGAGGGAGTGCTGCACTGTCAGGGGTCCCAGTGCAGTACAGAGGGAGTGCTGCACTGTCAGGAGTCCCAGTGCAGTACAAAGGGAATGCTGCACTGTCAGGAGTCCCAGTGCAGTACAGAGGGAGTGCTGCACTGTCAGGGGTCCCAGTGCAGTACAGAGGGTGTGTTGCACCGTCAGGGGTCCCAGTGCAGTACAGAGGGAATTTTTTTTAAAAAAAATTATTTTATTCGTAGCCAATCTTTCCAATTCTTTGTCAGATCACAAACGCCAGAGGTCACCTTGCACACATCAAGGATCACCCTGCGCTAATGCTCTTAGCCAAAAGGCCTAGAGCCCAAGCACCGTTCCTGGAAGTACTGCAATACCAGGTTCGTGCCATGGAGGTGGATGGGTCAGCAACCCCACACACCTCCGTGGAGGAGGATGGGTCAAGCTACCCCACCCACCTCCTATTTCGGAATGCTGCACTGTCAGGAGTCCCAGTGCAGTACAGAGGGAGTGTTTCACCGTTAGGGATCCCAGTGCAGTACGGAGGGAATGCTGCACTGTCAGGGGTTCCAGTACAGTTCAGAGGGAGTGCTGCACTGTCAGGAGTCCCAGTACAGTAAAGAGAGAGTGCTTCACTGCCGGTGCCATTATTGAGATGAGACTTTAAACTGAGGCCCCGCCTGCCCTTTCAGGGGGACAGTACTATTTCAAAGAGCATGTGAGTTCTTTCCAGTGTCCTGGCCAATATTTATCCCTCAACCAACAGATTATTTGGTCATTATCACAACAACAACTTGCATTGATATACCGCCTTTAACATAGTGAAACATCCCGGGGCGCTTCACAAGGAGTGCCATCAAACAAAATTTTACACCGAGTCACAAAAGGAAATATTAGGACACGTGGCCAGAACCCTGGCCCAAGAGATAGGCTTTAAGGTGCGTCTTAAAGGAGCAGAGAGATAAAGAGGTGGAGGGGCTTTGGTAGAGAATTTCAGAGCCTAGGGCTCAGGCAGTGGAAGGCACGGCCACCAATGGTAGAGCGGCCAGAATGGGAAGAGCGCAAAGATCCGGAGGGTGGTAGGCGATGTTCCAGCTCAGCTTCGCAGTGCAGCTGTATGAAGGTGCCGCACAGCCCCGGATCGGTTTCTGAAAGGGAGATTCCTCGCCGGGGACGTGCAGCCCATTAAAGAAAGAAAGACTTGCATTTATATAGTGCCTTTCATGACCACCGGTCGTTTCAAAGCGCTTTACAGCCAATGAAGTACTTTTTGGAGTGTAGTCACTGTTGTAATGTGGGAGGCGCGGCAGCCAATTTGTGCACAGCAAGCTCCCACAAACAGCAATGTGATAATGACCAGATAATCTGTTTTTTTTTGATATGCTGATTGAGGGATAAATATTGGCCAGGACACCGGGGATAACTCTCCTGCTCTTCTTTGAAACAGTGGCCGTGGAATCTTTTACGTCCACCTGAGAGAGCAGACGGGGCCTCGGTTTAATGTCTCATTTGAAAGACGGCACCTCCGACAGTGCAGCACTCCCTCAGCACTGCACTGGAGCGTCAGCCTAGATTTACGTGCTCAAGTCCCTGGAGTGGAACTTGAAAACTTGAACCCACAACCTTACTTAAGGAAGGATATACTAGCCTTGGAGGGGGTACAGAGACGATTCACTAGGCTGATTCCAGAGATGAGGGAGTTACCTTATGATGATAGATTGAGTAGACTGGGTTTTTACTCGTTGGAGTTCAGAAGGATGAGGGGTGATCTTATAGAAACATTTAAAATAATGAAGGGGATAGACAAGATAGAGGCAGAGAGGTTGTTTCCACTGGTCGGGGAGACTAGAACTAGGGGGCACAGCCTCAAAATACGGGGGAGCCAATTTAAAACCGAGTTGAGAAGGAATTTCTTCTCCCAGAGGGTTGTGAATCTGTGGAATTCTCTGCCCAAGGAAGCAATTGAGGCTAGCTCATTGAAGTCACAGATAGATAGATTTTTAATCAATAAGGGAATTAATGGTTATGGGGAGCGGGCGGGTAAGTGGAGCTAAGTCCACGGCTAGATCAGCCATGATCTTTTTGAATGGCGGAGCAGGCTCGAGGGCTAGATGGCCTACTCCTGTTCCTAATTCTTATGTTCTTATGTTTAAAGGCGAGTGTGCTACCCACTGAGCCACAGCTGACACTGAACATGGTTTTAGGATAGACGTTGTCCCCGTAAGATCCGGGTTGATTGCTCTATGCAAACTGCCGTTTGCATTTGCCTCAAATGACAGTGACTACAATTCAAGTAATTGATTGGCTGTGAGGAGTTGTGTTATGTCCTGTGGGGGGGGCGGGGAGGGGAGTCCTTCCTTTGAGCATCGTTGCAAAGAACAAAGAACACTATCATCAATGTTTATTGGTATAAAAAGCAGTCACTGGGCATGAACAGGACAAGTCAGTTTTACAATCGACAAAGATAATGAAAAGAGCCAAGGTTGTTTTCATCGATTGCCCATCTTTAACCCTTTGCCTCCATGGCCAGGAAGATCTTAACAAACTCCAATCGTTAGACTGACAAAATCTAGACTGACACTGCAGTGCAGTACTGATGGGTGTGCGGCACTGCATAATCTAATGCAGAATTGTGTGCCTTGGTACGTAGGGAGAGTCAGGCCACGTTGTCCGTATGCCTGACACGAGACTCCCAAAGCAAGCGCTCTACTCGGAATTCCTACACAGCAAGCGAGCCCCAGGTGGGCAGAGGAAACGTTACAGGGACACCCTCAAAGCCTCTTTGATAAAGTGCAACATCCCCACCGACAGCTGGGAGTCCCTGATCAAAGACCGTCCTAAATGGAGGAAGTGCATCCGGGAGGGCGCTGAGCATCTCGAGTCTCATCGCCAAGAGCATGCAGAAATCAAGCGCAGGCAGCGGAAGGAGCGTGCGGCAAACCAGTCCCACTCACCCTTTCCCTCAATGACTATCTGTCCCACCTGTGACAGAGACTGTAATTCCCGTATTGGACTGCAGTCACCTGAGAACTCACTTTTAGAGTGGAAGCAAGTCTTTCTCGATTTTGAGGGACTGCCTATGATGATGGGGGGGAGTGAGAGAAATATATACAAACTGGCAGTTTGTGATGAACATTTGGATTGATACAGGCCCAAAATGCTAAGCTTAGAACTCTTAGAACAGTGGTCAGCTCAATGCAAGAATGATAAAGTACAGAACGAAGGAGTGAAATCTAGAGGTGCAAATGTACATATCTTTAAAGGTGGGAGTGCAGGTAGAAAATCTCACTAAAACGGCAAATGAGTTTCCAATTTATATTTGGGACACTGAAAACTAAAACAAAAATGTGATGTTAGGAACAAAGGAACAGGAATCGACTACATGTCCCCTCGAGTCTGTTCCGCCATGCAATGAGATCATGGCTGATCTGTGACCTAACGCCAAATACTCGCCTTTGCCCCATAATCCCTTAATACCTTTGGTTAACAAAAATCTACCACTCAGACCTAAAATTAACAATTGATCGAGCAACAACTGACGTTTGCGGAAGAGAGTTCCAAACTTGTAAAAGTATTTCCCAACTGCACGTCTGATAGGCCTGGCTCTAATTTTTAGAGTATGTACCCTAGCAGGACATTCTGAAAAGGGAGGGTGAACAGCCAGTTGTCGTGGTGCACATAGGTACCAACGATATAGGTAAAAAATGGGATGAGGTCCTACGAGATGAATTTAGGGAGCTAGGAGCTAAATTAAAAAGTAGGACCTCAAAAGTAGTAATCTCAGGATTGCTACCAGTGCCACGTGCTAGTCAGAGTAGGAATCGCAGGATAGCTCAGATGAATACGTGGCTTGAGGAGGGGTGCAGAAGGGAGGGATTCAAATTCCTGGGACATTGGTACCGGTTCTGGAGGAGGTGGGACCAGTACAAACCGGACGGTCTACACCTGGGCAGGACCAGAACCAATGTACTAGGGGGAGTGTTTGCTCGTGCTGTTGGGGAGGAGTTAAACTAATATGGCAGGGGGATGGGAACCAATGCAGGAAGGCAGAGGGAAGTAGAATGGGGGCAGAAGCAAAAGATAGAAAGAATAAAAGTAAAAGTGGAGGGCAGAGAAACCTAAGGCAAAAAGCAAAAAGGACCACATTACATCAAAATTCTAAAGGGGCAAAGTGTGTTAGAAAGACAAGCCTGAAGGCTCTGTGCCTCAATGCAAGGAGTATTCGGAATAAGGTGGATGAATTAACTGCGCAGACAGCAGTTAACGGTTATGATGTAATTGGCATCACGGAGACATGGTTCCAGGGTGACCAAGGCTGGGAACTCAACATCCAGGGGTATTCAACATTTAGGAAGGATAGACAGAAAGGAAAAGGAGGCGCGGTGGCATTGCTGGTAAAAGAGGAAATTAATGCAATCGTAAGAAAGGACATTAGCTTGGATGATGTGGAATCGGTATGGGTGGAGCTACGGAATACCAAAGGGCAGAAAATGCTAGTGGGAGTTGAGTACAGACCACCAAACAATAGTAGTGAGGTTGGGGACAGCATCAAACAAGAAATTAGGGATGCGTGCAAAAAAGGTACAGCAGTTATCATGCGTGACTTTAATCTACATATTGATTGGGCTAACCAAACTGGTAGCAATGCGGTGGAGGAGGATTTCCGAAAGTGTATTAGGGATGGTTTTCTCGATCAATGTGTCGAGGAACCAACTAGGGAGCTGGCCATCCTAGACTGGGTGATGAGTAATGAGAAAGGATTAATTAGCAATCTTGTTGTGCGAGGCCCCTTGGGGAAGAGTGACCATAACATGGTAGAATTATTTATTAAGATGTAGAGTGACACAGTTAATTCAGAAACTAAGGTCCTCAACTTAAGGAAATGTAACTTCGATGGTTTGAGGCGTGAATTGGCTAGAATAGACTGGCAAATGTTACTTAAAGGGTTGACGGTGGATAGGCAATGGCAAACATTTAAAGATACTTCGATGAACTTCAGCAATTGTACATCCCTGTCTGGAGTAAAAATAAAACAGGGAAGGTGGCTCAACTGTGGCTAACAAGGGAAATTAAGGATAGTGTTAAACCCAAGGAAGAGACATATAAATTGGCCAGAAAAAGCAGCAAACCTGAGGACTGGGAGAAATTTAGAATTCAGCAGAGGAGGACAAAGGGTTTAATTAAGAGAGGGAAAATAGAGTACGAGAAGAAGCTTGCCGGGAACATAAAAACTGACTGCAAAAGCTTCAAAAGATATGTGAAGAGAAAAAGATTAGTGAAGACAAACGTAGGTCCCTTTCAGTCAGATTCAGGTGAATTTATAATGGGGAACAAAGAAATGGCAGACCAATTGAACAAGTTCTGTCTTCACGAAGGAAGACACAAATAAACTTCCGGAAGTACTAGGGGACCGAGGGTCTAGTGAGAAGAAGGAACTGAAGGATATCCTTATTAGGCAGGAAATTGTGTTGGGGAAATTGATGGGATTGAAAGCCGATAAATCCCTGGTTAGCCTGACATCAGTAGTGGGACTGGTAGCAATCCTGAGATTACTACTTTTGAGGTCCTCCTTTTTAATTTAGCTCCTAGCTTCCTAAATTCATCTCATAGGACCTCATCCCATTTTCTATCTATATCATTGGTACCTATGTGTACAATGACAGCTGGCTGTTCACCCTCCCTTTTCAGAATGTCCTGCACCCGCTCCGAGACATCCTTGACCCTTGCACCAGGGAGGAAACATACCATCCTGGAGTCTTGGTTGCGGCCGCAGAAACGCCTATCTATTCCCCTTACAATTGAATCCCCTATCACTATAGCTCTCCCACTCTTTTTCCTGCCCTCCTGTGCAGCAGAGCCACCCACGGTGCCATGAACTTGGCTGCTGCTGCCCTCCCCTGATGAGTCATCCCCCTCAACAGTACCCAAAGCGGTGTATCTGTTTTGCAGGGGGATGACCGCAGGGGACCCCTGCACTACCTTCCTTACACTGCTGTTCCTGTTGGTCACCCATTTACTATCTGGCTGAGTACCCTTTACCTGCGGTGTGACCAACTCGCTAAACATGCTAGTTATGTCATTCTCAGCATCGTGAATGCTCCAGAGTAAATCCACCCGCAGCTCCAGTGCTGCAATACAGTCCGTCAGGAGCTGCAGGCGGATGCACTTCCCGCATATGTAGTCATCAGGGACACCGGAAGTGTCCCTGACTTCCCACATAGTACAGGAGGAGCATAACACGTGTCCGAGCTCTCCTGCCATGACTTAACCCTTAGATACACTTAAGTTGGCAACAACAATGCTAAATGTTACTTACTGATAAAGAAAGAAAAAGAAAAGCTACTTACCAATCACCAGCCAATCACTTACCCACTTGGCTGTGACCTCACCTTTCGATTTCTTTCTACTTTTTTGCCTTCTCCCTGTAGCTGCACAAGCACGCCTCAGCGACGCACCTCCTGACTCTCTCCATGCACCTGGAACTCCCGAGCCTCCTCCGACGTGTTGGGCCTTTTTATAGGCCTCAGTGACGCACCTCCTGACTCTCTCCACGCACCTGGAACTCCCGAGCCTCCTCCGACACATTGGGCCTTTTTATAGGCCTCAGCGACACACCTCCTGACTCTCTCCACGCACCTGGAACTCCCGAGCCTCCTCCGACGTGTTGGGCCTTTTTATAGGCCTCAGCGACGCAGCTCCCGACTCTCTTCACACACCTGGAACTCCAGTTTCTCTCCGATCTCCCCTCATGAACTTTCCGAGCTCATCTTGTCCATGCGACCCACTTCCTGCTCCCTTGACCCTATTCCCACCAAACTGCTAACCATCCAACTTCCTTTTCTGGCTCCCATGTTACCTGACATTGTTAATGGTTCTCTCTCCTCAGGTACTGTCCCCCACTTCCTCAAATCTGCGGTCATCACCCCTTGCCTCAAAAAACCACACTCTTGACCCCTCCATCCTTTCAAACCACTGCCCCATCTCCATCCTCTGTTTCCTCTCTAAAGCCCTTGAACATGTTGTCGCCTCCCAAATCCGTACCCATCTTCCCTGCAATTCCATGTTTGAATCCCTTCAATCCGATTTCCGTGCCTGCCACATACAGAAACGGCTCTCATCAAAGTCACAAATGACATCCTTTGCAACTGTAACAAAGGTAAACTATCCCTCCTCGACCTGTCTGCAGCCTGTGACACGGTTGACCACTCCATCCTCCTCCAACACCTCTCCACCATCGTCCAGCTGGGTGGGACTGCACTTGCCTGGTTCCATTCTTATCTATCTAATCGTAGCCAGAGAAGCACCTACAATGGCTTCTCTTCCCAATCCCGCATCGTTACCTCTGGTGTCCCCCCAAGGATCGATCCTTCGCATCCTCCTATTTCTCATCTACATGTTGCCCCTTGGTGACATCATCTGAAAACACAGCGTCAGTTTCTACATGTACACTGATGACACCCAGCTCTACCTCACCACCACTTCTCTCGACCCCTCCACGGTCTCTAAATTGTCAGACTGCTTGTCCGACATCCAGTTCTGGATAAGCAGAAATTTTCTCCAATTAAATATTGGGAACACTGAAGCCATTGTTTTCAGTCCCCGCAACAAACTCAGTTCCCTAGCCATTGACTCCATCCCTCTCCCCAACTTCTGTCTCAGGCTGAACCACACCTTAGTGTCATATTTGACTCTGTGCCGAGGCACTCCAGTCCCTCCGATGGACACTGTGTGCTCCATCTCCAGGGACACCCTGGCTCGAATGTTGCATGTGCTTCCCAGCAGGAATCGTGTGTGCAGCTTAGCAACTCTTTGCTCGTCATCTTGCCCTGCGGCAAAGGGCTTGGGCATTAGAGCCACTTGCAGTTCCATTACTACTGCCTGGGATCAGCTGGAGGCTGCGATTTGAACCCAAGTGTTCAAAGTGGAGGGGTTTGTTAAGAGCAGATAGTGGGAGACTTCCCGCTAGTAGAGTTGGTAACCAAAGGTCGCATTGTGATAATTGGCAAAGGGGGAGATGGAAACTGTTTTACTGCCCCGAGTTATGATCGGCACTGCCTTGACCCGAGGGTATTTGCGGAGCTGGGGAGGCGAGAGTGGGACTTGTCATGTACTCAACATTGTAACCCATGTATAATCTGACCTAAATTGTACACTGTGAGAACAATGACCACTAGGTGGGAGACACTCCTAACCTGGACCTTCAGGTATAAAAGGGGAAGCTCCACCCACCTTCATCACTTGAGTGCTAAGGAATAAAGGACAGGTCACAGACTGACCTTCTCTCAAGCATGGGCCTCGTGTGCATTTATACTGTGTAGTAAGGATCTATCAATGGTGACGAGAAACTGGGATTTAAACCACGCGAGCATGGCCACTAGCAGAACAGACGAGAGGTACTGTGTTAAGGAATGGTTGGGACAGAGATTCAACATTGTTAAAGCAACACACAGTTCTCCAGGCAGACAGGGGCAATCGGGCATGCCCCATCAAGTAGTCGAACCCAGAGGAGGAGTTCGACAGAGACAATGGCAAGCTGAACGCCAATTCACGCCATTGCAAGGGACAATGTGGCCAGTAATGGGGCCATCAACACCTGTTAATGGCGCACTCAAGGAAAATAACAGGGGCAGTCAGAGACGATTGACTGGCATTGGACCTTTTGTTTCCTATAACAACAGCTCATGTTGGAGGCGTGGAGGCACACACTCAGCCGGAGTTTGCAGAGATGAGCAAAATACCTGCAGAAATTGCAGAAATGAACGCTGGGGGAAATCGCTGGAAGCTGAAGTTCAGCGAGTTCATGTGGAGCATGTATACAGTTCATACACCAGGACGCCACCGATAATGATGAAAGTGCTCCTCAATGGCATCCCAGTATCAATGGAGCTAGACACGGGGGCCAGCCAGTCCCTGATGGGTATCAAACAGTTCAAAAAGTTGTGGGCGTCCAAGGCCAGGGGGCCAAATTTATCGCCGATTGACACACAGCTACGGACTTACACAAAGCAGATCATTCCGGTGCTAGGCAGCGCCACGGTAGTCGTGACCCACAAAGATTCGGAGAACAGGTTGCCACTCTGGATTGTCCCAGGGGACGGTCCCACACTACTGGGGAGGAGTTGGCTTGCTGTCATGAACTGGAAATAGGGCGATGTCAATGCAATCTCCTCTGTGGAGCGAGTATCATGCTCACAGGTCCTGGACAAATTTGACTCATTATTTCAACCCGGCATCGGCACTTTCATAGGGGCCAAGGTAGTGATTCACATAAACCCGGACGCCAGGCCAGTACGTTACAAGGCCAGAGTGGTGCCGTACTTGATGAGGGAAAAGATAGAAGGCGAACTGGACCGCCTGCTGAGGGAAGGCATCATCTCGCCAGTCGAATTCAGTGACTGGGCGAGCCCGATGGATGGGTCAGTCAGGATATATGGTGATTACAAGGCCACCATCAATCGGGTGTCACTCCAAGACCAGTACACGCTACCGAGAGCAGAGGACCTCTTTGCGACGCTATCCGCTGGCAAAAGTTTTTCAAAATTGGACCTGACCTCAGCTTACATGACCCAGGAGCTGGTGAGTGAGTCAAAGAAGCTGACCACCATCACGACACACAAGGGGTTGTTTGAGTACAACAGGTGTCCATTCGGGATTCGCTCGGCCGCCGCGATCTTCCAACGAAATATGGAAAGCCTCCTCAAGTCGATTCCAGGGACAGTGGTTTTTCAGGACGACAGCCTCATCATGGGTTACGATACTGAAGAACATCTCCACAACCTGGAGGAGGTGCTACGCAGACTGGACCGGGTAGGGCTGCGACTGAAAAAGGCGAAGTGTGTCTTCCTAGCTCCAGTGGTAGAATTCCTGGGGATGAGGGTAGCAGCAGACGGGATCAGCCCTACTGCGTCCAAGATGGAAGCGATCCAGAGAGCACCCAGACTCCGTAACACGACAGAGCTGCGTTCGTTCCTGGGGCTCCTGAACTATTTTGGTAACTTTCTTCCCAAATTGAGCACGCTGCTAGAGCCACTATACGTGCTCCCATGCAAAGGTCGCAAATGGGTCTGGGGGGGACAGCCAGGAAAGGGCTTTCCATAGAGCACGCAATTTGTTATGTTCCAACACTCTGTTAACACTATACGACCCATGTAAGAAACTTGTGTTAACGTGTGATGCATCGTCCTATGGTGTCGGGTGTGTGTTGCAGCATGTCAATGTCAAGGTTCAGTTACAGCCGGTAGCTTATGCCTCCAGGAGTATGTCCCAGGCAGAAAGGGGTTACGGGATGGTAGAAAAGGAGGCGCTTGCATGTGTATATGCTGTAAATAAAATGCACCAGTACCTGTTTGGCAGGAAATTTGAGCTGGAGACAGATCACAAACCCCTAACATCTCTTTTGGCCGACAACAAGGCCATAAATGCAAACGCATCGGCCCGCATACAGAGGTGGGCACTCACGTTAGCCTCCTATGACTATACAATTCGGCACAGACCGGGCACGGAAAACTGCGCCGATGCACTCAACAGGCTCCCACTAGCCATCACTGAAGGGGCTACCGAGCATGCTGCTGAGATGGTCATGGCTGTTGAAGCTTTCGGAAGCGAAGGCTCACCCGTGACAGCCCGTCAGATTAAAGTCTGGACAAATAGAGACCCACTATTGTCTTTAGTCAAGAAATGTGTCCTGAATGGGGACTGGGCAGCCACATACAGGGCATGCTCTGAGGAATTTAAACCATTTCACAGGCGCAGGGATGAACTCTCGATTCAGGCCGATTGCCTACTGTGGGCAAACCGCGTAGTCATTCCCCAGATGGACAGAGAGATATTCATCAGAGAACTCCACAATGAGCACCCGGGCATTGTCATGATGAAGGCAATTGCCAGTCACACGTTTGGTGGCCAGGGATAGACGCAGATCTGGAACTTTGTGTTCGCAGGTGCAACACGTGTGCCCAGCTGGGCAATGCGCCCAGGGAAGCCCCCCTTAGCCCCTGGCCATGGCCCGCCAAGCCTTGGTCACGTATCCATGTGGACTACGCAGGTCCTTTCATGGGAAAAATGTTTTTGGTTGTAGTAGACGCCTACTCCAAATGGATCGAGTGTGACATTTTAAATTCAAGCACATCCTCTGCCACGGTAGAAAGTCTACGGGCAATGTTCGCCGCCCACGTTCTACCGGACGTCTTGGTCAGCGACAATGGCCCGTGCTTCACAAGCACTGAATTACAGGACTTCATGGCAGGCAATGGAATTAACCATGTCAGAACGGCACCGTTCAAGCCGGCCTCAAACGGCCAGGCAGAACGAGCTGTGCAGATAATCAAACAGGGGATGCTCAGAATCCAATGGGGTCCCTACAAAGCCGCTTATAGTGCCTCTTGTTGGCCTGCAGATCTCGACCACACTCGCTCACAGGGGTTCCACTCGCACACCCCACCATGAAAGAAATTGTCGAGAGCAGGCGCCAGCCACAATATCACTACCATGACAGGAATGCGAGGGTGCGATGTATTGATGTAAATGATCATGTTTTTGTCCACAACTATGCTGCAGGGCCCAAATGGCTCGCAGGCACTGTGATTGCCAAAGAGGGAAATAGGATTCTGGTAGTTAAACTTACCAATGGACAAATCTGCCGCAAACACGTGGATCAAACAAAAAGGAGGTTCAGCAACCCCATAGAAGAAGCAGAGGAAGAACACGATGTAGAGTTCACTCCACCACAGGTGACCGAACACCGGAACCAAAGGGAGGAGAGCCCAATCACTGTGGGCAGTCCGGACAGGCCTGAGGCACCGCAAACAGCAGACACTCAGGCCAGCGCCCAACAACCGTAGCCCCAACTCAGGCGCTCTACAAGAGAGCGTAAACCACCAGAGAGACTCAACCTGTGATCCCAATAAGACTTTGGGGGGGGAGGTGATGTCATGTATTCAACCAGCATTGTAACCCATGTATAATCTGACCTAAGTTGTACACTGTGAGAACAATGACCACTAGGTGGGAGACACTCCTAACCTGGACCTACAGGTATAAAAGGGGAAGCTCCACCCACCTTCATCACTTTGAGTGCTAAGGAATAAAGGACAGGTCACAGACTGACCTTCTCTCAAGCATGGACCTCGTGTGCATTTATACTGTATAGTAAGGACGTATCAGGACTAATTTACTCTTTCGCACAGCAAACCCAATGGGCTGAATGGCCTATGATTCTAACTGCTGTCCTGTTTCACCACTTCAGACTCCAGATATGGGTGGAGGGGGTGGTTAATATTGACTGAAGTTTTGTACAGGATCTGCTGAAAGTGACTCTCTTGTCTCCACAGGGTATGGGCCTGCCCAAGTTGGAGCCTAAGTTTATCAACTACATTAAACATGGCTTCAGGACAGAGGACCCAAAGGTAAGCGTTTGATTTCAGCCACTTGTGTGGTCCATACTGAAATGCTGCTGTAGCAGTTCCTGCAGCTTGCTGCTTGCTTCTCATCTGTTGGTTTTTGTACCGACTCCTCCCAATATGGATGCGTAGTGCGGCTGAGGAGTTCTTCCCCACCTCACCGTGGATCCACTGCCGATGATGACTGTACGTACGGTACATGTGTGAAGTCTGGCAGGAACCTTGCTCCCACCCATCGAACCAGGGCCCAAGCAGATTGGGCAGTCGGAGTATTGTGCAGCACCGTTAGCTGCCACTGGAGGGAGCTCCACTGCTATGTAATCCAATTACCAAACTTGCAGAATGGGCGTGTAATTAACAAATGAAAGTCTGGGGGAGCGACCAACGTTCCCTTTAAGCCTAAGTTCCCTCTGCGCCACCCGCACAGCTGGCTCGCCGGCTTTTCAGTGAGAAACTGCAAGCGTGATATTTTGTCACAACACGGGTTAATAAGGCCATAAAAGTGCAACCGCTTCTATACAACTAAATCCCAAACGCAGAGCAGTTGTATTAAACTTGTATAAACTTTGGTTAGACTGGAGTATGGTGCAATGTTCTGGTCTTCATATTGCCAAATGAGACAGGAACCCTGGAGAGAGTGCAAAGAACATTGACATGGATGGTGCAAATCTGATCTTTTAACGGTCAGCATAGGTTGAACAGGTGGGACACTTTCTTCGTGAGAAGAGAAGACTGAGGAGTGACCTGGCTGAAGTCTTTAAAATGATGATGGGCTTCAATAGTGTGGAGAAGTTAGCATCGATGCGTTTAAGGGGAGGCTCGATGAGTATAAGAGGAAATGATTTGTTTGGGTGAGGTGAAGCAAGATGGGAGGAGACTGGTGTGGAGACCTGTTGGGTTCAATGGCCGCTTTCTGTGTTGTAAAGTCTCTGCAAGGTATGACCTGTGCTTTTGTTTTATAGATCATCAAGGAACTTTGGACATGGAGGCAAACCGTGGAAGGGAAGTAGAGAAGAAATGGGAAATAGCACAAACCCCTGAAAATTTTACTGTTCTATTCTGTTAACTGTTTCGTGTTCAATAAATCAGTTTGTTCTACAATTGTGCCTCATTGCACGAAGGATGTTTTTCACTGCACCGTGTGGGTCAGCGGGCACGGGGCGCGTTAGGGCAGCAGAGCTTTGGGTGAGCTGAAGTTTACAGAGGGTGGGAGGTTGGCCAGGAGTGCATCGGAATAGTTAAATCGGGAGGTCATCATAGGCGGCCCCTCGAACCAGGATGACTTGCTTCCACATGAGTTCACAGATGTTTCAATGAAAGACCCAATGTTCCAGTTGAAGGGTGGAAGATGCCTGTGCGTGGATTTTTTCAACATGTGGTGACTGTTGCACACCAGCGACCACATGGGCTTGACAGAGCTAGGTCTTGGTCCAGTGGCAAGGGTTAACTGGAGACCAGCTCTGCTGCATGGACCTAGTGCACACACATATCGCAGTGTGGGCTGGCCCGTGCTGCCCTTGGGCCCTCGCCTCTTCTGGCCCCCTTACACTCATTTGCCGCTCCTCCGCCACATTCACTGCACCTCCGCCACAATCTCTTGCCGTTCTTCCGCCCCGACCTTCCCGCTCCTCCGCTGTACCTGGACCCCACCGATGTTCTTGCTCACGCTCCAAACAATGACCTGGGTTTTATTGGCAAAAAGTCTGGAGGTAACAAAGGCATGGATGAGTGTTTCAGCAGCCGATGAGCTGAGGCAGGAGCGGAGACTGCTATCACATAGGTGGTCCTACTGATGGCAAGGATACAGAAAAAAAGGACTTGCATTTATATAGTGCCTTTCACAATCTCAGGATATCACAAAGCATTTTACAGCCAATAAAGTACTTTTGGAATGTAGTCACTGCTGTATTGTAGGAAATGTAACTGTCAATTTGTGCACAGCAAGCTCCCACAAACAGCAATGTGATAATCACCAGATAATCTGATTTAGTGATATTGATGGAGGGATCGACACTGGAGATAACTCCCCTGCTCTTCTTCGAAATAATGCCATGGGATCTTTAGCCTGAGAGCAGACCTTGGTTTAATGTCTCATCCGAAAGATGGCACTCCCTCGGTACTGTGCTCAAGTCTCTGGAGTGGGACTTGAACCCACAACCTCTGACTCAGAGGCAGGACTGCTACCACCTGAACCCCCTCAACAATTTCATCTCCTGGCTGAGGTCAAATCTCCGACCAAAGTGGTGGTATGGTGGGGGAGGTGCTTGTAGAAAATTCCCCTTGGGATATCAAAACCATTCCCAGTCAGGAACAGCTCCAGTTCCCGCTTAAAGGCTCCAGCCGGAAATATATTCCAGAGGCTGATTACTCTGGGGAAAGGACCACCTGACCTCCAATCTTCCTCCTTTGTAGTTGCATCCAGTCCCCTAGTCCTTCCCAATCTGTCAAATTGGTATCTGTAGGCGTGTAATCCAAACATTTTATTAATCCCGCTAATTTGGCTGCTTAAACATGTCTATCAAATCACCCTGTAAACTGGTGTTTTAATGAAAATGGCCTCAATTTTCCAAGTTCGCCAAAGTGGGCCCATGGTAGCCAGGTACCTAACTGAAATTCCCTAAATTGTCTCAAACAGGACTTCAGCCCGCAGACAGCAAGGCTACGCGGAATTTAATGATTTGGGTGGGATTCGAACCTTTTCCCCATGGGTGAGATGAGTGTTTATCTGCGCCACCTGGTTGCATTGAGTAACCACTGATGGTTTGCCGTTTATCGGAGTGACTATACGCACGGTGTTTGACTCTCTGTGCATGTGCGCCACAGGATCAAATGATGCAGAGACAAGCTTTCCTCGGCTCTGTGTGGAGCAGGAGATGGGGGGGAGGAGTGGGGATTTTTTTGGGGGGGGGATTGTGGGGGGGGGAGGGGGGAAGAGAAGAGAGGATCCTGGGGGGAGGAGAGGGGATCATGGGGGAGGGGGAGGGGAAGGGATCATGGGAGGGGGATCATGGGGGAGGGGGAAGAGAGGGGATCATGGGAGGGGGGAGGAGAGGTGATCGTGGGGGGAGGGAGGAAAGGGGATCGTGGGGGAGGAGAGGGGTTCAGAGGGAGGAAGGAGAGGGGATCGTGGGGGGAGGGGAGAGGGGATCGTGGGGGGAGGGGAGAGGGGACTGTGGGGGGAGGGGAGGAGAGGGGATCGTGGGGGGAGGGAGGAAAGGGGATCGTGGGGGAGGGAGGAGAGGGGATCGTGAGGAGAGGGGACTGTGGGGGGAGGGGGGAGAGAGGGGATCGCGGGTGGGTCAGGAAGGTCAGGAATTGTTGGGGGTGGGGAGCCGCGCACTGCTCCAGGAAAGCCCCTGCAGCTGGATTGGCGGCGAATCAATGTAGAAAACGTGCCTGCACTGACGCACGATATTTAGAATGGCTGGCCCTGCCCCTAAAAGAGGCAAAGAAAATGACAGGGAACAGAGGTGGGGAGCGTGGTGAGAATGTGGGGAGGGGGGAAGAACATGATCCTGGACTAAAGCGCGGTGACGGGGGGGGGAGGTTAGGGATGAGAAGATAGATCACGTTCTTCCCCACCGTTCGGCTGGATTCTTCCACTCAGCCCCTTTCACCCGCACCATGATCCCCTCATCCTTCCCCAGCAACCCCACCGCCCCACACCGCAGCTCATCACCACCCTCTCAAGGTCAACTAAGGATGGGCAATAAATAATTAATTTTGAAAAATGAGAGCATATTCTGACATGCATAACATTACCTTTATGTGTTATTTGCCAGACTCAACTATTCCAACATTCTCCTGACCAGCCTCCCATCTTCCACCCTCAAAGTACTTGAGCTCATCCAAGACTCTGCTGCACATATTCTAACACGCAGAAAGTCCCATTCACCCATCACCGGCTCTTAAATGGGTGATTTTGCGCATGCGCGGAATTTTGAATGGGCCTCACAGACCGTTAAAGGGACCATGCACCTCCAAAAAATCAGGGGGGGACATCGTCCACCAACATTTTGAATTTAAATTTCTCATCTCATGTGAAGATCCCTTCAAGGCCTCACCCCTTCTATCTGAACTCGGCAGTGTGAGTGCTCCCTTCCCGGGAGGGTGAACCCTGTCTGTTCTCTGAAAGCAGCAGGGTTAGCGCTGTAAGCTCCGGAGCCTGGCTGTCACAATGAATGGATCAAATTACACATTCCGGACAAACTGATCGATGTGTCTTGACTGCCAAGGGGACCAATCAGAAATTGTGTCCTGTCCTCCAAGGGGACCAATCAGAAATCGTGTCTTGTCTCCAAGGGGACCAATCAGAAATCGTGTCTTGTCCTCTAAGGGGACCAATCAGAAATTGTGTCTTGTCCTCCAAGGGGACCAATCAGAAATCGTGTCTTGTCCTCCAAGGGGACCAATCAGAATTTTGGTGTTGCAAATGGACAAAAGCAAATTTTATGGGCCTCGAGCTTTTGAAAAGAAGTCCTTGGCTAAATGCTAAAGCAGAACACGAGTCAGCATCAGTAACCGGAGGTAGCTAGAAATTAATGTGTCATGTATTCAACTGTCATTGTAATCCATGTATAAACTGACCTAAGTTGTACACCGTGAGAACACTGACCACTAGGTGGTGAACTTGTGGGAGACACACCTAACCTGGACTTTCAGGTATAAAAGGAGAAGCTCCACCCACCTTCATCACTTCAATAAAGGTTACTGGTCACAGAGTGACCTTCTCTCTAGTATGGGCCTCGTGTGCATTTGTATTGCATAGTAAGGACATATCATTGGCGACGAGAAACTGGGATTTAAACCACGCAAGCATGGCCACTAGCAGCACATACGAGAGGTGCTGTGTTGGTGATGATTGGGACAATTTTATTGAGAGACTACAGCTAGGTTTCGTCACTAAGGAATGGCTGGGACAGGATTCGGCCGACAAATGCAGGGCTCATCTCCTGACGGTTTGTGGATCCAGGACGTACTCCCTGATGAAGGACCTTCTAGTGCCAGAGAAGCCGGCGGACAAGACTTTTGAAGAGCTTAGTAAGTTGATTAGGAAACTGATTGAGACCAAAGACTTGACCCTGGAAACAGCGGCTTTGATGGCCCAGACATTTATCTCAGGGGAGGAAGAGACCAGAATGATGTTTGACAAAAATCTTGGTTTAAATGCAGCAAATGGACAGGGAATCAACATTGTTAATGCGGCACAAAGTTCTCCAGGCATACAGGGGCAATCGTACATGCCCGAGCAAATAGTCGAACCCAAAGGGGGAATTCAACAGAGACAATGGCTAACTGAACGGCAATTCATGCCATCGCAAGGGACAATGCGGCCAGTAATGGGGCCATCAACACCGGTCAATGGTGCGTTTAAGGATAGTTACAGAGACAGTCAGAGACGATCGACTGGTAATGGTCCTTTTGTTTCCAACAATGGCTCATGTTGGAGGTGTGGAGGCAAACACACAGCCGGAGCTTGCAGGTATCAGCAATATACCTGCAGAAATTGCAATGTCAGCGGTCACTTGGCAGGAAGCCTGCAGCCAGGTTGATGTACGAGAAGGACAATCCCGATGTAAGCCTGACGGGGCCAAATGGACACTGGGGGAAATCGCTGGAAGCTGAAGTTGAGCGAGTTCATGTGGAGCACATATACAGTTCATACACCAGGACGCCACCGATAATGATGAAAGTACTCCTTAATGGCACCCCAGTATCAATGGAGCTAGACACGGGGGCCAGCCAGTCCCTGATGAGTATCAAACAGTTCGACAAGTTGTGGGCGTCCAAGGCCAGGAGGCCAAAATTATTGCCGATTGACGACCAGCTACGGACATATACAAAGGAGATCATTCCGGTGCTCGGCAGTGCCACAGTAGTCGTGACCCACAAAGATTTGGAGAACAGGTTGCCACTCTGGATTATCCCGGGGGACGGTCCCGCACAGCTGGGGAGGAGTTGGCTTGCTGTCATGAACTGGAAATGGGGCGATGTCAATGCAATTTCTTCTGTGGAGCGAATGTCATGCTCACAGGTCCTGGACAAATTTGACTCACTATTTCAACCCGGCATTGGCACTTTCATGGGGTCCAAGGTAGTGATTCACATAAACCCGGACGCCAGGCCAGTACACCACAAGGCCAGAACGGTGCCGTATGTGATGCGGGAAAAGATAGAAGGCAAATTGGACCGCCTGCTGAGGGAAGGCATCATCTCACCAGTCGAATTCAGTGACTGGGTGAGCCCGATTGTGCCGGTGCTCAAGGCTGACGGGTCGGTCAGGATATGTGGTGATTACAAGGCCACCATTACAAGGGTGTCACTCCAAGACCAGTACCCGCTACCGAGAGCGGAGTACCTCTTTGCGATGCTATCCGATGGCAAACTTTTTTCAAAATTGGAACTAACCTCAGCTTACATGACCCAGGAGATGGCGAGTGAGTCATAGAAATAGAAACATACATAGAAAATAAGTTCAGGAGTAGGCCATTCGGCCCTTCGAGCCTGCACCGCCATTCAATGAATTCATGGCTAAACATGCAACTTCAGTACCCCATTCCTGCTTTCTCGACATACCCCTTGATCCCTCTAGTAGTACATCTAACATCGAAGAAGCACGATACACAAGGGGTTGTTTGAGTACAACAGATATCCCTTCGGGATTCGCTCGGCCGCCGCGATCTTTCAACTAAACATGGAAAGTCTCCTCAAGTCGATTCCAAGGACGGTGGTTTTTCAAGACGGCATCCTCATCACGGGTTGCGATACTGAAGAACACCTCCGCAACCTGGAGGAGGTGCTACGCAGACTGGACCAGGTAGGTCTGCGACTGAAAAAGGCAAAGTGCATCTTCCTAGCTCCAGAGGTAGAATTCCTGGGGATGAGGGTAGCAGCAGATGGGATCAGACCTACTGTGTTCAAAACGGAAGCGATCCAGAGAGCACCCAGACCCCATAACACGACAGAGCTGCGTTCGTTCCTGGGGCTCCTGAACTATTTTGGTAACTTTCTTCCTAAATTGAGCACGCTGTTAGAGCCGCTACACGTGCTCCTACGCAAAGGTCGTGAATGGGTCTGGGGGGACAGCCAGGAAAGGGCTTTTGATAGAGCATGCAAATTGTTATGCTCCAATAATCTGTTAACGCTATATGACCCATGTAAGAAACTTGTTTTAATGTGTGATGCGTCGTCCTATGGGGTCGGGTGTGTGTTGCAGCATGTTAATGCCAAGGGTCAGTTACAGCTGGTACTTATGCCTCCAGAAATCTGTCCCAGGCAGAAAGGGGCTACGGGATGGTAGAAAAGGAAGCGCTTGCATGTGTATATGCAGTAAAAAAAAATGCACCGGTACCTGTTTGGCAGGAAATTTAAGCTGGAGACAGATCACAAACCCCTAACGTCCCTTTTGGCCGACAATAAGGCCATGAATGCAAACGCATCGGCCCGTATACAGAGGTGGGCACTCACGTTAGCCGCCTATGACTATACAATTTGACACAGACCGGGCACTGAAAACTGCGCCGATGCACTCAGCAGGCTCCCACTAGCCACCACCGAGGGGGCAACTGAGCATGCTGCTGAGATGGTCATGGCTGTTGAAGCTTTCGAAAGCGAAGGCTCACCCGTGACAGCCCGTCAGATCAAAGTCTGGACAAATAGAGACCCGCTACTGTCTTTAGTCAAGGAATGTGTCCTGAATGGGGACTGGGCAGCCACGTACGGGGCATGCCCTGAGGAATTTAAACCATTTCACAGGCACAAGGATGAACTCTCGATTCAGGCCGATTGCCTACAATGGGGAAACCGAGTAGTCATGCCCCAGATGGGTAGAGAGGAGTTCATCAGAGAACTCCACAATGAGCACCTGTGCATTGTCATGATGAAGGCAATTGCCAGGTCACACATTTGGTGGCCAGGGATAGATGCAGACCTGGAACTTTGTGTTCGCAGGTGCAACATGTGTGCCCAGCTGGGCAATGCACCCAGGGAAGCCCCCCTTAGCCCCTGGTCCTGGCCTGCTAAGCCATGGTCACACATCCGTGTGGACTACGCAGGTCCTTTCATGGAAAAATGTTTTTGGTTGTAGTAGACGCCTACTCCAAATGGATCGAGTGTGACATCCTCAATTCAAGCACATCCTCTACCACGTAGAATGTTCGCCGCCCATGGCCCGTGCTTTACAAGCATTGAGTTCCAGGACTTCATGGCAGGAAATGGTATCAACCATGTCAGAATGGCACCGTTCAAGCCGACCTCAAATGGCCAGGCGGAATGAGCAGTGCAGATAATCAAACAGAGGATGCTCAGAATTCAAGGGGGTTCCCTACAAAGACGCTTATCACGCCTCCTGTTGGCCAATAGATCCCGACCACACTCACTCACAGGGGTTCCACCCGCAGAGCTGCTAATGAAAAGGACGCTCAAAACCAGGTTATCCCTTACACACCCCACTATGAAAGAAATTGTTGAGAGCAGGCGCCGGTCACAATGTGACTACCATGACGGGAATGCGAGGGTGCGATGTATTGATGTCAATGACTCTGTCTTTGTCCTCAACTACACTGCAGGGCCCAAATGGCTCACAGGCACTGTGATTGCTGAAGAGGGGAATAGGATTCTGGTAGTTAAACTTACCAATGGACAAATCTGCCGTAAACACGTGGATCAAACAAAAAGGAGGTTCAGCAACCCCGTAGAAGAGCAGAGGAAGAACAAGACATAGAGTTCACTCCACCACAGGTGACCGAACACCGGAACCAAGTGGAGGAGAGCCCAGTCACTGTGGGCAGTCCAGACAGGCCTGAGGCACCGCAAACAGCAGACACTCAGGCCAGCGCCCAACAACTGGAGCCCCAACTCAGGCGCTCTACAAGGGAGCATAAACCACCAGAGAGACTTAACCTGTGATCCCAAAAAGACTTTGGGGGGGGGGGGGGTAGGTGATGTCATGTATTCAACTGTCATTGTAATCCATGTATAAACTGACCTAAGTTGTACACCGTGAGAACACTGACCACTAGGTGGTGAACTTGTGGGAGACACTCCTAACCTGGACTTTCAGGTATAAAAGGAGAAGCTCCACCCATCTTCATCACATCAGTGCTGGAATAAAGGTTACTGGTCACAGAGTGACCTTCTCTCTAGTATGTGCCTCGTGTGCATTTGTACTGTATAGTAAGGACATATCATAATGGGATTATGGGTTTAAACTATGTGGCCCTTAAAGTTCTATGGGACACATTCATGTGGCACATAAGGGCAAAATGCTTGGCCATCCCAGCTCTCGTCTGCAGAGTGTTCAAATCTTTAACAACAGCTTTGGGTGGGTCACTAGATGAGGCCTGTTCTGTATCGGTCCAAATGGCCATTTATCATGTGTGAGACAATGAGGACCCCAGGTATTCACAGGAGAGGCTATCATAACTGAGCCAACCTGTGCTATTGTCTGATAACCAAGCACTTTCCAGCATTCGATGGTCAAACTTTGGATTGTCTCCCTGGCCAAGGGACGGTTAATGTACAGTCTTTTTAAAAAGTCCGAGAGATATGATATTTTTACATTTACACTTTCCAGGAGGGTTTTCTGAATAACAATCAGTTCTACGCTATTTCACTGTTCACTATCATTTTATGTTCAAATATTTATCAATTCCCTTTCGAATTATAATCTTTCCCTCCATGCCCATATGTTCCAAAAACTCTCTTCTCCCACTCCCCCTTTTTGTTCTCGATAATCCAGAGTCATCGCTTCCAGTTCACCAACCAGTGGAGAAAGCCTTTTCACAGAATCATACAGCACAGGAAAAGACCATCGGCCCATTGTGTCTGTGTCGGCTCTTTGAACGAGCGACAGATTAATCTCATTCCCTGCTCTTTCTCCATAGCCCTTCAAATCTTTCTTCTTCAACAATTCCCCTTTGAAAGTTATTATTGAATTGAGAGACATTAATCTACATATAGACTGGGCAAACCAAATTTACAGTAATAATGTGGAGGACATATTCATGGAATGTATACAAGATAGTTTCCCAGATCAGTATGTTGAGGAACCAACTGGGGAACTTGCTATTTTAGATTTAGTATTGTGCACCGAGAAAGGGTTCATTAATATCCTTGTAGTGAAGGGGCCTTTAGGGAAGAGTAACCATATTATGATGGAATTTTATATCGCATTTGAAAGTGATTTAGTTAAATCCAAAACTAGGGTCTTAAATCTAAACAAAGCAAACCTCGTAGGTATGAGGGGCGAGTTGGTGAAGGTAGATTGGGAAACTACATTAAAAGTTTTGATGGTAGAGAAGCAATGGCTAGCATTTAAAGAATTATTACATAATTTATAACAATCATATATTCCTTTAAGGCACAATAGGAAAAGTGATCCAACCGTGGCTAACAAGAGAAGTTAAAGATAGTATTAGATCAAAGGAAGAGGCTTATAATGTTACCAAAAAGAGCAGTAAGCCTGAGGATTGGGAGGATTTTAAAATTCAGCAAAGGAGGACCAAGAAATTGATAAAGAAAGGGAAAATAGAAGATGAGAGTAAACTAGCGAGAGACATAAAAAGATTGTAAAACCTTCTATAGATATGTGAAAAGGAAAAGATTAGCGAAAGTAAATGTGAGTCCCCTACAGGCTGAGACAGGAGAAATTATAATGAAGAATAATGAAATGGCAGGGAAGTTAAACAAATACTTGGTGTCTGTCTTCATGGAAGAAGACGCAAAAAAATTCCCGTAGCGAATCAAGGGTCTAGCGAGAATGAGGGACTGAAAGAAATTAGAATTAGTAAAAAAATAGTGCTGGAGAAATTAATGGGACTGAAAGCCGATAAATCCCCTGGACCTGATTGCCTACACTTTGTTATAGAGATAGTGGATGCATTGGTTGTCATCTTCCAACGTTCTAAAACGGTTCCCATGGATTGGAATGTAGCAAATGTAACCCCACTATTTAAGAAAGGAGGGAGAAAGAAAACGAGGAACTACAGACCGGTTAGCCTGACATCAGTTGTAGGGAAAATGCTAGAATCTATTATTAAGGACGTGGTAACAGAGCACTTAGAAAATAATAACAGGATTGGGCAAAGTCAACACAGACTTATGAAAGGAAAATCATGTTTGACAAATCTGTTAGAGGTTCATGAGGTTGTAACTAGTAGAATAGATAAGTGGGAGCCAGTGGATTTGGTGTATTTGGATTTTCAGAAGGCATTCGATAAGGGGCCACACAAGAGGTTATTAAGCAAAATTAGGGCTCATGGAATTGTGGGTAATATACTAGCATGGATTGATGATTGGTTAATGGACAGAAAACAGAGAGCAGGAATAAACGGGTCATTTTCGGATTGGCAGGCTGTAACTAATGGGGTGTCGCATGCAGTGAGTTATTACAATCTGGAATCCACTGCCTGAATGGGGTACTGAAGTTGCATGATCAGCCATGATCATATTGAATGACAGTGCAGGCTCGAAGGGCCGAATAGCCTACTGCTGCACCTATTTTCTATGAAAGGCCGGTGGAAGCAAATTCAATAATAACAATATTTGAAGAAGAAAGGCTATGAGGAAAGAGCAGGGAATGAGATTAATCCGTCGCTCGTTCAAAGAGGCATGATGGGCCGATGGTCTCTTCCTGTGCTGTATGATTCTGTGAAAAGGCTTTCTCCACTGGTTGGTGAACTGGAAGCGACGACTTTGGATTATCGAGACAAAAAGGGGAAGTGGGAGAAGAGAGTTTTTGGAACATATGGGCATGGAGGGAAAGACTATAATTCGAAATGGAATTGATAAATATTTGAACATAAAATGATGGTGAACAGTGAAATAGCATAGAACAGATAGTTCCTGATTGTTATTCAGCAAACCCTCCTGGAAAGTGTAAATGTGTCAGGTGAAAATATTAACCGTCCCTTGGCCAGGGAGACAATCCAAAATTCGACCATCGAATGCTGGAAAGTGCTTGGTTATCAGACAAAGGCACAGGTTGGCTCAGTTATGATAGCCTCGCCTGTGAATACCTGGGGTCCTCATTGTCTCACACATGATAAATGGCTATTTGGGCCAATACAGAACAGGCCTCATCCAGTGACCCACCCAAAGCTGCTGTTAAAGATTTGAACACTCTGTAGACTAGAGCAGGGATGGCCAAGCATTTTACCCAAATTTCTGATTGGCCCCTTGGAGGACAAGACACACACCAACATTTTGTCCGGAATGTGTAATTTGATCCATTTATTGTGACAGCCAGGCTCCGGAGCTAACTGCACTAACCCTGCTTCTTTCAGAGAACACACTCCCGGGATGGGAGCACTCACACTGCCGAGTTCAGATAGGAAGGGGGGAGGCCATGGAGGGGTTTTCACATGAGATGAGAAGTTGTTGGTGGACAATGTCCCCAATTTATTTTTGGGTGAATGGGAGGGTGGTAGTGAACTGCTTTCTTGAAGCGCTGTAGTCTGGCGAGGGGGTTTGGGGAAGTTGCCGTGCAATGTGGGCAGGTGAAGAGGGATTAGGGTTGGCAGTATCCAGACCTAATGGGAAAGGGGTGGGGGAATCACTTTCTTGTTCCCATCCCCATTATTCTCACCATGCTCTCTTGTCATTTTTTATTGGCCCAGCGCCAGCCATTCAAAATACTCTGCATCAGTGCATGCACATTTCTTCTAGTGAAATACCGACAAGCCAGCTGCACGGGCTTCCTGGAGCAGTGTGCACACCTGTCAAGTTCATGACCACCTCGCTCCCGTCCCCTCCCTAACTCCACAATCCCCACTCCTGCTCCGCATGCAGCGGAGGAAAGTAGGCAGCAACTTCTGCACCATTTGGTACTGCAAGTCCTAAACACCTTGCAAATAATCACTCCCATAAAGATCAAATCATCTCCATGCAACCAGGTGGCGCACATAAACACTCCCCTGCTCTTCCTTCAAAATGGTGCCATAGGATCTGTTACGGATGCATCTATTTGTACGAACTGAAATGCACCCATTTCTGATTAGCCCCCTTGGAGGATAAACCACACCCTGAAGCTCCTCTGGATGTGTAACTGGAACCACCCAGCCCAAGTTCTGAGTGAATTTCCAATTTGTAATTTGATCCATTTTGACTTCAGAAGTCACAGATGATAGATCCCCCCAAAAGCCACCAAGTTCCAGCTGAAGTCCATTACCCCAACTTAAGTGCATCCCTCCCCCAGTTGAAGACCCTTACCCCTGCGGAATGGATCAGGGTGTCGCGGAGGGAATGGTCCCTTCGGAATGCTGAGAGGAGGGAAGGTAAAGATGTGATTGGTGGTGGGATCACACTGGAGGTGGTGAAAATGGCGGAGGATGATCCGTTGAATGTGGAGGTTGGTGGGGTGAAAGGTGAGGACAAGGGGAACCCTATCGTGGTTCTGAGAGAGGGGAAGGGGTGAGGGCAGAGGTGCTGGAAATAGAATGGACACGGTCGAGGGCGATGTTAACCACAGCGGTGGGGAATCCTGTTGAGGAAAAAGACGTCAGGGGCACTAGTGTGGAAGGAGGTGTTGTCAGAGCAGATGCGACAGAGAAACTGGGAGAATGAAATGGAGTCCTTACAGGATACAGGCTGGGAAGAAGTGTAGTCCAGGTAGCTGTGGGAGTCAGTGGGCTTATAGTGGATACTGGTCGAAAGCCTATCCCCAGAGATGGAGACGGAGAAGTCGAGGAAGGGAAGAGTCGGAGATGGACCATGTGAAGGTGAGGCAAGGATGGAAATTGGATGCAAAGTGCATGAAATTTTTTAGTTCAGGGCAAGTGCAGGAAACAGCACTGATAGTCATCAATGTATCAGAAGAAGAGGTGAGAGAGGGGACCCGAGTAGGACTGGAACAAAGAATGTTCCACATATCCCACAAAAAGGCAGGAATAGCTAGGACCCATGCGGGTTCCCATAGAAACACCTTTAATTTGGAGATAGACGGGGGTTGTTTTCTTTGGAACAGAGGAGGCTGAGGGGAGACCTGATTGAGGTGTATAAAATTACGAGGGGTCTAGAGTGGATAGAAAGGACCTATTTCCTTTAGCAGAGGGGTGAACAACCAGGGGGCAGATATTTAAAATAATTGGTAGGTTTAGAGGGGATTTGAGAAGAAATATTTTCAGCCAGAGGGTGGTGGGGGTCTGGAACTCACTGTCTGAAAGGGTGGTAGAGGCAGAAACCCTCACATTTAAAAAGTACTTGGATATACACTTAAAGTGCTGTAATCAACAGGGCCACGGACCAAGAGCTGAAAAGTGGGATTAAGCTGGTTAGGTATTTATCGGCCAGCGTGGACACAATGGGCCAAATGGCTGCCTTCTGTGCTGTAAATTTCTACGATTCCTCAGCACTGCACGGTCAGCCTAGATTTAGGTGCTCAAGTCTCTGGAGTGGGACTTGAACCCTCAACCTTCTGCATCAGAGGCAAGAGTGCTGCCCACTGAGCCACAGCTGACATACCTATAGATAGATTATACCAGCATGACAGTTTGGGGTGGTTTTGATCATCCAAGGGGATCCTGAGGTTGTGAAAGGCACTATATAAACGCAAATCTCTATTTTTTCCCCAAATGCCTTATCCGTGCGATCAGCAAGACTACGTGTCAGTCTCCGCCCCTGCCTCCATCCACTGCCGAAGCCCTCTTTCATGCCTTTGTTACCTCCCAATTTAACTATTCCGATGCACTCCTGGCCAAACTCCCACCCTCTGTAAACTTCAGCTCACCCAAAGCTCTGCTGCCCTAACGCGCCCCGTGCCCGCTGACCCACACGGTGCAGTGAAAAACATCCTTCGTGCAATGAGGCACAATTGTAGAACAAACTGATTTATTGAACACGAAACAGTTAACAGAATAGAACAGTAAAATTTTCAGGGGTTTGTGCTATTTCCCATTTCTTCTCTACTTCCCTTCCACGGTTTGCCTCCATGCCCAAAGTTCCTTGATGATCTATAAAACAAAAGCACAGGTCATACCTTGCAGAGACTTTACAACACAGAAAGCGGCCATTGAACCCAACAGGTCTCCACACCAGTCTCCTCCCATCTTGCTTCACCTCACCCAAACAAATCATTTCCTCTTATACTCATCGAGCCTCCCCTTAAACGCATCGATGCTAACTTCTCCACACTATTGAAGCCCATCATCATTTTAAAGACTTCTGCCAGGTCACTCCTCAGTCTTCTCTTCTCACGAAGAAAGTGTCCCACCTGTTCAACCTATGCTGACCGTTAAAAGATCAGATTTGCACCATCCATGTCAATGTTCTTTGCACTCTCTCCAGGGTTCCTGTCTCATTTGGCAATATGAAGACCAGAACATTGCACCATACTCCAGTCTAACCAAAGTTTATACAAGTTTAATACAACTGCTCTGCGTTTGGGATTTAGTTGTATAGAAGCGGTTGCACTTTTATGGCCTTATTAACCCGTGTTGTGACAAAATATCACGCTTGCAGTTTCTCACTGAAAAGCCGGCGAGCCAGCTGTGCGGGTGGCGCAGAGGGAACTTAGGCTTAAAGGGAACGTTGGTCGCTCCCCCAGACTTTCATTTGTTAATTACACGCCCATTCTGCAAGTTTGGTAATTGGATTACATAGCAGTGGAGCTCCCTCCAGTGGCAGCTAACGGTGCTGCACAATACTCCGACTGCCCAATCTGCTTGGGCCCTGGTTCGATGGGTGGGAGCAAGGTTCCTGCCAGACTTCACACATGTACCGTACGTACAGTCATCATCGGCAGTGGATCCACGGTGAGGTGGGGAAGAGCTCCTCAGCCGCACTACGCATCCATATTGGGAGGAGTCGGTACAAAAACCAACAGATGAGAAGCAAGCAGCAAGCTGCAGGAACTGCTACAGCAGCATTTCAGTACGGACCAGACAAGTGGCTGAAATCAAACGCTTACCTTTGGGTCCTCTGTCCTGAAGCCATGTTTAATGTAGTTGATAAACTTAGGCTCCAACTTGGGCAGGCCCATACCCTGTGGAGACAAGAGAGTCACTTTCAGCAGATCCTGTACAAAACTTCAGTCAATATTAACCACCCCCTCCACCCATATCTGGAGTCTGAAGTGGTGAAACAGGACAGCAGTTAGAATCATAGGCCATTCAGCCCATTGGGTTTGCTGTGCGAAAGAGCAAATTAGTCCCACTCTCGCCCCCCAGCTCCGCAAATACCCTGGGGTCAAGGCAGTGCCGACCATAACTCAGGGCAGTAAAACAGTTTCCATCTCCCCCTTTGCCAATTATCACAATGCGTCCTTTGGTTACCGACTCTACTAGCAGGAAGTCTCCCACTATCTGCTCTCAACAAACCCCTCCACTTTGAACACTTGGGTTCAAATCCCAGTCTCCAGCTGATCCCAGGCAGTAGTAATGGAACTGCAAGTGGCTCTAATGCTCAAGCCCTTTGCTGCAGGGCAAGATGACGAGCAAAGAGTTGCTAATTTACACACACCACGATTCCTGCTGGGAAGCACATGCAGGGGGAAGGCTGGAATTGGGCTGTTAATGCAATGCTCCCCGCTGCTCAACAGCCAGTGTCCAGCCTCATGAGCAACGGTCACTTGGCTGGTTGTCAAAGCAGTACCAAACCTCAAGGAAGCATCAATCCAGGAACGCAGTGAGTGTACATTCCAAGACATGTACACTTTCTGTAACACAAGACCAGAATCTTCATCTTACACTGTCAGTACGCTAGTGCATGAGCTGGTGTACAACAATGGATATCGCAGCTCTGTGTCCACTCACTTTTTCCACTGAAGCCTTCAATTTTGCCACGATTTCGTCAAATGCCATCGGTCCCTTTGGGGTCTTGGGTGTCTGTGGTTTACTGCTGGCTTTTTTGGATTCTGGTGTCTGGATGAAAAAAAGAAAACTATGAGCACTCCACTGTCCAAATATTTTAAAAAACTACATTGTTTGCTCCGTACAACAGCTCCAACCTGGAAGAGCATGTTATGTTGCACCAAGTGCTCCACAGCCCTGCAGCTATGGAATTTGATCCCTCAGCTTACCTGGGTTAGTTTACTGTATGTGAGATTATAGTTGTTTCACAGCCACAGGGCAACATGGGTAAAATCTCCACCATTGCTGTACTCTCTGATCTTTGGACCCAGGGCACACCCACAACTTAATAATGTAGTGTGAACACACTTCCTGCATTAGCTCCACAAAGGACTATTTATAGCTCAAAAGCCAGTGTCTAAATATGTGCTATATGTGTAGGCAGAACTGCATTGTCAATGGAGTAAGTGGCTGAGGGGCCACATAATTCTACAGCTCCACCCTGCCCCCGAAATCCACCTGTGAGTATCTCAGAACATGATGTTACACATCTTAATCTCAAATCGGCCATGATCCCCATTTGCCAAGTTGCATAGATGGAGAAGCAGCAATAATCAAACTACTAGAGAACGGTCACTGACCTTTGACTGCTTGTTTGCTGCAGGCGTGGATTTGGCCGGTGTTTTGCCATTCTGGTTGGGAGTCCCCTTCGGTCCAGGAGCACCCTTCACCGGAGTTTTCTGCTGCAAATGCAATTGAAAAAAGACACTTGCAATTTAAATTCCCATTCTCGGGTTCAAATCCCTTTGTGGCCTCACCAGCTCTTTTAACTTCCCTGCAATCACCAACTCTGGCTTCGGCACCCTCCCCCCTAGTGTCATCGAAGTCTCATGCTTTGAAATTCCCACCCTAAACCTGCATCTCCCTTTAAAACCATTGACCAACCCTCCAACTAGCTCGTTCTTGGGATCCGTCAATGGTTTTCTGATTATCTACCTGTGAGGTGCCTTGGGACGGTCTTCTATGTTACGGCGCTACATGAATGCCAGTTATTGTTGCACATCTGGAGTTAGTCAGTGTGGCACTGAGTGCTAGTTATAAGCTCCTGGCCACGGCCACAAGTCCAACATCATAATATACCATTTCACCGTTGGAGCCTGGCTTAGGAACAGGCGTAGGCTAGTCAGCCTCGAGCCTGTGCCACCAGTCAATGAGACCACGGCTGATCTGTATCCTAATCCCATCCACCCACCGCAACCCCATATCCCCAATTCTCCAGAAAAAATCTATCAAACTCAGACTGAAAGTTAACTCATCAATCCACATTTCTACCATCATTTCTGTGAAGAAATGTTCCTTAACGTCTCTCCTGAATGGGCAGGCTCTGATGCTTGCTGCTCTTAGAATGGTTACAGCACCATAGGCCATTCGGCCCGTGCCGACTCTCAATTACTTCCACTCCCCTGCCCTTTCCCCATAGCCCTGAAATTCTTTCCTTCAGATATTTATCCAACTTCCTTTTAATAAATAAGACTCAGCCCGCCCCTTCAGGCAGTGCATTCCAGATTAGCCATTCGCTGTAAAATAGTTTTTATGTCGCTTTTGTTCTTTTTCCATCACCTTAAATCTGTGTCCTCTGATTCTCGACCCTTCTGCCAATGGGAAGTTTTTCTCTTATCTACTCGGTCCTGACCCCTCATGATTTTGAACACCGCGATCAAATCTCTGCTCCAAGGAGAACAACCCCAGCTTCTCCAGTCTATCCACGTAACTGAAGTCCCTCATCCGTGAAACCATGCTTGTAAATCTTTTCTGCATCCTTCCTAAAGTGCGATGCCCAGAATTGGACACAGTACTCAAGTTTGGGCTGAATCAGTGTTTTATACAGGTTCATCAAAATTTCCACACTACATTCTATACTGTTTACAAAGCCTTACCCAACCTGCCCTGCCACCTTCTACGATCCATGCACACATACCTCCAGGTCTCTCTGTTCGTGCACCCCCTTTAGGATGGCACCATTTAGTTTATATATCCTCTCATTCTTTCTATCAAAAAGCATCACTTCACACTTTTCCGCATTAAATTGCACCACCATGTCTATGTCTTCCTGAAGTCGATCACTATCCTCCTCACTATACTTCCAAGTCTTGTGCCTCTGCAAATCTGTACACCCACATCCAAGCCACAAGATATGCTTTATCCACAGCCACAATGGAAAGGCAGTGACCTGTAATGAGCTTCGGGTCATAACTTTTAGCCAAGTTTACCTTTTTTACAGGGGCCACCACCTCCTCTTCATCGTCATCCTCTTCATCATCCTCATCCTCCCTAAAACAAAGAAACTTGCGTCAGTGATATATTGATATTTAGCCACGCTTTCAATGTCAAAATCTTACCAAGTTTTGGGTGGAGTTGCTCCAATTTTTTTTTTTTATTAAAGAGCAACTAGTTTAGTTTAGAGTATCTTAGAAATCGCAATTCTCGGCATTTAGTTTGCTCCAGTTCTAGTGAGTTAGTTTAGTTTTAATTCAGTTTTTTTTTCATCAGGGGGTGTGTCCAGCCACTTAGGCCTGTTTTGCAAGTTTAGGCAGCAAAAACTTACTCCATACTAACTTAGAATGGAGTAAGTGTCCACTTTTGTAAGTTCTGAAAAACCTTACTTAGAGTTAAGTTCAGCGCAGGCACAGCCAGAGATGGGGGGTGGGAAGCATTAAACACAAAGGACTAAAGCATTAAACACATCACTTAAAATGGCCTAAAACCTCTTGCGATTATATTTTGCCTTATATCTGCTGAATGAGGACAGTTCTCTTTTTATAAATAAGCAAGTATAGGCTCCCGACTGAGGCAGACACATCAACAGCTAATTGTGGCTAAGTTGATCCTTCAGAAAAGATGTGTCCAACTGGGAAGCATTAAACACAAAGGACTGAAGTATCATATCCGATTAGTCCAACCTGTTACTTAAATAACTCACCTCGGACTAGATTATCTCTCATTTGTAAAAACTGTTTGGCATTAATGTGCCTCTGTCAGGGACTTTTAAAGAGCAACCCACCACTGTCTCCCCCCTCCCCAACCCCTCGCAGCCAGCAGCAGGACCAATCTGTGCGTCTCAGATACTGTAGGGCAGTCAGTCACTGGCTTCCTTGGCCCACGGACACCTATCCCACTGCAGGAGATATCTCCGAGCCACGACACACCAGCACGACTGAAGGGGTGAGGGATGTCTATTTTTTGCAGTGTTCCTAAATGTTGTGTGGTGATAAGATAATGGACCATAATTCAGTTTTAATGTTCAGTAATAAACTTTATTGAAACGTTTGCAATGTACTTTACTTTAGTGCAATAAAAACATTCTTGTCATGATTCAGTTTCAATGTATAATATATTTAATTGAAATCTTTACAATGTACTTTAGTGCAATAAAATCATTCTTGTATCAAAATTTAATTTGATACGGTTAAATATTTGGAGTTTTTAAGTGATCTTAAAGATTTAAAGTTACAAAACTTAGTAGATCACTGAAAAACCTTAAGATAACTTTAAACGCAGTTAATTTAAACAACTTATTAAATGTGAAAACATTTACACTTTAAGATCACTTAAAAACTCGAAGATCACTTATATACTTGTAAAGTTTCAAAACTTAGTAAACAATTTCAATTTGAAGACGGTTACACCATAACAGTGGCATCAACAACTACAACAGCAGCAGCAAAGAAAGGGGCTGCGGGGGGGGGGGTCCCAGCTTGGGTTTCTACAGAGGCTGATACTGGGATTACAGTGGGAGTGGCATTTGATTGGCCGGGAGGTGTGCGCTTACTGCAGCAGCTAACTCCCCGATGGCCTCTGCCAGCGTTTGTGCTGCTCCAGAGATTCCCACTCAGTTCACGTGGCATAACTGCTATTTGCCCAGACAGTGCTGTTAACTCATCACCAACCCCTCTGATGGTGCCCTCGAGTGATCGGGTAAGGTCATTGCCCTCCACACCCAATGCAATAACCTCAAGCGCATCTGTTGAACACTGCATCTCAGGAGAGCCTATTCGGATTCTCATTCGTCTCGCACCGGCTCTGCCTCATAGCACCCCTCCAGTGCGAGGCCCAGGGTGGGACGGTGGAGCCCTGGGTGTTCCACGTTGCATCCCACCTCCAACACTGGGACCCGCTTCCTCAGACAGTGGGGCCCTGGGTGTTCCAAGCTGCATTCCACCTCCAACACTGGGACCCGCAACCTGGGAAGATGCAAAACCATGGAACGTCGGACTAGAACTTACATCACTAAACGTGGATGGGTACGCGAGGAGACAATGGGGTGCCACATCACAACTTAAAGCACCACACAACGATAGGGGG
Source organism: Pristiophorus japonicus (assembly GCF_044704955.1). Taxonomy (NCBI): domain Eukaryota; kingdom Metazoa; phylum Chordata; class Chondrichthyes; family Pristiophoridae; genus Pristiophorus; species Pristiophorus japonicus. Next base: position 146,939,765 of record NC_091980.1, read on the forward strand.
TGGATGAAGGAGTGGAATGTTGGAGAACTCATGGTATTGTCTGGGAGAGTGAGGCCCTGCACGATGGACTGATCCATATTACGATCAACATTCTCCCCTGAACACATATCCATGCCCCCTTCTTCCCCCCCACCGCCTTGGTCTTGATCGCACGCATCTGAATCTTCTGGATTGGCATCATGTTCTGCAAAATATAACCGAACAGTCAAATGGTTAGCAGCACGAGGGGGCAGGATGGGTGACATGGATAGTCTCGCACATAGCAGGCTAGGCAGCAGGATGATTTGAAGGGTCACGATGCATTTTCAGGACTTACCCTCTCCCAAGCGTGTGGGCCCAGCTTGTGCATCGCTGATTGCTTTTCTCCTGGCACGACTCATTAGGGCAGCAACCCTCTGTTCCAAGGGTATCAGTGGGTGCAGATTTGGTGGGCCTCCTCCTGTTCGTGTTCTTTCCCTTTTATTGTGAGCCAATTTCTTCTGCAAAGATGAAAATATCATTTTAGAGAGGGTGCCTTTCTGCTGGGTGGGACATATACAGCTGGTCACATTTACAATTGCAATTCCATTGAGAAAAGGAAGACATTACTTACATTAACGACTTGACCAAGGTCCTGCCATTTCTTTTTACACGAGCTCCCAGATCGCCTGGTATTCACCACTCCTGGTATTCGTCTGCAACTACGTCCCAGTGTTTCTTGATTTCTTTGGGTACCATTCTTGTGTGGCCTCTGTTGCTGGTGTCCAGCTCCTGCCATCTCCCCTCAATGACATTAACTAGTGTCTCCACTAGTCTTCATGCAAGTTCTTCATTTTCGCTGCACATTCTTGCATTGCTGTACTGTATTTTTAACACAGTCCTTACCTTGCATGCACCTATGCAGCACTCCTTTGCACTCCAAGAATCACTTAGACTTTTCACTCCTTTCCTACCTGCACCCAAAAGGCACAGCTCGCTTTAACAAGTGTCACTTTCTCCCTTTAAATGGCCGATTGCCACGGGTGAAGACCCATTGCGCATGCGCGCACGCTATAGTACGCATGCACAAGGCTGCCGACATTGCAAACCATGCTGAGCCCTAATCCCCCCCCCGCTGGCTGAGGATACTTGCTCCGCCCCCCTCAGCCTCCGATGCGCCAAAGCCACGGTCCTGCAAGCGATGAAAATTTCAAGGTAGGAATTCGGTCCGCTTTCCCCCCCTAAACAGCCGACATAACTGACGGAGGTGTGCCATTCTGATCATTAGCTGAAATTTGGGCCCAAAGAAACTTGCGTCAGTGAGACATTGATATTTAGCCAAGTTTTCAATGTCAAAATCTTGCTTAAAGCACAAAGCAAATGTAACTGAACGAATAAATCTGATTAAAAGTACTGTGGCTGATAAAACCTGAATAGAATCAACCTCGGGACTGTAAATCCTTTACTGGTCTCTGAATTGCTCTGCTTAACTTTTGACACACAATTCTTACTTCATCTTCCCCAGTGCAATTCTCAGTTCCGGTCAGGAACCAGACAGGTAAAGTAATGTCCCATACAAGCACTACAATACTGCCCACCAAAGCTACAGTAAAAATCGTAAGAATTAAACACTCACTCGTCATCATCATCATCATCTTCCACTTTCATTTTTTTCTGTCGAGCAAAGAGAAGGTTTAACAGCATTAAAATGAAGCATTTATTCATGCCAACTACAATACACATGGAGCAGGAGGAAAAAAAAATACATCTCCAAAAATACAAATCTAGGCAAGGTTCAAACTTCTTTATAAAGCTTCAGTGAGTGACCATGAGCACCCGAGTAACCTGCCCCCACCTAATAAGCCTACACGAGAGCTTCATGAGTTTATGCTACTGACCGAGATTCAATTTCCCTCTATACAAGGGACAACATTTCTAGACAGCTGTGCGCAATTTGATGCCGCCTTCGAGGTTACTTGCAACCCACTCGAGTTTTCAAATACGAACCAAGTTAGCTATGGATCGCTATGCTAATAGAAATTATGAGGGGCAGTTTGGCAAACCCATTTCGTGGCTGGGAAACTCCCCATCATTGTGATGATCAGCAATTGCAGCTAGTGTAGTCACGTACCCGCATTATTATGGACGCCCCAGCAGCTGGTCGTTTTAGCGCTTGTTTCATGCCGTTCTCCAACATGCTGTCGTCCTCTTCGTCAGAATCCAAATCATCATCGTCCAATGCTTCAAATACAAGATGAGGAATTCAAGTTACCCTGATCTCCATTTCAAAGGCACTTGGTTGCCCAAGACCTTCACACACAGAAAGAAGCCACAGCACAGTACTTCGAGAAATCCTGATAAGGCAAGGGCAGAGATGGAAGATCCTACAGGGAAATATTAAGCGTACCGTTCGATATAGGGGGGGGAATACAGGAACCTATGTCTTTCCATCATCTTCGTGCTGAGATGCACTAGGTACTCCTCGGTCAACCAATCACTTTTGTTTTATTATAAATAAAAAGGGCCAGCCCGTTAACCCAGAAAATTCAGGCCCAGAATCAGTGCCACTCCATGCTCGAATTAGCCGAGGTAATCTTAACCACAATGCCCTCCAAAGAACATCAAGTTCAGACAAAGGATCTTAGATCAGAAACATTAACCCTACCTTTCTCTCTCTCTCTCTCTCTCTCTCTCCACAGATGTTCCCACACCTGCTAACTGTTTCGACCCACTCCTCACCATCAGGATGATACCCCAGATTTGAATTATCACACTCCCCACCCCCTCAATCTTTCAGTGGTTTAAAACCCAGTGTAGTGTCAATTATTTGGCCACACAACAATATTCCAATCTCCCCCTCGTGCAGATATTTCTCAGTGCCCACTTACCAATGAGGTGTTGCCCACTGATGTACACAGGTCCTGCTCCAGATTTGAGTCTGAACGTCACAGGTGGTGCGATTTCAAATCCGCCCAAACTAACCTGTTTAAAAAAAATAATCGCTCACACTCAACAACCTGTTAATAACTTGCTGTTATCCAGATTATAGGCTATGGGCCATTTCTGGCCGATAAGCTAATGATTTTAAAAGGACTGCCTTTAGTACTGGTGCTTTATTGTTAAGATGCCAAAACACTTTGATCTGTTATTAGTAGCTCAATAAATGCAAATCAATGGGAATATTCATTTAAATATGAAAGAGGCTCCTTGATATTGTGCCTAAGTGAACCATGAACATAAACACTCGCAAGACCCACAAAATCCAATGCAGGTTAACAGGAAACAACTTACTAGCTGTGAAAAGGGATATGGAATACATATATAAATATATAAAGTAGGTGCAGGAGCTGGCCATTCGAGGCTGCACGGCCAATTCGAGCCTGCACCACCATTCAATAAGATCATGGCTGATCATGCAACTTCAGTACCCCATTCCTGCTTTCTCTCCATACCCCTTGATCCCTTTAGCCCCAAGGGCCACATCTAACTCCCCTTTGAATATATTTAGTGAACTGGCCTCAACAACTTTCTGTGGTAGAGAATTCCACAGGTTCACAACCCTGAGTGAAGAAGTTTCTCCTCATCTTGGTCCTAAATGGCTTACCCCTTATCCTGAAGACTGTGACCCCGGTTCTGGATTTCCCCAACATCGGGAACATTCTTCCTGCATCTAACCTGTCCAATCCCGTCAGAATTTTATATAGTTTTATGAGACCCCCTCTCATTCTTCTAAATTCCAGTGAATATAAGCCTAGTCGATCCAGTCTTTCTTCATAGGTCAGTCCTGCCATCCCGGAAATCAGTCCCTCAATAGCAAGAACGTCCTTCGTCAGATTAGAAGACCAAAACTGCACACAATACTCAAGGTGTGGTCTCACCAAGGCCCTGGACAACTGCAGTAAGACCTCCCTGCTCCTATACTCAAAACCCCTCGCTATGAAGGCCAACATGCCATTTGCCCTCTTCACCGCCTGCTGCACCTGCATGCCTACCTTCAATGACTGATGTACCATGACACCCAGCTCTCGTTGCATCTCCCTTTTTACTAATCTGTCAAATAATAATCTGCCTTCCTGTTTTTGCAACCAAAGTGGATAGCCTCACACTTATCTACATTATACTGCACCTGCCATGCATTTGCCCATTCATCTAACCTGTCCAAATCCCCCTGCAGTCTCCTAGCATCCTCCTCGCAGCTTGCACTGCCACCCAGTTTAGTGTCATCTGCAAACTTGGAGATATTACATTCAATTCCTTCATCTAAATCATTAATGTATATTGTAAAGAGCTGGGGTCCCAGCACTAAACCCTGCGGCACTCCACTAGTCACTGCCTGCCATTCTGAAAAAGACCCGTTTATCCCGACTCTCTGCTTCCTGTCTGCCAACCAGTTCTCTATCCAACTAATTACATTATCCCCAATACCATGTGCCTTAATTTTGCACACTAATCTCATGTGGGACCTTGTCAAAAGCATTTTGAAAGTCCAAATACACCACATCCACTCTACTAGTTACATCCTCAAAAAATTCTAGCAGATTGGTCAAGCATGATTTCCCTTCCACAAATCCATGCTGACTTGGACCGATCCCGTCACTGCTTTCTAAATGTGCTGCTATTACATCTTTAATTGATTTTCCCATTTTCCCCACTATGGTCAGGCTAACCAGTCTATTTCCTGTTTTCTCTCTCTTCTTTTTTTAAAAAGTGGGGTTACATTAGCTACCCTCCAATCCACAGGAACTGAACCAAAATCTATAGAATGTTGTAAAATGATTACCAATGCATCCACTATTTCTAGGGTGACTTCCTGAAGTACTCTGGGAATGCAGACTATCCGGCCCTGGGGATTTATCGGCCTTCAATTTCCCTAACACCATTTCCTGACTAATAAGGATTTCCCTCAGTTCCCCCTTCTCGCTAGACCCTCGGAACTGAGGGAAATCCTTATTAGCCGGGAAATTGTGTTGGGGAAATTGATGGGATTGAAGGCCGATAAATCCCCAGGGCCTGATGGACTGCATCCCAGAGTACTTAAGGAGGTGGCCTTGGAAATAGTGGATGCGTTGACAGTCATTTTCCAACATTCCATTGACTCTGGATCAGTTCCTATGGAGTGGAGGGTAGCCAATGTAACCCCACTTTTTAAAAAAGGAGGGAGAGAGAAAACAGGGAATTATAGACCGGTCAGCCTGACATCGGTAGTGGGTAAAATGATGGAATCAATTATTAAGGATGTCATAGCAGTGCATTTGGAAAGAGGTGACATGATAGGTCCAAGTCAGCATGGATTTGTGAAAGGGAAATCATGCTTGACAAATCTTCTGGAATTTTTTGAGGATGTTTCCAGTAGAGTGGACAAGGGAGAACCAGTTGATGTGGTATATTTGGACTTTCAGAAGGCGTTCGACAAGGTCCCACACAAGAGATTGATGTGCAAAGTTAGAGCACATGGGATTGGGGGTAGTGTACTGACATGGATTGAGAACTGGTTGTCAGACAGGAAGCAAAGAGTAGGAGTAAATGGGTACTTTTCAGAATGGCAGGCAGTGACTAGTGGGGTACTGCAAGGTTCTGTGCTGGGGCCCCAGCTGTTTACACTGTACATTAATGATTTAGATGAGGGGATTAAATGTAGTATCTCCAAATTTGCGGATGACACTAAGTTGGGTGGCAGTGTGAGCTGTGAGGAGGATGCTGTGAAGCTGCAGAGCGACTTGGATAGGTTAGGTGAGTGGGCAAATGCATGGCAGATGAAGTATAATGTGGATAAATGTGAGGTTATCCACTTTGGTGGTAAAAACAGAGAGACAGACTATTATCTGAATGGTGACAGATTAGGAAAAGGGGAGGTGCAAAGAGACCTGGGTGTCATGGTACATCAGTCATTGAAGGTTGGCATGCAGGTGCAGCAGGCGGTTAAGAAAGTAAATGGCATGTTGGCCTTCATAGCAAGGGGATTTGAGTACAGGGGCAGGGAGGTGTTGCTACAGTTGTACAGGACATTGGTGAGGCCACACCTGGAGTATTGTGTACAGTTTTGGTCTCCTAACCTGAGGAAGGACATTCTTGCTATTGAGGGAGTGCAGCGAAGGTTCACCAGACTGATTCCCGGGATGGCGGGACTGACCTATCAAGAAAGACTGGATCAACTGGGCTTGTATTCACTTGAGTTCAGAAGAATGAGAGGGGACCTCATAGAAACATTTAAAATTCTGACGGGGTTAGATGCAGGAAGAATGTTCCCAATGTTGGGGAAGTCCAGAACTAGAGGTCACAGTCTAAGGATAAGGGGTAAGCCATTTAGGACCGAGATGCGGAGGAACTTCTTCACCCAGAGAGTGGTGAACCTGTGGAATTCTCTACCACAGAAAGTTGTTGAGGCCAATTCACTAAATATATTCAAAAAGGAGTTAGATGAGGTCCTTACTACTAGGGGGATCAAGGGGTATGGCGAGAAAGCAGGAATGGGGTACTGAAGTTGAATGTTCAGCCATGAACTCATTGAATGGCGGTGCAGGCTAGAAGGGCCGAATGGCCTACTCCTGCACCTATTTTCTATGTTTCCCTAGTATTTTCGGAAGGTTATTTGTATCTTCCTTAGGTGAAGACAAAACCAAAGTATTTGTTCAATTGGTCTGCCATTTCCTTGTTCCCCCATTATAAATTCACCTGATTCTGACTGCAAGGGACCTACGTTTGTCTTCACTAATCTTTTCCTCTTCACATATCGATCGAAGCTTTTGCAGTCAGTTTTTATGTTCCCTACAAGCTTAATCTCATACTTTTATTTTCCCCCTCCTAATTAAACCTGTAGTCCTCCTCTGCTGAATTCTAAATTTCTCCCAGTCCTCAGGTTTGCTAGGACTGTTTTAACCTAGCATGGAGGCACTTTCAGCACACCCCTTAACCTCCAGCTGATTGTGGCCTGTGAATTTCAGAATACAGGTGCAGCGCTGAGAATCTGGAGTTCCGGAATCCCGACCTATCAGTGGCAGGGTCGTCCGAACACCCACCTCCCTCCCTCCGCCGAGTACTCCCCCAGGATGTTAATTACCCAATGTCAAATATTTTTTGGACATTATCTGATCATGTATATCATGCTGTTTGTGAGATCATGTGTTGCAATTCCTACATTACAACAGTGACTACACTCCAAAGTACCTATTTGGCTGTAATGAGCTTTGGAACATCCTGAAAGTCACGAAATAAATTCAAATTCTCTCGTTTAGGAACAAACACTTGATATTTGCGTAACAGCTCTGGGTTTATTCGAATAGCTTGGTGCAGAACACATCGTTGCACTGCCCCAGATTGCAAACATCAGAAGTTCTTCCCACAAAGGTCCCCACTCTCTTCTGGAAGGCAAATCAGATACTTACTGTGGGCTGGACTGACAACTTCAGAGCTGCCAATGTGACTTTCGTGTTCTTGCCTTCAAAATTTAAGCCTTCTGCTTCTACCAGGTGCAAGTCATCATTGGCACCAGTGCCAAGACAAACCTGCAAAACCAAATCAAATGCAGCCCATTAATAGAGCTAGGTATGTTCCCACATCACTGAACACAACACTGAATGTACAGAATCGATCAGAGAAATTTACAACACAGGAGGACATTCAGGTTCATGCTGGCCAACAAAGAGCTACCCAGCTTAATCCCACTTTGCAGCTCTCGGTCGTAGTCTTGTAGGTTACGGCACTTCCAAGTGCGTATCCAAGCAGTTTTTAAAAATGTGGTGAGCATTTCTGTCTCTACCACCTTTTCAGGCAGTGAATTCCAGACCCCCACCACCCTCTGGGTAAAAGAAATTCCCCATAAAACCTCCTACCAATTACTTTAAATCTATGTCGCCTGGTTGTTGACCCCTCTGCTAAGGGAAATAGGTCATTCCTATCCACTCTATATAAACCCCTCATAATTTTATACACCTCAATTGTGGGGTCTCCCCTCAGAATCCTCTATTCCAGAGAAATCCCCAGCCGATCCAATCTTTCCTCATAGCTAAAATTCTCCAGTCCAGGCAACATCCTTGTAAATCTCCTCTGTACCCTCTCCAGTGCAATCACATCTTTCCTGTAAAGTAGTGAGCAGAATTGTACACCGTACTCTAACTGTGGCCCAACTAGTGTTTTATACAGTTCAAGCATGACCTCCCTGCTCTTACAGGTCAATATAAAACTGCACCCTCGTTTAACATGCAGACCAAAACCTAAACAAAGTGATAATAAATCCATGGCAAAATCTTATTAAGTTGTCCCATTATTGTCCAGCATCTTCTGTTTCGTAACCCCGCCTTGAGCACCCAGCATAGAAAAAGTTAGGAAGAATTTGCCCAGCAGCAAGCATGCTAAAAACCCACATGGTGAGGGACTCCATCTTCTGCTCTGAACTAACACCCTGCTTGGCACTAGGTGTAATGACTCATTACTGTAAACTGCCTCAGGTGTAAGCCTGATCCATCTTTATTCGCGCCCAAAGTACATGTGACATGGTACCCGTTCTTGCATACCAGTGACCGTGCACACGTGCGTACAGCCCGGTGACCTCCGACAGTGGCACCCTCGGGTTCTGGACTGGTTTCATTTGGTGCCGGTCTGTACTGAAAGTCAGTAATGTGAAAGAGGTGACGGTCACACTCACCGTCCTCAAGGAAAGCTGATGCTCAGAATCATCGTCGTCAACCTCCATCTTGAATTCTTTCTCATCTGCCTTGAGCTCACAACCTGGAGAGGGAGAAACCTCAGTGTACAAACTCATAACACACACACGCGTATATAATGGAGCAAACCTTCCACACGCGGAAAGGAAGTGACCCTCAACATCGTAAAGTGGGACTGTGATTCGCTGCTGCTCTCCCCAGTCACTGCAAACACTTGGTATTTCCAGATCGGAGTCGAATAAATCTGAGCTGTACCCTCTCTAAATGTGCTTTCTATAGGGTGGAGCCCACTATTGCACACAAAACTCAAATCTTAAGATTTAATACATGTGTTATATTCTAGACCTCCTGTGATCAGAAACTAGAATTCCATGAACTTTCTGTAATATCCTGTGGCCACAAATCCCTCCTCCTATCTGCAACCACTCAACCTCCCAGCACAACTTCACCCTCAGGCAGCACGTGGCTCCGGGATCAGCGCTGGAACCCAGAGCGCGAGCCCCCGGCCTGGGCATGTGCTCCCCGCCCGGGCCCACCTCCGAGCCACCGGCCCGGGCCAACCTCCGAGCCCCCTGCGCGACCAGAGCTCCCCGGACTGGGCCCGGACTCACTCCGTATGGCGGGGCGGGAGGATCAGGTAGGCCGCGGCCTGGTCCCCGGGCTCACGGCCCACCCGCCCCCGCCACACGTGGGGCGCCACATGGCGGCGGGGCCCGGGCTTTCTCCCCCACCCCCCCGCCTCTCACCGAACAGGAAGCTCTGTGGCCGCAGGGGCGCCGCGCTGTCTAACTCGCAGTCCTCCATGTCCCAAGCCGTGTCTGTGTCTATGACCCTGTCCGTGCAGCCGTTTACTGCCGCCGCCGCCGCGCACCCCAGCTTATATAGGTTCCCGGGCCCCGCCCATCGGCCCGCTCTCGCGATACTCCCGGCCCGGCCCGGCCCGGCCCGGCCGTCCTGTCAATCAACAGGCGCTCGCTGCACGCACAGGGAACACAGTGCGACACAAGTATCAACGTGCTGTGATTACGGTGCACTGGGACAACAACCACCAACACCAGGCGAGGACAGTGCAGAGGACATGACGGACTTAACCACAAAACTGCAGCAGTTCCCTGGTCGAAACACCCTCACAGCAGAGGACCAAAACTACGCCAGCCCAGTTGTAGTAGACATTCATAGTAATAACCTATGCATGCTAGAAAAGACCATTGAGAACTTAAAGGACAACTTATGTAAAGCATAATGTTTGAAACTGTAAAAAATCGCTTTAAAATGGATTTAAAAATTGATAGTATTAACTTGCGTAGTGTAAAATCTACTACGCGATGTGTTTCCACCTTGGGGTACCTCGCCAAGGTCAAAGCGGACCTGCTGTTCTTGCAGGAGTGCGGTCTGCTGCACTTCAGCAGTTACCGGCAGTGGTCACGATGGTGGGTCCATGGACCATCCATATGGTCAGGAGGCAATGACCGCCGGTCCTCCGGCTGGGCATTCTGCTGTGGGGAGGCCACTTCACCATCACCGAAGTTAAGGAGGTGGTAGGCGGCCGCCTCCTCGTAGCAGACGTAATGTACAAAAACTCCCCTCTCAGGTTAATTAATGTTTACGCCCCAGCTCTCAAGAACGAGAGGCTGGCCCTCTTCCAGCAGCTCCCACTGCTACTGGCAACGTCCAGGCCGGTCATTCTGGGCGGTGACTTCAACTGCATCATCGATGCGGCTGGACGATCCAGCAGAGCCAACAGCAAACTGGACGCCACGTCCAAACTCCTGATGGATGCGGTAAAAGACGCCAAGCTGTGCGACGTCTTCAGCAACCCTGCAGACGGAGCACCGCGCAGATACACCTGGTCGAGACCAGACGGGTCCGTCCGTTCCAGAATAGACTTCCTGTTTGTGTCCCACACGCTCAAGGTCAGATCTACCGACGTCACGCTGGTGTTCTTCTCTGACCACTGCCTCCTACTGGCCGACTGTCACCCACAGGAAAACCAGAAAGTTGGCAGAGGGATATGGAAGCTGACCGTGAAACTGTTGACTCCGGAAAATGTTGAGGAACTCAAGAAGGATTACAAAGGTTGGAGAACCGTAAAACCCCTCTGCGATTCCCCGATGCACTGGTGGGAAACAATCAAGACGAACATCAAGAGGTTCTTCATCCTCAAAGGTGTTCAGGAGGCGAGAGGGAGACAGAGGGAATTGTCCCAACTCCAGACGAATATGCAAAACCTGCTCCTGCTGCAGTCGATGGGGGTCGATGTCGTGGAGGAACTCGAAGAGGTGAAGGGCCAACAAGGCTCGCTCTTTGCCTCGGAGTCCTCCAAGATCATCTTCCGATCCAGAGTCCGCTCCATCGAGCAGGATGAGACGTGTTCGCGTTTCTCCTTCCAGAAGATACACAGGGAGAGCTCTGTGATCACCAGCCTAAAGGAAGAAGACGGTTCAGTGACGTCTTCGCAGCCTGACATGCAGAGGATCAGCAAATCCTTCTATGCCAGGCTGTACGACGTCAAGCCCACAGACCGAGTGGCCTCCCAGTCTTTCCTGTCGTCTATTTCGGAGGTCTTAGACGACAGCAAGCGGGAGAGTCTGGACCACCCGCTAACTCTGGACAAGATGACAAAGGCCGTCCGGTCCTTCAAGACGAATAAAACTCCCGGAAGCGACGGCTTACCGGTCGAGTTGTATTCGGCTCTGTGGGACTGGATAGGCCCAGACCTGCTGGAAGTGTACGGAGGTATGCTTCTGGCTGGCAGCATGTCAGAATCGATGAGGAAAGGCATCATCACCCTCATCTACAAGCAGAAGGGGGAGAGGGAGGAAATCAAAAACTAGCGGCCCATTTCGCTGCTCAATGTGGACTACAAGATCCTGTCAAAGGTCATCGCCAACAGGGTCAAGTCTGCTCTCGAGCTGGTGATTCACCCGGACCAGACGTGCGCTGTCCCCAGCAGAAAGATCTCTGATAGCCTCGCGCTACTCAGAGATACGATCGCCTACGTGCGGGACAGGAGGGTGGACACCTGCTTAATCAGCTTAGACCAAGAGAAAGCCTTTGACAGGGTATCGCACACGTACCTGATGGACGTGCTCTCCAAAATGGGGTTTGGGGAGGGCATCTGCAATTGGGTCAAACTGCTCTCCACAGGCATCAGTAGTGTAGTCCTAATCAACGGGTGGGAAACTCAAAGCTTTCCAATCAGATCTGGAGTCAGACAAGGCTGTCCTCTCTCGTCTGTCTTGTTTGTGTGTTGTATCGAGCCCTTTGCCGAGCCCATCAGGAAGGATGCAGGCATTAGAGGGGTGACGATCCCAGGCAGTGGAGGTGCTCAGGTCAAGACTCCCTGTACATGGACGACGTCGCCGTCTTTTGCTTGGATCCGCAGTCAGTCTGCAGATTGCTCGCAATCTGCGACCAGTTTGAACTGGCCTCGGGAGCAAAGGTCAATCGCAGCAAGAGCGAGGCCATGCTCTTTGGCAACTGGGCCGACCGAACCTCCATTCCCTTCACCGTCAAGCCAGACTTCTGAAGCTGTTGGGAATATGGTTCGGAGCGGACGGGGCCAAAAACTGGGACGAGCATAGTGCCAAAGTCCAACATAAACTGGGATTGTGGGAGCAGCGCTCCCTTTCCATCACAGGCAAGAACCTGGTCATCAGGAGTGAGGTGCTCTCGGTGTTGTTGTACGTGGTGCAGGTCTGGCCTATCTCACGCTCCTGTGCCGCGGCAGTCACCCGGGCCGTCTTCCACTTTGTCTGGAGGTCCAAAATGGACCGTGCCCGCAGAGACACGATGTACAAATCTCTGGTCAGTGGAGGAAAGGATGTTCCGAACGTGGCCCTCATCCTGATGGCCACCTTTGTATGCGGCTGCATCAAGCTGTGCACAGCCCCCCAGTACGCAAACACCAAGTGTCACTATGTGCTGAGGTTCCACCTGTCCCCGGTGTTGCGAAGGATGGGTCTGGCCATGCTGCCGCGAAATGCCCCCACCAGTTGGACCATGCCTGTCCACCTGTCCTCTGTGGAAAAGTTCCTCACAAGAAACCCCTTTGACCACAAGGCCATAAAACAGTGGTCAGCACGTAAGGTCCTGGACGCCCTACGAAAGGAGGAGAGGGTGGACCCTGTCGGGTGGTTCCCTGAGCGGACTGTCGAACTCGTTTGGCAGAACGTCTCATCACCAGAGCTTTCACACAAGCACCAAGACATAGCTTGGTTGGCGGTGAGGAGGGCCCTACCCGTCAGAGCGTTCATGCACAGCCGACGCCTCAGCAGCACGGCACGGTGCCCCCGAGTCGGCTGCAGGGTGGACGAGACTGTCACCCATCTCCTTCAGGATTGTGCCTTCACAAGGCAGGTTTGGAAAGAGATGCAGTGGTTGCAGTCGAGGTTCATCCCGAGCAGCTCCGTAACACAAGACTCTGTGCTCTACGGGCTGTTCCCAGGGATACACACCGAGACAGACATCACCTGCTGCTGGAGGACCATCAACTCGGTCAAAGACGCGCTTTGGTCTTGCCGAAACTTGCTGGTTTTCCAGAACAAGGAGATGTCCACGTCTGCGTGTTGCAGACTGGCGCAATCCAAGATCCAGGATTACGTGCTGAGGGACGCACTTAAAATTGGTGCAGTCGCCGCAAAGGCATGGTGGGGAAGGGCCACAGTTTAAAGCCCTTCTGCCACGGTAAACCCGGGGGCAGGAATCAGTACAAACCCTCCCTCGGGCAATATTTGTAATTTACTTTTTGTGTACATAGAGCACCAAATCTGTAAACACCAATGTCGTGCCATGTACAATGCAAGGTCTGTTGCGAAATGCATGTTTGAAAAGAAAAATGTAAATGGAACGTCACTCATTCCGTGTAATGTATTGTATCGTAACATGAAACGTAATTTGTGTGAATGTATCACAATGTATCCGGTTTATTGTACCGAATTGCACTTGAACTGGAAAACAAGGAATGTAACGAACAGAACTGCCGTCAGCACCCAAATATAGTGTATGGGATTGCTGACCGCAGCTAAATGTACTGAAACGCCTCTGAATGTACTGTACAGATTTTTTTATGAATGAAGTATATTTTGAAATTAAAAAAAACAAGTTTTATTTTACAGCGCCCTTAACGTTGCTTCACGGGAGTATTCTGCGCTAAAAATGACACCGAGTTGCAGAAGTAGAAATTAACGCAGGTGAAAGTGGTATATTTTAAAGGAGCATCTTGAAGGAGGAAAGAGAGGCAAAGAGGTTTGGGCTGGGAGTTCCAGAGCTTGGGGACTAGGCAATAGAAGGCCCCAGTGCCCATCCCCATAGGCAGTCTTTCAGAGTCGAGGAAGACTTGCTTTCACTCTCACAGTGAGTGCTCAGGTGAATGAACAGTCCAATACGAGAACCACAATCCCTGTCCCAGGTCGGACAGATAGTGGTTAAGGGAAGGGGTGGGTGGGACAGGTTTGTCACACGCTCTTTCAGCTGCCTGCGCTTGATTTCTGCATGCTCTTGCCGATGAGACTCGAGGTGCTCAGCGCTCTCCCAGATGCTCTTCCTCCACTGAGGAGTCCTTGGCTAAAGACCACCCTAGATGTCAGTGGGGATGTTGCACTTTATCCAAGAGGCTTTGAGGGAGTCCTTCTAAAGTTTCCTCTTCCCACCTGGGGCTTGCTTGCCATGTCGGAGCTCCGAGTAGAACGCTTGTTTTGGAAATCCCGTGTGGGGCATGCGGACGATGTTCCGGCATGCTGTGATTGTAGTGCACTGGGGCAGCAGCGGTAATCATAGCACTGGCATGCTATGATTACAATGGAGTAGGTCATTTAGCCCCTCGAACCTGTTCTTCCATTCAGTTACATCATGGCTGATCTACGACCAAACTTCACATACCCATCTTTGCATCATATCCCTTAATAGCTTTGGTCAACAAAAATCTATTTATCTCACGTTTAAAATTAACTATTGATCTAGCATCACTTGCCGTTTGTGGAGTCATAAAAGAGAAACATAGAAAATAGGTGCAGGAGTAGGCCATTCAGCCCTTCGAGCCTGCACCATCATTCAATATGATCATGACTAATCATTCACCTCAGTACCCTACTGCTGCTTTCTCTCCATACCCCTTGATCCCTTTAGCTTTAAGGGCCACATCTAACTCCCTTTTGAATATATCTAATGAAACTGGCCTCAACAACTTTGTGGTAGAGAATTCCACATGCTCACAACTCAGTGAAGAAGTTTCTCCTCATCTCGGTCCTAAATAGCTTACTCCTTATCCTTAGACTGTGACCCCTGGTTTTGGACTTCCCCAACATCGGGAACATTCTTCCTGCATCTAACCTGTCCAGTCCCATCAGAATTTTATATGTTTCAATGAGACAGAGCTGCGGTCATTTCTAGGGCTCCGGAACTATTTTGGTTACTTCTTACCAGGTCTCAAGCACATTGTTAGAACCACTGCACGCTTTACTGCGTAAAGGAGATGAATGACTTTTAGCCCATACCCAAGAAAATGCCTGAGAAAGCTAGGAAGCGGTTATGTTCAAACAAATTGCTTGTATTGTACGATCCATGTAAACGTTTGTACTAGCATGTGATGCGTTGTCGTATGGGTACGGGTGTGTATTGCAACAAGCTAATGAATCTGGGAAATTGCAACTGGTTGCTTATGCATTCAGAAATCTGTCTAAAGCCGAGAAGGCCTACAGTATGATCGAAAAGACGCGTTAACGTGTGTTTACGGGGTAAAGAAAGGGAGGGAGGGAGGGAGGGAGGGGGGAAAGGGAGGGAGGGAGGGGGGGAAAGGGAGGGAGGGAGGGGGGAAAGGGAGGGAGGGAGGGAGGGAGGGGGGAAAGGGAGGGAGGGAGGGAGGGAGGGGGGGAGGGAGGGAGGGGGGAAGGGAGGGAGGGAGGGGGGGAAGGGAGGGAGGGAGGGGGAAAGGGAGGGAGGGAGGGAGGGGGGGGGAAAGGGAGGGGAGAGAGGGAAGGGGGGGGGGAAGGGAGGGAAGGGGGGGGGGAAGGGAGGGAAGGGGGGGGGGAAGGGAGGGAAGGGGGGGGGAGGGAAGGGAGGGGGGAGGGGAGGGAAGGGAGGGGGGAGGGAAGGGAGGGGGAAAAGGGGGAGGGAAGGGAAGGGAGTGGGGAGGGAAGGGAAGGGAGTGGGGAGGGAAGGGGGGAGGGAAGGGGGGAGGGAAGGGAATGGAGGGGGGGGGGAAGGGGAGGGAAGGGAGGGGGAGGGGGGAGGGAAGGGGAAGGGAAGGGAGGGGGAGGGGGGGGGGAGGGAAGGGAGGGGGAGGGGAGGGAAGGGAGGGGGAGGGGAGGGAAGGGAGGGGGAGGGGGGGGGAAGGGAGGGGGGGGGAAGGAAGGGAGGGAAGGGAGGGGGGGGAAGGGAAGGGAGGGAAGGGAGGGGGGGAAGGGAAGGGAGGGGGGGGAAGGGAAGGGAGGGAAGGGAGGGGGGGAAGGGAAGGGAGGGGGGGGAAGGGAAGGGAGGGAAGGGAGGGGGGGGAGAAGGGAAGGGGGGGGGAGGAAAGGGAGGGAGGGAAGGAGGGAAGGGGGGGGAGGGAGGGAGGGGGAGGGGAGGGAAGGGAGGGGGGGGAGGGGGGGGAGGGAAGGAAGGGGGGGAGGGAAGGGAGGGGGGGGAGGGAAGGGAGGGGGGGAAGGGGAGGGGGGGGGGGAAGGGGAGGGGGGGGGAAGGGGAGGGGGGAGGGAAGGGAGGGGGGGGAAGGGGAGGGGGGGGGGAAGGGGGAGGGGGGGGGGAAGGGGAGGGGGGGGGAAGGGAGGGGGGGGGAAGGGAAGGGGGAAGGGGGAGGGAAGGGGGAGGGAAGGGGGAGGGAAGGGGAGGGAAGGGGGAGGGAAGGGGAGGGAAGGGGAGGAGGGGGGAGTGAGGGAAGGGGGAGGGGTAGGGAAGGGGGGGAGGAGGGAGGGAAGGGAGAGGGTGGGGGAGGGAGTGGGTGGGATGGAGCGGGAGGGCGCTGGAGCGGGAGGGATGGGGACGGGGGGGGGGGGGCCCCCCGGTTCCCCGAGG